>NC_052532.1:17925546-18233846 GCF_016699485.2 Gallus gallus | reverse complement strand
ACTAAGTATACCAATCTGTTTATCATTAATGGAAAAAAAAAATCTATTTTTAAAGTCATTATGATTTTTAAGCATTTAAAAGTGGAAAAAAAAAAAAAAAAGGAAGTTGCTTGCATAATTCTTGTAAAGGTAGGTAGCTATAAACATGCCAATAAACTTTTATAGATCTTTTCAAATGAAGACTTTAAAAAGTCTTCAGAAATGTATTAGAAACAAGCTATAAAGCAAAATGTGTCAGTTTTCCATCAGGGTTTTTAAGAGTTTTAAGTTTATTGTTATTGATAAAACACTTAAAAAGTTAAACAAGTTGTATTTTCAGTAAAATAAAATAAGTTGAAAAGAAATTCTTATTAGTATTTATTTGGTCCAAATTTCTCATTGATTTACATATTTGGAAACAATACTTTTAAATAAATATACACAAATTATAATTTACACAGCTGCAAAATAAAGATGTGGTTTTGCAAAAGATCTGGAGAGACAATGTCGTCATATATACATGGATTGCCTACACAGACACTTATCTGATACCTGACATTTGAGGAGTAGCTTCATATTTCTAGGATTCTCTTTTTGTATCCTTCCTTTTACTGTTTCACCTAAACCATTAAATCTATGGCAAATACTGCCTCTCATATAACAGTTCAACCTGACCTGTCCTTTCAGCTTCTATTTAAAACAAAAGCATTACCTATTGTATTCAATGAAGAATGCAACCCCTTGCAGTGTATATTGTGTGTGCCTGTCTTTTAAATCAGCCTATTGATCCTAGAGGGTAAGAGCTCCGCATAAATAAATAAATAAATAAAAAGACTGCCGCTTATAATAGTTAACCATTTAAACACATTAATCTCCGCAAAGCTTGTATCTAAGAATGTTAATTAATCTTTGGATATATAAACTGGGTAAGGCTACAGCATGTAGATTATAGACATTTCTTAACAGGAGGAAACTGTCAGATGATGGATTTTCATTCCCTTTTAGCACTCCAATTTTACATATATTTGCCATAGAACAGTACAATACAAGTTGAATTATTTTTAATAATGTTTAGAGAAATAAAGGTTTTATAATTTCAGTACTGATCTTGGCTTTTCTTCACTATGACAGCAAGTGAGATAACTATGATTATGTTGAAAGAAAATATACAAATTTAAATCTAGACAAACCTAGGGTCTTATCTCTCACAGCCTATAATAATCAAGTAATTGAGTGAAATTACAAAAAAAAAAAAAAAGTATCTGATCATATTGAAGTAAAAATACAAATAGCAATATGAATCTACATAAAAAGTCTCAAAAAATTCACATTAATTTTCACCATAATTCAGCTCTGTGAGATTCTAAACCAATTTTTCAATACACTTGTTTCCTTTAGAGCTCCTGCTACCATTTAAAACCAGAGTTCACCGATTCACTTATTTCTGATGAAGTTATTTTTTCAGTTTTCAAGATGGTTAAGACTTACATTGCATGTCATCTTTGGACATACTAAGGTATGTTATCATTAGGAGGAAAGGTTGAGGGAACTGGGATTATTTAGCTTGGAGAAGAGAAGGCTCAGGGGAGACCTCATTGTGGCCTATAAACTATAAAGGGAGCATATAAACGGGAAGGGGAATGGCTGTTTACGAGGGAGGATAGTGATAGGACAAGGGGGAATGGATTTAAACTGAGACGGGAGGTTTAGGTCAGATATTAGGAGGAAGTTTTTCACACAGACGGTGGTGACACACTGGAACAAGTTGCCCAAGGAGACTGTGGATGCCCCATCCCTGGAGGCACTCAAATCCAGGCTGGATATGGCTCTGGGCAGCATGGTCTAGTTGTTGGTGACCCTGAACATAGCAGGGGGGTTGAAACTTGATGATCATTATGGTCCTTTTCAACCCAGGCCATTCTGTGATTCTATGAGGACCTTTGTTTATCGCTTGAAAATGCACTTTGTCAGTTCTTTATTTTTTACATATGCTGATTTTGTGAAAATTTTAATTTTTGGACATGTTAGTAGTATCACATCTTAATTTCAAAATTTATGTAATATCTCTTCAGTCCAAATAAGCTAAAGGACATTTATATACTCTCAAAAAAAAAAAAAAAAAAAAAAAAATTCATTTGCTGACATATTTTTACATCCATCTTATTTTTTTCTGCTCATTTCCTATTTCACTTTTTTTTTTTTCTTAAATGATAATCCAAGATGTTTTAGTTCTTTTTTTCTTAATGACATTAGTTTTTTGGCTCCAAACCCATTCCCTTTAATCTTAATAGGGAGGATTAAGCTTTAGAGGTTTCATATCCTTTCCAGTCAATGTCAGCCATTGCATTCTAACTGTAGAAAAGTATATCAAAGTCTGAAACTTAACATACCAAAAGGCTCTCAAATCTGTCCTTCAACTTCTTAACTGTCCGTTAACTGTTCTGTAATTATACAACTGGTCTAAACAAAGAAACCAATAATCTAAGCTAGACACTCTAAGCTGATCAGAGTGTCATCTGCATACCTCCAAAAAATCAAAGAAGATATTCAGTTTCATGGAACATATTTTGTCTTTTAAATGTATCTGCAGATGTACCCTGATAGAATATAATAGCAGATATGACACAGTACTTATTTAGTCCACCAAGAATCCTTGTCTAGGTGACATTGAAGCACAGCAATATGGCCTATATGATATAGAATGTAATTCTGTTAATATATATATTGTCTACTCACTCTACACCCCATAGACCCCATATTCTATAAATATTAAGTTTTATAATATCAGAAGTTGTAAGTTCATAAAAACAGAAAAATATTTGAATGAGAGAATGGAGAAAATGAAATATGAATAAAAAAATCATATTTTATCTTAAAAAGTAAGACCATTAACCATTTTGGAAAAGCTGATTTTTTACAATAGTGAGTTACTGGTCTTATTCTTATATGGTATCTTTGTAAAAGAGATGACAGAGATTAGTTGTACTGGTTTTAAAGCCTGAGTTCTGAAGTCTATGTGCTTTTGCTAGGGACTTGTTAAAGCAATAGCCCAAAGTAGATGCCATTGTTTCAGAATTAAAAAAAAAAAAAAAAAAAAAAAAAAGATTCATGATTAATGTGGTCAAACAGAATGCTTAAAAAGACTTGAGGCTGTATGTTAACTCTTTAGATTTTAGTCAAATGCATAGTATTATATTTTTATTATTTTATTTTCAAGGATATGATGATATAATAACTTAGTCTACAAGGCATGAAGAAATAGCTTGCTGGAATATATCCACTGTTGAATCTCCAGCAAGCTCTCTTGAAGTGCAGAAATAGGATTTGTCAAGGAATTATCAGCATAAAGTAGCAATAAATCTGTATGCTGTCTGCATAAAAATGAAATTTAAAGCCACTTTAGGTATTAATGTCAATCAGTGTAACCACAGATAGAAGAAAGACTCTCAGAAGCACAGTTTTAAGATGAATGCTATGAAGAATTCATACAAATCCTTTTAATCATAATAAGCAGGATTTCTGTGCTTATTTCCTTTGTTTTATATATTAGGCTAATTTGTTTTTTGATGCATAGAGACTGATAGAGTGTCTGTTCAGTTTTCTTCATTCTAGTTTAATGCTGTTAGTCTGGGATTAAAGTGAAACTACTACTAAGGCAGATTCTGCTTGACCAACCTGATATCCTTCTATGATTGAGTGACCCACCTGATGAATGAGGGGAAGGCTGTTAACGTAGTCTACCTAGGTATCAGCAAAGCCTTTGACACTGTCTCCCACAACATTCTCCTGGAGAAGCTGGCAGCCCGTGACTTGGACAGATACACTCCTTGAACTGGCTGGAAGGCCTGGCCCAGAGAGTAGAAGGAGTCACATCCATCTGGTGATCGGTCATACCTGTTACCCAGGAGTCAATACTGGGGCCTGTCCTGTTCAATATCTTTAGTGGTTACCTGGATGATGGCATTGAGTGCACCCTCAGTAAGTTTGCAGATTACACCAACCTGGCAGGAGGTGTTGGTCTTCCTGGGTCTAGGAAGGCCTACAGAGGGGTCTGGACAAGCTCAATCACTGGGCTGTGGCCAATGGGATGAGGTTCAGCAAGACCAAGTACCGGGTCCTGTACTTTTGCCTCAACAACCCCAGGCAATACTACAGTCTTGGGGCAGAGTTGCTGGAAGACTTTGTACAGGAAACGGACCTGAGGATGTTGGTTGACACTCACCTAAACATGGGCAAGCAACATCCTCAGGTGACCAAGAAGGCCAATGACATCCTCGTCTGTATCGGAAATAGAAACAGTGTTGCCAGCATGAACAGTGAAGTGTTCATTCCTCTGTACTAATCCCTGGCAAGGCTGCACCTCAAGTCCTGTGTTCAGGTTTGGGCGCCTGTATGAATCCTTCTTTGTTTTCTGGCTCAGAGCTTGCTGCCTGAGGTATTTCTTGTGATAAGACTCTAGGAGATGAGAGGTGGGTGCTGCCATGTGGCAATCAACATCACTATCTGGACAATTTACATTTGAAAGCATTTCTTTGGAGCTGTTTGCCTTCGGCCCAAGAGTTAAGGAACTGCTCAGGACTGTTTACTGAACTGTTTACTGGTGGAAGATATGTCCTGTGACCAAATTACTCCTGTCTGCTATGGGAGATTGGGGGATGATACCATCATATCTTGTGAAGGCAAGATACAAGTTGGCATCTCCATACTCCCTCTTATCTGCTGGCAAGACCAGGAAGATAGGAACAAAACGAATTCCTGCTGAGATCCAAAAGCCAGAAACTGTCATTCCAAAAGGCTGACTCAACCACTTTGGACTTTTAAATAAGTTTGTGCTGCCATCACAAGGATCATTGTCCTCATCGCGGTGGTCACCGTCCTCATCAATGCAAGAACACCCAATGGCCCACTTCTACTGAAGAGCAACAACTGAACTATGAACCACGCTGGATCCACGGTGGTAACTATCTCCCTCTTGCTTCCTATAGAGACTCCTTGCTTCTATTTCCTATCTTTTCTGTTGCCCTTCTTCCCTCCCCCATCACCCTAATTTATACCTATAAAGACTCCTTGCTTCTATTTCCTATCTTTTCTATAGCTCGCCTTCCCTTCCCCATTACCCCAATCCATAATAGTGTCCGTCCTCCCCTTTCTTCGTCTCCCTTATTAACACTTGTAATAAACCGGTCGGACCTACATCTGGACCGTTGTTTCTTAATCTCACACCAGGTATACATATTTCAAAGAACGTCCTCTCCCTCCTATAAATTGGAGCAAGACAGCTCCTTAGTACAAGAAAGACATTGAGGCCCTGGAGCATGTTTAGAGAAGGGCAACAAAACTGATGAAGGATAGCACAGGCCTTATGAGGAGCAGATGAGGGAGCTGAGATTGTTCAGTCTGGAGAGGAGGAGGCTCAGAAGTAATCTTATTGCTCTCTCCAACTACCTGAAGGGAGTATGTGGTGAGTTGGGGGTTGGCCTCTTCTCTTATGTAACTAGCAATAGGACCACAGGGAATGCCCTCAAGTTGCACCAGGGGCGGTTCAGGTTGAACTTAAGGAAATACTTCTCTGAGAGTATGGTCAGACACTGGAACAGGCTGCTGAGGGAGGTAGTGAAGTTGTTGTTTTCTGCACTTTTCATTCTGGGTCTAGTGCTTGGCAGGAGATAACAACTGATAAACATTAATTCATTTCCATTTGTTCCACAGCATTTTGCTTAGCTGCCACATTACCATTCCCACCTTCAATCTTCACACTGGTTGGTGCATCTTCATCCCATGAAGACTGGTCTTCTACTTCTGGATGTTTGATGAATTGATGAATAATCCACTGCTGTTGGCAAAGTTATTTGGTCTCCACTTAACTTTCGCCCTTCTCCTCTGAAGAAGAGGAGGCTCAGGGGACACCTTATTGCTCTCTATAACTACCTGAAGGGAAGGTGTAGTGAGCTGGGGGTCGGCCTCTTCTCTCATGTAACAAATGATAGGACTAAAGGGAATGGCTTCGAGCTGTGCCAGGGAAGGTTCAGGTTGAACTTAAGGAAATACTTCTCTGAGAGTGTGGTCAGACACTGGAACAGGCTGCTGAGGGAGGTAGTGAAGTTGTTGTCCCTGGAGGTGTTCAAAAAACATCTCAATGTTGTACTGAGGGACATGGTTTAGTGGTGAAATAATGGTGATAGGTGGACATTTTGACTGGATGATCTTGTAGGTCTCTTCCAATCTTAGTGATTCTGTGATTACATACCAGAAACTTTGAGACTCATTGACTGCTGTAATGAACATCATTTGAGCTCAGATATTCTATGGAAAGATAAACATTCATTAAAAATTTGCATTATGTTGTTCTTAATTGAATATGGCTTCAGGTAACTACACCTTTCAACAGAAATATGTCTACATTTTGTTGTATGTCTAATATGTCTAAATGTTGTTAATTAATTTATTTGCTCCAAAACACTGAACACATAAATAGAAAAATAAGATAAAATAGGTGAGTTAGAAAATGGTAATCCCGTATTTAACAGTATGGATGCAGGGAGAGACAGGGCTGCTCATTGCAGTTAGGATGCCAAAAAGAAAAGAGGAAGTACTGATCTTCCCATGACAGCAAATAACAGTACTTTCCACTCTCCTTCTCTTATCAAGCTACTACATGGAATATTGTCCCTTCACCAAAATCAAATCATTTTATGGATTACATTGAGAAGTGGACAGAACTTCAATAACAAATCATTTCCAAACAGCAATTTCTCTTTTTCATTATCACAGATGTACACTTGATTGACAGCATCCATCTTAACACAAGTACGTTACCGGAGGTTTGTGTTGTGCTTTCAGTACAATGTTCATGTGCAGCCTCTAAAGACTGAGACAATGTGAGTACAAGAGTCTTATTTGGATTCCTATTTTATTGAACAGTTTTTCTATCATAACTGTAAGTTTGCACCAGCATCATTCACAGTCTTGCCTGTCAAATACCTTCAGGTGTATTTAATATGTCTCTTGCTTGCCTTAGTATTAACTGTTATTAACTGTCAGTGCTATGTTCTGAGCCTAATTTAGCTAATATTAATATTATTTAGCAATATAAGTAATGCTAAGTTAATTGATAATTGACTTGCACTGATATAATGTTGCTTTCAGAGCCATGTACAAATGTGTTTGATGGGGCTGAATACAAGTCAAAATAGAAAAGTGAATCTCAGACACTTCCATGACAAAACATATGTGACTATGAGGTTACATTGCTTGTTCCTAGTAGAATTCAAACCTGGTGAAGATCAGTAATTAGTTCTCTTGGGCTTTTAATTTTCTAAGTTTAAAAATAAAGTCTATTAACTTTTTTTTTTTTTTTTTTTTTTTAAGGAGATAAAAAGGAAGAAAATGTTATTTATTCTTAAATTTATCTGTTACTTATGGAAGAAAGTGTTAATAAAATCTTATCACTGTATTTTGCTTAAAGCATGATATGCTCTTTACCAGATGGTCGGAGATGAATTCGTCATTTCAGGTAAAATTTCAGCCCAGCCAGTAATTTTTTCCATAATAGCTAGAAATGTTTTCCCAGTATTTCAGTGTTTAAACTCTGTTTTTGAGTAATTAGATGATGACAAATACTGCCTTACGTTAGTGATCTCTGTGTTATAAATTATAAAGAGATTGAAAAAATCTTCAAATCTAGTCCCATGGGCACTATGGCCAATATAATGAGGATGGTGGGGAAAAAAAAAAAAAAAAAAAAGAGAGAGAGAGAGAGAGAGAATCGCCTTAAAACAATGCTCTATTTTAATAATTAACAGTTACTTGAATTAGGGTATAATGTAGGAGAAGGCACAGAGATATGTCATTAAAAGTGAATATTTATTAACAATTTTTCACAGGTGACATTAGTGTTCACAGAGAGTCTGTGATATTCTTTAATTGAATATGAAAACTGGAATCCATTCAAACTATTTCTAAGAGTAAATGTAAGTGAGTAGCCCTGAGAAATGTGTGGAGTGCTTGGGATATTGGTGAACATAATCTCAGAATATATTTAATTCAGATGAGAAAATTTTAGAATGTAATGCTGAAGATCCATACTTTTTTCTTGTATTTAGAGATGAAATCTCACACTGGAAAAGCATATATGGAAGTCTCTGAACTACAGTTTAATAAACATTAAAGGATATTTGAGAAGAATGTCAACATATGCTTTCCATATTTGTTTATTCATTGACAACAGTTACTGACCACTGTCAGATAAAAGATAATGTGCTAGAGAAGTCTTTTGTAAGATACAGTAGGATCATGTCAATTCAAAATGAGTCTGAATTAAATCCAGTACGATTTGACTTTTTAATTAATGACATGGATTATGTATATATTTAAAGATGAACTTACAGAGGTTGTAGGAACAATATCGTAGTATTAATTTAGCATTTAAAAATAATAATATTTTATAGTTTTTTTTTTTTTAATGAAGTAATTCCATAAGGACAAAGTCTTTCACAGATATAAGGAGTTAGTTGAAGAAATGCATGATAAGGCTATCTGGCTAAATTAGACATTTACAAAGCTGTGGAGTATGGTGCATAACAAATTAAATAGGGAAATCATGTTGTAGCATGGTTTTCTTTGCAATTGAAAAAAGAAATATATATATATATATATCATAATGAACCATAAAAACATATGGAGTAGATACTTATATACTAGCAGTAATAAGACTTCACCTGAAACAATTTGCATAGTTTGAGCATAGCTCTTCCAGAAGGAGTGTTCTTGAGAAAGTCAAAGTAACTAAGGTTTGTTCTAGAAAATGTAGTCATCACAAATTGTTGGAAGATGTGGACCTGTTGAGTTTAAAGGTGACTTATTAAGTTAAATTCCAATAGTAAAAGCTAGTTGTCAAAAGAAAGGGAATAAAAGTTCTTCATGGAAGACAGAGAAAATGAAAATAATATATAACAAATTTGTTTGTTCACATAAAATAGAAGACTTTGAAACTACAAGTAAAACTGTATGTATGTGGGAGTACTTGTCATCAGCAATCATTCTGTTCTTGATCTCCTTATTTTTTGAGGTTTCATTACTCTGAGCATAGTACTTCAGAGGACTGTACTTGCCTTCCGAAGTGATAAAAGTGACTAGACTTATTTTCCAACCTTTCTTGAACTGTTTTTGGAGTATCAGAAGAAATATGTTGTGAAAAGGTGAAACAGAATTTTTCCCAATCTAATTCATCTTAATATAGTAATAAAGCAATTCAAATAGAATTATTTTACCATTCAGGCTAAAACATCCCAGCTTCATAGCACCAATCAAAAGAATTAACTTGCCTTCATAATCTAGCATATAAAGAATTAACTTTCTGAATCTGTAGTAAACAGTTAAAAATTACACAGTATTAATCCCACTGGATTCAAACAATTTTATGTCATTAGAAGTTACAATCCTCAAACGAATTATTCTGCAGTAGATATTTCAGAATTACAGTTTGACATTTAATTTCTGAAAACGTAAGGAAAATATTTCCCTTCACATTTTATATCATATTCTATTGAAATCAAATAGTGTAGAACATTGTTACATACTTAAACTTCTTAACACACCTTTGTGAAGACATAAGAATTGAGAGAAAAATCTGTGGTAAGTTCCTTATCCTTATCCTTGCTCATCTGGAAAGGTAAATATATGCCTGTGACACACTTCTATCCACTTATTCTTCTACCTGTTGTAAAATAAACAAATAAATAAATAAATGACTACATGTATAGAACAAAATTTGGAAAGAAAAAAGATCCCTAATAGCTTTAACATTTCTGAGATTTTTTAGTATAGCATAGAGTAAAAGTTATATATGGTTAAATAACATGTTAACTCAAGGACTAACAATGAAATCCTGAGGAATTTTAGTGATGATTCTTTTTGATGCTTCTTTTCCCTCCCCTGTAATTTTCATTACATTTTTGTTATGAGCATAATTTTCACTATTCACACTATAAGCAGAACAAGATCTTTGAGCAGGATCTTGTAATAGTGAAAAAGACTGAAGTGAAATTGATTGGCAACTGTAAATAAAGTCAATTTATAAAACCAAACATACAAGGCTAACTCAGAGGAAATGCACATTCATACAAATAACTTAGCTAAAATATTTTAACTACATATTACATCCATTGTTTAAATTCTACCCATAAATGTATATTAATTTTATGAATGAATCGATAAAAATATGGTGCAATAGCATATAACATATTCATCATCTAGTGTATGTCAAGTGAAAAAAAAAAACAATGCAGATTTACTGGGAAGCACTCTGTCATCTGCATTTAGTGGCTAACAGATTTCTAAATTAAATAGACAAGTTGTATAAAGCAAGTGAGCTTTTATTGCAAAAGGTTACCACATTATAGATATGTTTAATTCCTTTTAGATATGAAAATTAGATATGAAAAGGTCATGGAAGTGCTTAAACATAGCATAATCAAATAATTAAGTCAGATATTTCAGATCATCACTGAGTGATTAAAATTCATGCTTGTGACAACTGATTAAAATAAATATTTTTTGAAGTCTACATAACTGTCTTTTATGGTGAAACAACTAGCTCAGTGGCTGTGGATATAATCTACCTTGATTTTAGTAAGGCATTTGTTTTGCTGTCTCACAGTTTCCTTGCTAATAAGCTGCTAAAATATAATATACTATATAATATAATATATATAATGAACAGATGAATACCAAGATTGGCAGAAAACTAGCCAGACTGCTGAAATCAGAGGGTGATGGTTAATGGCATGAAACCGGACAAGACAAATTCCTTGGAGTCAGTACTGTCCTCAGAACTGTTAAATAATGTTATGAGCAAGCTGGATGTCAGGATTGAATGCACTGTCACTTTGGTTGTGGATGACATCACACTGAGAAGCAAAGTACATAAGTCTGGAAGGAAGAGACAAAAATTCAGGCTGATTTCAGCAGGTTGGAAGATAGGCCAACAAAGATTGCATGAGGTTTAAGAAAAATAAATGTAAATCCTGCTCCTGGGGCAAAATGATCACATATTCTGTAATTACAGGTGACAGACTAGTGATTGTGAGCAGCTCCACTGGAAAGCCCCTCTGAATTCTAGGGCACCGCAAGCTCAATGTAAGCCCGCAGCATGACCTGGTAGTAAGGAAGGACAAATGTTTCCAGGGTGTCATCAGAAAAAGTATAGCTAGATTTTGTGTTATGATTACTACACGGTATTTAGCATTAGAAATGCCACCCTTGGAAAAGTGTCCTCTTCTGAACCTCCTACTTCAAGAGAGGTTAAAAAAAACTAGAGGGTGTCTAGCAGAGGGATACCAAGGTTTTGGCTTGGGAACTTGACTGACAAAGAAAAATGTTGAAAGAGTTGTGTTTATTCAGCATTGAGAACAACAGACTCGGGGCTGATGTGGGTGTGTGCAGAGAATGTGGAACCACACTGGCACACACTTCCATTAAGTGAAAAGTAGTCCAGTGAAGATCAAATTACTATCTTCATAAGGATGTATGGGACAAGAGACAATGTGAACAGGCTGCCTTAAGGAACATTCTGTATGGAAATAAGAAAAAAAAAACCCCTTTACTTTGAGAATGATTAATCACTGGTATGTAATGCCTGGAGAAGTGATGGAATCTCTCTCACTGGAAATATTTAAGACTCAATCTAACAAAGCCCCTGGGCCCTGGGAAACTTGAGTCCTTGCTGGCAGATGAGCTAAGAAGGCCTATTCTAGACTTTGTTAAGATTCTGTTGTTCTGTAGTATATGCAGATACCTGTTTTCAAGAGGTATGAGTTTAAAGATTAATTACATTTTTTAAATGGGTTATTATGAGATAGACCATTCTATCCATATATCCCTCAACAGCTTATGAAATAAGTCCCATGTTAAGCAAAATAAGGAAACAAACAAAAAACAACTAATCTGTTCTATTTAAGAGCCACATAAAATCTGTGTTACTCATATGAAGTTATGTCAGGTGAATAAGGAGTTTACTATGCTTTCTATAGTTCTCTAATCATGAATACGATTATTTTTCTGATCAGTACAGAGACAGTAATCTAGAAGTTAATATACATATAAATTCTTTTGACCCCTAGCACTAAGCGGAGCTTAAAATTCTCTACTATGAATTACAAAGCTCAATAATTGAGCCAGAATAAATTTCAGAATCATATACTATCCCTAGTTAGAAGGGACCCACAAGGTCACTGAGTACAATTCCTGGCTCCACATAGGAGCACATTCTATGCATTAGACAACTGTATTTTCTGTGAGTCACAGAAATGGTTTACTTCTTTATTTATGTCTTCTCTCTCTCTTTATACTTTTAAGATGTTCTTGAATGTTTCCTCATTTGTCTTATTTTTTCTCACCATTTGTTTTATTAGAGAATCAGTGTAAAAAATTTTATGATACAAACAATAATTTCTGTACAAGGTTCATATCTAAATTCTTTCAAAATGCACAAACAGAATAGTGTAAGAAACATTGATCTATCTCTCTAGAGAATTGTTTTTGAGTCATGGAATTGCAAGGGTTGGAAGGGACCTCAAGATCAGAGTTTAACTCTCCTGCTAAGGCAGGTACCCTACAATATGTTGCATAGGTAGACATTCAGGTGGGTTGTGAATTTCTCCATAGAGGGAGACTCCACAACCTCTCTGGGCAACCTGTTCCAGTGCTCCATCACCCTTACTGTAATGAATTTCTTCTTCATGTTTGTATGGAACATCCTGTGTTCAAGTTTCAGGCCATTACTCCTTATCCTATTGCTACGCACCACCAAAAAGAGCCTGGCATCATGCATTTGACTTCCGTCTCCCTTTAGATGTTTTTAAATATTTATCAGATCCCCTCTCAGTCTTCTTTTCACCAGACTGAACAGACCCAGATCTTTCAGCCTTTCCTCATACTGGAGATGCTCCAGGACCTTAATCACCTTTGTGGCCCTCTGCTGGATCCCTTCTAGGAGATTCTTGTCTTTTTTGAACTGAGAAGCCTCAAACTGGACACAGTAGTTTAAATGTGGCTGTTTCAATGACTTAAGAAATGGACATATCTAATGCTTGATTAAAATTTATTTATTGGGTGGAAATGGCAAGATGTTGATATCAAGGGGCTGCAGAGGTGGCCTCTATGAGAAGACAGCAGGAGCTGCACCCGTGCTGGACACAGGTGAGACCCTCAGTGAAGTTGGTGGCACTTCTTAGAAGACATAGTTTAAAAAGAAAAAAATGCTGAGCAGCAACTGTGAGAGAGAAAATACATGTGAGGGGGAAAAAGAAAAAAGCTACAAAAACCAAACTCAGAGAATAAAAAAGGGGAAAAAAGTACTCCAGGTGCTGGAGGACACGCAGTAGGTGGATCCTCTGAATGAAGGTCCAGTCTGTGAAAAGACCACACTGGAGAAGTTTCCCGGCAGGAACTTCAGCTTCTGGAGAGGAACTCACACAAGAGCAGCTTCTGTGGCAGGGCAAGAACTGTGGTGGCATGGTAGACCCATGCAGGTTTATTCCTGATGTACTGTACCCATCAGAAAGGACTCATTCTGGAGAAGTTCTTGAAGAACTGAAGCTTATGAGAAGGACCCATGTTGGAGCAGTTCATGAAGGATTGCATCTTGTGGAAGTTCCCATGCTGGAATGGGGGAAAAGCATGAGGAGAAATGAGAATTTATGATGAATTGTTCTGCATAGTCCACAACTGCTCATTTCCCATCCTCACTGCAGTGTTTAGCAGGGGGAGGGGGCTGAAAAGTTGGGGTGAAGCTGAGCCTTGGAGGGGAAATTTTTTTTGCTTTACTTCTGCCTTGCACTATCCTTACTCTATTTTTAATTGTTTGTAAATTAAATTAATTTTCCCAAGTTGAATCTATTTTGATGGTAATTGGCAAAGTGATCTCCCTGTTCTTATCTTTACCTGTGAGCTTTTAATTTTATTTTCTCATTTTTGATATGGGAGAATAAGAGCAGCTAGGTGGGGTTCTGGCAGACAGCTAAGGCCAACCCATCACAATTTCTTATCTATCTTTCTTTATTCTTTAGAAACCCCAATAGTAAATTACTTTTTTTTTTTTTTTTTTTTTTGGTTAACCAATCTTGCTGTAAAACATATCTTTATATGTTTTATATATATATAAAGAGCACCTTTAAAAGATAATCTTCATGAACTGTTTGAACTGTATTTAATATTTAAGAAAAGGATGTTAGCTCAAATCTGATGGCTATGCCTATCTGCTTTTTAATATTAGATTAGCTTAAGGTGTTGTTTGTTTTTTTTTTCAAATCAAAGATTAATTTATTAATTTTTAGTAGGAAATAAACTGAAGAAGGTAGAAAATAATAAATGCTAGAGACTGACAACCTATGTTGACTTTGGCTTTATTAATTTTACCTTAAAGTTGCTTTTCATTTCACATTTTTTTTTTTTCATTTCTTTCATTCATTTTCATTTCTAGACTGACACCTTCTTGTTTTAATTGTTTAATTTTTGGCAAATATTTCCATTTAATAGGATTTATATTTCAGTGATATACATACCTTATCCCAAATATATCTATTCTGATTCCCTTTGTTGTTTTCACCTTCCTGCTCCTGTCTTTTCTTTATCTCTTGCATCGATCTTCTCTGCTCGCTTCCTCCACCTCCCAACCTCTATAATGTAAATGGAACATTCAGTACCTGGCCTTAGGGCTGATTCATGATAAATTAAACATTCCTTCTCATCAAGGGGGAATGATACACTATTTTCAAGACTGTTACAATACATATTATGTTATGTACCATAAGAAATATTTACATATATATGTGTGACTATCAGCAACCTCTTTCAACCTTGTGTCCAATGGCTGGCAAGTGCTTTGTCACAGATATGCTGCTAGGTCTGAGAAAGAAGTACTCACATGGTTTCTACTGGAAACATCTGTACCTAATACAATTTAGTAATTCAGTTTTACTTGGGTCTGGTGTAATGATCTCTATAGGTAAAAACAACAATGCTATTACTTCCTCCCCCAAAATATATAACTTATTCCTCCCATTCTCTTGATTTATTTTATCTATTTATTTATTTATTTAATTATTGGAGACAGTGCATTATATTTTAGAGAAAAAAAGAAAAAAAAAGAAAAAAAAGGTATGTTTTAAAAAGAAAATATTATTTATCTGATTTTTTCCTACCCCGGATAATAACTTCTCTGCACAGTCACCATTTGTATGGTAATAACATTTGAGTCAGTTGGCTAAACATAGGCACAAGAGAATCTGACATGCCCTGTGCATATGATCAGGACTGGCAAACATAGGACTTACATGAAAGCCACATTTTTCTACCTTATTGGATGGCAGGAAAGGGTACACCGGATGCGCTATCCTTGGAGAAGTCCAAATAGCAGTAGAAATCCATGTGTAGTCAAATCAGTTCCCTTCCTATTATCATCTCCCGCTGAAATAGAATGATAAATGTGTGATTTAATCCAAACATCTTACAGAAATGTTATCACAGCAAAGTAGAATGAAAACACAAAACACAAACACATAATCACAGTGCTTTGGTATTTATGACTATGTTAAAAATAATAATAATAATTATTATTTTATTTTAATAACAAGCTCAAAAAAAAAAAAAAAGACTGTATGGCAATATTATTTCATTCTTCTACTCTAAGACTTCTTTCATCTACACCTACCTACATCAAGTCAACAGCTGAAAAAAAAAAAAAAAAGCTATGGTATGAAGAAGAGATAATGGAGAATGATGTATGTTCAAATGAGTTTTTGTTTTGTTTTGTTTTTAAAAACCTTAATTTCTGCAATTCTTTCCTTTGACTCCAAGCTGATTTGAAGATTTTGTCTACTTTGATTGCAATTACTTTCACAGAGCTGCTTATGCTGCATGTATACTTTATCAATTTTACAGCTATTTTCAGGATGTCCTTTTTGAGTTCTCTGGCACATTCGAAGTTCACTGAAAAAAAAGTGTGTATTGAATTATTTTGGAGTAGCAAATACTACACAGAAAAGAAATTGAGTTCATTTTAAATTTTATTTAAAGAGTGTTGCCCTTTTTTTCCATAATTGAAAACAAGAGGTAAAATTACATATATATATATATATTTTTTCTTCTAAGTCTGTATTAGTATTTCAGCTGAGATATGCTTAATCCAAGATGGAGACTGATTACCTCGAAAGCCTCATATTGTTTAACACAGAAAGTATTATTTCTTATGAGCATTATCACCATTTCTTAGGTCTTTTCAGGGTCTGCCCAGCACACTCTTCATACATTTTAACATTTCAATGATATCAGTAAAAATAATTCCAGTGTCTCAGCACTGTGGGTAAGATTGTTGCTTTTGAGATATTCAGAATAGATTCTTGTCTCAGCAAGCAATTTGAGCTTTTTTTTTTTTTTCTTTACTTTAACCTGAGCCACACAAGTGATCATAAATGTGTTCAAATTGAAAATATATTTATCATGATGGCTTTTGGTTAAATCCCATGTAGAAGGATTCTCTTCTGACTTTTCCTTTATTTGTGCTTTTCCACATAGTATGTTGCATCTCCATAACAAAACACACTAAAAAGAAAACAAACAAATAAAAACATAACAAAAAATAAAAAAACTCCACAAGAAAATGGAAGGAACTCATTGTTGGGTGACCTACTGCAGAAACATTGTTTGTCTGGCATGGGTGAAATCCACCTCTCACTGTTCGAAATTCCAAAATGCTTTGTAGGAAATTGTCTTCTTTTTTTTTTTTTTAGACTTTTTTAGACTTAAACAGGCTATACATCAGCTTCTCAAAACCAGGAATTTAGAATAAATACTGCCCAACATGTACAATGTCCTCATCCAATTGCCAGCTAACATGCGATAGATCTCAGTGGTGTGTAGGTTATATATTTATTTATATTCGAGGTATATCTGTACAATCAAAACCCAAGAAACAAGCTTTGTGGGAAAACAGCAAATGAAATTATTTTAAACTCAGCAGAGAAATGACCTCTTTCATCTCCAAAATATTTCCTTTAGCAAAGACTTTTTGCTACTTACAGATAATACATGCTAAACCAGAAATGGAGAATTTATTTCATATTGTTCAAGATATTTTCATGGCAAAATATACTAATATGCACTATGCTTCTCTCTCTTTTTTTTTTCTTTCTTTTTTTTTTTTTTTTGGATATACATTACAAATAAAGGAATTTGTTTCCTGTGAACAATAAGAGTCTAACAACTCTTCTGGACAATAAATATTATTTTTTAATATTTTTATTTACATTACCTTTACTAAGCTGGGTTTCACATTTCATGCCTTGCTGGCTTTAAAGTTGTTTATTGCTCTATTTTTCTTATCACTGGGGAACATGTTGAGAATTCCTGTCACTTATCTGTCTTCAAGGACTTGTGTACTGGACTTGTGCAAATTTTTATAAAGGAGAAAATGCCTTTGTTTCACACCACCAGAGAGCACTGTTGTATCATTAAGATTTGTCTATTTTTTCTATACTAGAAATTAGCTAAAGTAACGAGAACAGAGGAGTCAAACAAAACTCAGCTAAATATTCTTTCTTGACAAATGTCATAGGCACATAAGGCATAATAAATGAATTTTTCTTTTTGTGTTTATAGTTCTTCATTCTTTCAAGGTACCTTTCTTTCAAATAAATGAAAATGTTTGTTTTCTCAAGGTTGTAATTAGCAATGTATTTTGTATCATAAACTTTCATAAATTTTGCTTTACTCACCAGTCCAGTGGCACTGCTGTGAGCTACATTACAGATCAGCTATTAAGATAGTTTCTCTTTTCTCATTCAGGGAAACTGAAACAATATCCTGTAATACCTCAGTAAATAATTTGGTGAGATGCTGAAGACTGTGCTTGCAAACGTACCTTGTCACTGCATCAATCAAACTGCTAGAAGCAGATATTATTCTTTCAGCTATACAGGCAAGTAAAGCAAGGAAAATAAGTTCAATTAGAAAAAAAATAGATGGAACAGACAATGTATGAGGAAGAAGATGGTAGCTTAGTCTTCTGAAAACTTTCTACTAAAAGCAAGAACTATAGTGAAGAAGCTGAAACTTCTGTGTTAAAATGTCATTTACTGTATCTAAACATAAGTACATGCATGCACACCTCTGGCTACACAAACATCATACACACATGCATAGCATACTGATTTATTCAAAAATCTCCTCTTTGCAAGGAAGCTAGCCATTTCTTCACAGATGTTTCAGTGAGGCTTTTCACTAAACTGAATGAAAATAATTTTGGCTTTAATTTTGTTGATTAAAAACATAACCATTAAAAGTATTTCTCCATTTGATACTTCATGGTTTTAGGATTTATCCTTTAAAGTCATTTTAAGATTGGAAATTTTTAGGATTTTTCAGAGAGAGAGGAAACTAAGATAATTTAGTGTCCTAACTTCTACTTAAATTCCTAAATATTCATTTAGATTTAAGTATCTACATAGTTTTTATTTTGAAACCTGGTTATAAAACAATGTTTAAAAAGGTGAAATGAACTTTGATTAACTAATTATGAGAATCGGAGTGCAAGAACACACAAACACACACACACACACACACAAAACACTTTTAGAAAATGAAATCTGTTCTACATTTTTTTTTTTTTTTTTCCTGGAAAGATACATCTCATTGTTTTTTACACCTACATTTGATAACATGCTTATTGTATTGAGAATATTTTCTGATAATTTTACTCTTCTAATGGCACTAAAAAGAAGCAATTTGTCTGAAATGAACAACAAAAAATATCTTTATTCCATCTTTGATGATATTTCATTTTTCCTATTTTTTTAAAAATATAATAGGATGTTATTCTAAAATTATTGTCATGATTCTGTGTTAATTACAATGCTCTTAACACATTGAGGCTCAAGTATTAAAATATAAAATTTTCAATGCTACTGTTCATTTCTAAATTTTAGCTGTAACACAGTAGCAGGCAAATTCCTAGTTTTTATTGTTGCTGTTGTTTTCTCAGCATACTTTATACTCATAGTATAGTCTGGAACAGTATATAATACAAAGACATGTTTCAGTGTTTCCAAAGTGCAGGGATAAACAAACTTTTCCGGTTCAAACATCTACAAAATAAGCATTTTTTCTTCCCACCATCATAAAAATATATCTTACTTTATATATCAAGAGCTTTCTTCTGTTGCCATTCTCAAGGTCAAGTTGGTAGAGATGCCACTGAAATTATTTGAGACTTCCCATTGAGTGATAACAGAAAACACTTGTTCTCACAATATTAATTCTTGCCTTTCTCTTTCAGGCTTTCCTTACATATAATGTGCATTGAAATTTTTGCTTGGGTAAGGATTTCAAAATATCTATGTATTTAAACGAGAAAAAGGACAAATATGATAATCTGCTTAAACTATTTGTTGATTTTTTCATTCTTCTGCTGTTGCATTTTTTTCATATCCATATCATACATTATTTATATGTAAGTTCATTCTCACACTTTAAATATAAATTGCTTTCTATCCTTAACATAATTTTAAAAAAGATGTTCTCATAGGAACAGCCAAGAAATTAGAACAGGGGTATTTTTTAGGTTAAGTTTGTTTTCCTTAATTTAAGCATTCTGCTTCTTGATGATCAATTCATTAGATCCTTCAAGTAGAGTAGCTATATCGCTTTGTGGTATCAGTGTAATATCAGTGTTGCTGTTGTGACTTCAAGCAGTTTAACTTAGAAGTTTAGACAAAATTAATCTCTACTGATTTTTATGTGTAACCCAGCTTGACAAGTATTTACTGTCAACCTGAGACAGAAATAAAATGATCAAATGTTTCTTAAAAAATCTAATCCAACTATGTTCAGTAGAACTTCCAATTAGTGGTCATATTTCAGTTAAACAACATAACATTCTGCACTACAGGCTGCCCCAAGTCTGTTAAGCGTAGTATACTAATATCACTAGATGACAGTGGTCTTTACAGGTAGGTTCCATTTCTGTGAAGCTAATCCTAAAGACAACTCACATCCCCTGACAAGATTTACTCAATTTATTTAAGTAATGGTGCTTTGTTTAAAAAGAGTTTGAATCTAAATACCAAAAACTTTCTGCCATAGGTTCTTCCGCATGTCTAATGATAACATCTCTTCATGTTAGTAACCCAGGTTTGAATATCTTTCCCTAGTAATTAATGGCTTGTTCCTTTTAAGGTCCCATCTCTGTACTTTTACAGTATCCTTTGAGGTTGATAAGGTTCTGTTATAATGACTTCTTTTTGCTTTCTGAAAATCCTTTTTCAGTAATGGCATTGACATGAAAATTTCTTCCATATCACTTGTGAAAATCAGGTATTAAAAAGAAATTTAGTAAGTGCAATCATATTTTAATCCAAACCCATTTTGTGCAGAGCTCTTTAATCAGAACTCTTTCACAATGTGGGGAAAGAAAAAAGAAAAAAAAGAAAAAAAAAAAAGACTAGATTTATGAACTTATTCAAATGACCTGACAGTAAAAATAGGTCAGTGAGATGAAGAACTTTCTTATGCAGCCTTTAATTTCCAACTAACTCTGTCTTTTGCTTTGAAATTTTGCATTCATTGAACGCTTGCAAAGTGTTTAAATTAGCTTTTAGTCCGTAAGCCACTTACACGCTCTTAGATAAAGACCATCATCATGATTGCAAAATCTCCTAGCTTTAAGAAACTCTGAAGTCTTTGCATTTTGAAGGAATAAGGACATAGTATTTTAGATTTGATTTAAAAGTTAAACAGAAAGCTTTTCTAATAAAGAAAACAACCACAGTGACCCTGACTTTATGAAGTCAGGTAGAGGCAGGGATAGAGTCAGCAATTCTAAAACAGTCTTCTTCCTGCTTATCTCTACTGCTCCTCTGTCTCTCATCTGTGCCATCTCTGTTTCTGTTAATATTTATGCAAGACAAAATTTGTCACCTTGGCCATGTTAGAAGTCTGTTAAATTAATTCTTATAGAAGGATTATGAATCATAAAGCATAGAGAACTACATATTGACTGTGAGTAGAACACTTACAGTAGAAAGAAATTTAAAAGATCATTACAAAATAAAGATGAAAATATGCTAAAATTCCTTGCTGCCTCTGCAGGAAAAAGGAAAACAGTTATTATAATAGGCACTATTTTTACACAGTGAAGAAAATTTCTGACGACACTAAAAATAAATAAATAAAATATATATTTATTTTTTATGAGCCCATATTTAACTTTCTTACAATGAAATATATCATATGCACATATAACTTCTCAGGCTAAAATGCAACATTAGCATTTCTGCTTTTCATGGCAGTGGAAGAAGTAAAACCATGGAGCTAACCAGATGTATACAGATGTACAAGTTAAACTTCTATATGAAAGAAGTGATTGCAGCCTTTGAATCCTGTATCCTAGAGAAGCTTTTCTCCATTTCCATTTGAGTGTCAAATCCATTCTAATATATATCCTGTCATAAAAATGTAGGGTATCAATTGCAGTGAATGCAAGTATTAGACAGCTAGGTCTCACTATTCATTGCCACTTAGTCACCAGCATGGCCAATTCCAATCCCTAAGCCAAAACTTTAAACAGCACAGAATTGTGTTTCACATTCCCAAAGTCACAATTTGCATTCAGTACACAGTCTACAAATGGATTTTGACCAGGTAGAGAGAATTCTTCAATGTTTCTGACAGAAATACAAACAAAAAAGAGGTCCTGGAGAAAACACAACAGTTAAAATTCTCTGTTTATTGGTGATGGTTCTTTGTTTGTTTGTTTTTTCACCAAAAATTCGTGTCTTCTTTTCCAAGAATGCGATAAAGAATAAATTCTGGTCAGGATTAATAGCAATTTTGCATAATAATCTGGGTATGAATTAGTGGGGGAAGAAAATTCTTTCTACTAGCTTCTCACAAGGCAGAGAGCATCATGAGTATACATTTAGGATGAAAATTAGTGTGTGATCAATTTTTATAACAAAACAGTAACCATAAAGTTGTTATTTTAAAATATAATAGGAAAGTAAGCAAATATCACATTTTTAAGTGGTGACAAAAGGAATACAATGCAGCCCTAAACTCTTCTAAAATAACAAACTAACAACAACAAAAAAATCATTTTAAAACAAGTTATATAACGCTCTGACAAAATGATAATGTGCTACAGGTAGCACAGTGCTGAATAGCCAACCTTATGGTCATTAGAGAATGTTAACACCACTGTTATTCTGAGCTTATTGTATTTGTCTTGAAATATATGTGATCAACATCTATTTCATTAAAGCTTAAAGAAGACATGAACTAATCCTGCTTGTGATTATTTAAATTGGTACAGAATCTGTGTGCAAAGCATATGGAATATGATACATATGTAGAGTGGAAAATGTGATTTAAAAAAAGAATGAATTATCAATTAGAAGTAGGTTTGTATTTCTAGAGAAGAGTTGTATCTTTGAGGGATATTTCTTTATACAGAAAAATGACTTCATGGCTTTAACCAGAATTGAAAACCCAAAGGAGCCTTTGATATTCTCTTCTGGGTCACATTGTATTCTTTTTTTTTTTTTTTTTCTTGATCTCCACTGGCTTTACTAACATCTGAGTCTTGTTTTAAACTTGCTGATTTGATTGCACTGAGTTTGTATTTGCTATGCAATAAGCTGGCACTAAGAAGGATTTTGATCTTTAATCTGGTTCAGAGGATTCTAAGCAGCTCTGATTGCAGCCATAGGCAATACATACACTAAATGAGATTGAAGGACAAATTAAAACAAATAATGTTTGAGTAAATCACATTGTCCTAGTTAAATGCATTTAACAATTTCATTTTCCCTTGCAAAGCAGATTTTAAAGAAATTAACAAGTGCTTTACTTTTTTTAATGTAAGTATAATGAATCTTTTTCTCCACAGAAAAACTAACGTCATTAAAGTTGTATCTTTCCTCCATGTATTACAATAGCTTCAAAGCTTTTGGGTAGAGAGCTGAGGAGAAGTCAGAGATCTGTAAAATATATTGCTATATTTATTGCCAAAGGCTAAGCATGGTAAATTGGCCAAGGCTTTCTTAACAATCATAGTTCACTCGAGTAATGATGTTTTAGACCTTTCGACTAACAGCAGCTCCTACAGACAAACAATAGGAACTTTATATAGTTTTCATTGCTCTAAGAAATAAAGCTTAGTGATGAACTAGCTAAAGAGAGAACAGAAAAAAAAAAATAAAAAAAAAAAACCCAAAACAATGCAGGTTCATTTTATCCAGTTATTTTAGTAATCGTCTACCTGCCAATATCTGCATTTCTTCAAGCAATGTTTGTATGATGTTTACTATATTTGGAGAAGAGAAAACTGGACAAACTATTAAAAAAGGTAGTCCAACACTACAATAAGAATAATACTAAGTAAATACATATAGTTTTAAAAATATTCCAAGAGACAAATTAGTATAATAACAACAACAACAAAATGTCAGCAGATCACCTAGGCTAGCCAGGTAAAGTTTATCAGTGTCTTATTTTATGACAATACACACTAAATCCTATTTAACAAGTAGAGACAAAGAGAAAACCAAATAAACTTTAAAGATATTACAACATCTTTGGATTTATCTATTTACTTCAATTGTACTTTAAAATAATACAAATAAAAATCTGTTGATTCTCTATATAAATACATTTATTTAATCTAATGCCTACAAATACAGTATGTCAAAGCAACATATACACCAGTTCAGAAAGGAAGAATGATTCCAGAGTAATATCTACATTATCTTTTCTGACTTCTACTTTTTACTGTTTAAATGCATTGTTCTGGGTAAAAATAAATCATACAATTTTTGAAATAACTTGTTGCATTTATTGAATTCATGTAAAGTTCTGGCTACTTTTGCACTATGTCTAAAACTTGTGGTAATTCCAGCAAGGTAAATGTTTAATCCCTTTTGGATTAGGAATTAGTCAATCCCTATTTGTTTCATCCAGCATTTTTTTTCTGCACATCACTATTTCCCTTTAGCTGATGTAAAATTTCTTATATGTCACAGAGTATATGTATGAATTGCTTTTCATATAACCTCAAGCATCTTGACATAAATTGAACCTATAGTAGATGTGTTCAGTGAACTCCTATAGCTGGGATGTTCATTACCTGCTAATCAGTCTTTGTTCAAATACATGCTTTACACTGCTGTTCATGTACCTTCCTCCTTCCTGCAGCTCTCAAGGAGGAATGAGGCAAAAATTAAATTTCTGGAACTCTTGTTACAGTCTTGTCACAGTACTACAAACCTGTACACGTGTTTTTGTTGTTGTTGTTGTTGTTTTGTTTGTTTGGTTTTTGTTCTTTGGCTTGGTTTGGTTTGGGTTGTTTTTTGTTGTTGTTGTTTTGTTTTTTTAAAATCTTTAACTGATAAGAAGTCTTTGGGTTCACTGAAGCTGTACTTTTCTTTAATTGTGCTCCATGTGAGACCTAGTGCATTCCCACAATGCTTTTTTGAAAAAGAAGAGGATTAAAACTGGTCAAATTCTTCCATTATGGAAACAAGTACTGATTTTTTTATGTGCTGTTACCATATATTCAACTTATAAATATAATATTAACAATAAAAACACTGTTTTTTTTTTTTTTTTTTCTCTCCTTTACATACAAAGAAAATAAATATCTCCATCTGCTTCTAGGAGCTTTTTTGTCCCGACTCTGTGTACTGATATTTCACCCAACATTGTTGGTCTGGGTCATTCTATTTTATAGTCTGTGGTTGTACTCTGTGAATTTGAAGGACCTCCATGTACTGGTTTGGAGAAAAAGAAACTGAATCTAGCTTTTAAAGTTACTTACACATTATGTATAAAAGTCTAATAAAAATGCAGTTTAACTCATCTTGGAGACAAGATCAGATGCCGTATTCAAAAATGGCTGGAGAAAGAGTTTATTTCCCTAAGACATACCGAATTATATGAAAAATAGGGCAATACTGGTTGATAGCTTTCTTTCCTCAGGACATTTAAAACTATAATTTCCTGTAGAAATCACTAAATTAAAGTTTAATCACTATACTATATTGTAATCCAACTCAGTAGTTGTTAAACATGTAGTTAGACAGCTGTAAGTTTCAAGTGCACCTACAGCCAAAAAAACAGCTTTTGGGGCTGGACATTCTTTTGAGGAGGATGCCTGGAGAATACAACCTTTTAGCAAGACTTTTTGATCAGAACAAGATTCAGTGGAAAGAGATGTAAAATAGTACTACTTCCTTTGAGGAATGACAAATGTTGGCAAAATGCCTCCAGCTATTTGAACTAATGTGGCAGTTCTTTTCCAATATGTTAAATGTTTTGAAATGTTTCATGTGGATGAATCCCCTTTCCCATAACACAAAAACAAGCTAACAAACAAAAATGCTGTAGGAAAGAATGAAAGGTGAGTGCATAATTCCCTGCAATACATCAGCCAGATGGGTAATATGGAATTGAGTCACTTACGTGACCAAATTACCAGGGCATATCAAAATACAGAATTCCTTGAAATAGCTGTTAAGAATGCAGATGTGTAAAGTTGATGGCCAAGGCTTAATATGACTTACCTGACAGTGGATATGAAATACTAACAAAGTATTGAAACTCTCAGGGATAATCCCTGATTAATATTAGAATCCTTAAGTTCACCTGCGCCTACTGCTCCAGTCTGTCTAGGTTTCTCTGAGTGGCATACTCTCCCTCAGGTGTGTGGCCTGCACCACACAGTATGGTGTCATTCATAAATTTCCTGATGGTGCACAAAATCCCACTGTCAGTGTCATCGATGAAGATGCTGAAAAACATCAGTCTCAGAACTGACCCCTGAGCAACACCACTTATTGATCTCCATTCAGACACTGAGCCGCTGACCACCACTTTCTGGGTATGATATTAAGAGTCCCACTCATATCATTTTGAGAAAGGCAGTAATAGGTATTCTTCACGTTGTTATACAAAATACAGGATATTGTAAAAATTAAATTACTGGTGGATCAGGGCTGCATTTCTGTGTGTTTTTTAATCAAATACTGGCATTTTGTTTGAACAACAGGATGTAATGACTATCTTTTGGCAATAATGTCAGATTTAGCAATAAAGTGCAATAGTTCCCCTGGAACTTCTTACTTAATCCAGAAAAAATTTAGTGTTCTATTCAGGATTTTATTAGACATTTGGAGAATGTATTAGAAGATCACTTGCTGATAAATTCAACTAGTACTTCATCTTGTTTGATAATTTGTGTCTGCATTATTTGATAGCTTGTGACAACTTTGCATTATGTAGTAGCATTGTGAGATGCATTTAATTAAAAATAAAACAAATAACACACACACAAAACCCACAGCCAAACAACAATAGAACAAACAAACAAAACCAGCAACACAACAATACACAGATGTTTGATCTTTTCACAGTGTACCAAAATTGCACAGTGTTAAACTCATTTCATGTTATCAATTTACCTGTAACATAAACAGAACCTTTCTTCTCTAGGAAATTACACTTTTCATTTCTCCAAGCATGATGATTTTGCTAGTAATTTCTGTAAGAAAATAGGAGAATTAAACAATCATCATGGGATCTCCTTTTATACTAAATGTTGTTTTCTTCTGTCTAAAACCTTCATGGTCCCAAAAGCTTCTTATTGTTCCCTTTAAATACAAGATCACATATTTCATAGAATCTTAGAATTAAAGAATGGCTTGGGTTCGAAAGACCCCAAGGATCACCAAGTTCCAACCCCCCTGCCACCTGCAGGGCCACATATTTACATCCTTTCACTGTGATTTCCTCAAACATATAGGTTGATCTGCCTACAAGTGTATGCAACAGGGATCTACTACGTGTATCGACAAGCACAGATACAAAATCTTTTCTCAAGGCAAGTTTATTCCCTTTAGATTCATTTCTTGTTGGATTTTGACCTTGATGTTTGCTTTTCTAAGAGCATCAAGGTGTTCTTAGTGGCAGTGGCTAGTAGCATTAAAAATAATAATTAAAAAAAAAACATTATTACTAAAAAACTATGCTGAATATGAGTATTTGCTTGAAATTAAGCAATACTCTGTGTATGGAAAGCTGTTAACTCGCATTCTCAAATCAACACGGGATTTTTCTAGAAGCATTAAAGAAGCAAATTAAAGAAATCAATGGGTTAAAACTATTGGAAACAAACAAAACTATTGCCACACAAGTTTAAAGATACTTGAAACACCATTCACACCAAATGATCACAAGTAGTAGCAGCACAGAATTTTTATGCTTTTCAATACATTCCTGGCTTTTATGTATAAGATTTGTCATGAGAGAATTGCAGAGAGGATTGAAGGCTTAACATTAAGATAGGCTGAATAGTTTCAATAATTACGGAAACAAAAAGTTATGACCTTTGAATTAGCAAGTTCGTAGTATAATATAATCTTTATCTACTAATAATGGAGTTAAAATACTTTCTTGGCCAGAAAAGGCAACATGGAGGGAGTATTTACGTATGGAACACTGGTCATAACCCCCTGAGTTAAGTAGATTCTTTAATAAGGTCTTTCTGCTATATCCATTTTGGTTCATTTTATTGCCTTGCACAATAATCCATGAATCTTGATATCTCTAAAACACATTTAGTTCAACTACGGCATCAAACCGCTTTTTTTTTTCTTCTTTTTTTTTTTTATTACATTGATTATCAAAATTTGCAAATTGTTACAAGACAGAAAAATGCTACAGTGGGTACATTAGATTTTGCAATTATGACATGCTTAAAGCATTAAATATAGACAAGTTACAATGCTCACTAGTCCAGGGACTCTAAAAATTTAATAAGCTTTAGATGCAGAAAAGAATCTAGCAACTGCTGTAATAGAGGATGAAGAATGTCTCATCTATTGGTGGTATCTATTTTGTTGGCAAAAGTAACATAAGTGTTATTTCTGTTTTATTACTGCAAATTGTCATCTAGTGTAAATACTATGCAATTAGCTATTGCTGTTTTTATTGATTTTGCAAAAATAATAAGCAAAAACTGATAATTCAAAGAATTTTAAGGCTCTATGTATTTTATATTCTGCACAGAATCCTCTTTTCCCAGTAAACCAGTTATGACCAATAATTGAACTTCATGTATAGAATATATATATTTTTTTATAAATGCCCTTGAGATTATCATTGATATATCAGGATATAGATATTGAAACAATATGCCATTTAAAGAAAATAATTAAGTCTCTTTCAGAATAATTATGTTTAGCAGTGAGCATAAATGTGTAAGTCATGACAAAACATTGGTTTCTAGGTATTTATTCAGATCTACTCTGTAACATTGTTCTTCAGTCCTGATGCAGAAGAAATGTCATTAGAAATGATGCACATATACTGAAGACTAATACATTTACGGAACATGAGATTTGGTTCCTATTGCAGCAGAGATTTCTAGAGCTGCAGGCTACAAAAAATGGTATTTGATAATGGTTAAGGCCAACCTTCTGTCTTACATGATTCACAGATCTTGGCAAAGCTCAGACAGTCCTATCTCTTAATCTACATTAACTGAATCTGATAAGAGACTGCTCCTTGTTACTAAATAGGTTCCTGAAAAAGAAATGTGATATGTTATCACCATTGCATTATGATGTTACAATGTCAGGATGTATATCATGCTCTGTGGGTGGAATATTCATCTCAAAAGGATATTAGTAAACTTTCATGTTAAGAATACTTCATAGTAGAGATATTTCATTCACGCTAGACTAGGTTTTGTGAGATTAACAGTCATTTTTCCCCCCTTCTTATTTACGTGATTAAAGTGATATTTAGATGTATAGCTCTTTCTTGTCTAATTTATCTAAAACCCTATTACACATAATGGCTGTTTAGAAAGACAAACTCCAAAGGCAGGAATATCCCTCCTTCCTCCTTCTTTCCTCGAGTACAACATTCATATGGTACGGAACATGCATTTGCTTGGTTTGGCTCAGTAGTCCTAGCAGTATGACCCTCCTAATATCTTGCCAGCCCCAGCCTGCTTGCTGAAGGTGCTGAACAGGGAGAAAGGAGAGAAGGGAGTGGGAAGAGAAAGCCTTGACCTTGTGAAAACACTCTTAAGCCATAGACAAAACATGGTGTCTTATCAATAGTGTTTTAATCACAAAATCCAAAGGCCATACAGACTTTTGTGAAGACAGTTAAATCCATTCCAGCCAGACTCTACAAAAGTTATATCTTCCAAAAATCATCAAGGCAGGTTTCCACTTATACAGAAATTTTGCTTGGGATTTTCATTAGTTACCATTAGTGGCTGTACTATAATTTTAAGAACTATTTTATTTAGAAACATTCAAGAACAAAAAATTTAAAAATCAGTATTTGAGGGGAAAAGTCCTTAAAATCAAACCTTTAAATTTTTTTCTAATAAAACAAACAAATTAAGATATTTATTTATTTACTTAGCATTAACAATGGTCAATATGTTGTATCTAGAGATTTATGCACAAGAATTAAAAAAACCTCTCTCTGATGCAGACAGTATATTCCTTGAAGCCATTGAACCACTCACGTAAAATTACAACAATTAAAAAAATAAAGAAAATTCTCATTTTATGTTTAGGCTCATGATATGAGGTCAGTAGAGAGACATTATGTTACAATAACTTTAATACAGCCGGGATAAGGGAATAAGTAGTCAGTGCAAGATTGACCTCATTGAAATGGAATCGTAGATTCATAGGATAGCCTGGGTTGAAATACTACTTCTAAGTATCAGTTTAACATCAAATTCATATGGACAGAAATATTCTTCCAGACTGCAAGATTTTAATGTCTATATTTATAGTTTAGTACATTTTTTCTTGAGTTCCATCATCATCTATATAACACTTTATATACACGTGTACTATAATCAATCTGTGAATATTTCTTTTTAGAAAACTTCACCTAAACTGAAAAAAAATACTTGTTGCCTTATAGAAGTCAGTCTAAAGACTGACCAAACAGAATTAAATTGCAGTACTACACTGTCAGTCTGCTGTAGGAGATAAAATTCTGAATTGCTTTTATAGAAAGAGAATGCTATGCCACTTGATCTCCTGAGGTCCTTCCCAACCCTTACAACTCTGTGAGGGACAGTGGAAGGACTATGCCTTAGTAACCAGGTGAAAAGATATTAAGACCATCAAAGAACGAGGGTTTTGCCCTTTTCTGATTATATTCCCAAACTTTCTCCTGCTTCAGTAGTACTGGTTAGAAAGTAATAAAATTTGGAGTAAGGTGAGCTTCCAGTGCAGTAAGTCCTAGAGACTTGATTTCTTCACTGTATTTGCCTTTTTGATGATTTTGTATACTTGAAAATCCACAGACAAAAGATGTAGAGGTCCACCAGATACATTTGCTACATAGAAAAAGTGATATTTCCAGTAGCAGAATCCTAACTTTTTTCATTCTTAATGGCTCATAACAAATGATAGAGCACCAAAACTAAGTCACATAACATTTGACTAATAGAAAATAGTTACCTTTTGTATTAGGTTCATATTGGAAACAAAAAGTTAAACTAAATTTGAATACATCTACAAAAAGCTAGTAGAGGTCATGTGAATCAATTCCAATTCAGTCAAAGAAATAGCTCATGAAAGATGTCAAGTTAAGAGAGATATTATACAGAATGTATGTGTAGAGAATCAATGAAGTAGTTTTCAATTTGTGTATGACATTAAAAATGAGTTCATGGTCAAACACTCATTTTATCATTGGAAAGAGAGCAGGAATGTCAAGTCTTGCACCAACATAATATTATCTCTTTTTATTATGCTAGTTTTGAACTGAGTAAATATTAAGGAAATAAAAAAGACCAATGAAAATTTTAATTTGCAACAGCATCCAAACTATGATCTTTGATCACAGAAGACAGGTTGATTATCCATCACAGTATGATTTAACAGAAGGTGGTATCAATCAAAAACATTAATGACTCCACTGAGTATGCTGAGATATAAATTGAGGTTTTCCATTCTCCTGTTCCCAGATAGAGAGAGAAAAGACTCTCTCAGACTGCTAGGGACATTTCTTATTGTAAAAAATATATATTTCTTAAGCTTTTTTTTCACAGCCTTCCTTCCCTAGCACCTGAAAGAGATGTTTTCAAGGAAGAATCATAGGACAGAGCATAAAAGTCATTTTGATTCAATTTCCACATAGGACTAGATTTGCTATTTTAGAAAGGTTGTTGGAGGTAGTCTCAGCTTCCTTTTCCTCACAACTTACATGGTGCATTTTTGTGGCTGTCAGTGCTGCCCCATTTCACTCTTTGTTTTTCTGTACTGATCCTCCACTGGAAAATCAATATTGTAGGGAACATTCCTGCATTTTTCTCTTACAACGGAGCAACAGCAAAACCTAAGAATGGCAGTATTGAAGAATCGTGTAACTGTCTATGTGATAAATAGGAAGAGTGGTATACACTCCCATAAGAGATGAACAAAGTACACATTTCTAAAATGTATGAAAATAATCTTTGCACTAGCCTGTATTAAATTGTTTGCAATCAGATAACAGCTAGAATAATAAACTTTAAAACCCAAAGCAACATCAGAAAAGAAACAACAACAACAACAACAAAAAACACCCACACTTAATGGTTTTCTACTGAGATGTGCACATACCAAAATATGAGTGTAAAACGTGGCAGGTAATATTAACATCTTTATGCATGACAAGTCCATGTAAAACAAAATATTCTCAGTAGAATATGACAAACACTTTTTAAATGAATGGGTGGAATTTATGTACATGGCTCAGTTTCTAAAATAACCAAATGCTGTATGACTCATGGGGAACTTGTCACAATAAAAATTATGCTGTCTGCCTTTTGCTAGGAGTCACGTACACAAAAATATGGCAGGGAGAATATCATTAAGTTTTGAGAGGGTTCATAATGTTTCTAGATTCTTTATTTCAAAATATTTCCATGCTCTGATTGTACTTTGTAATAAAGATTGGAAAGTTGACTTTTTTGAGCATAAATGCAAGAAAATATTTGAAAACAATTTTGTCATGGAAGTATTAGATGATAATTAGTTTTTCACTGTTTTTTTGGTTTTTTTTCTCTTGCACAATTATGGTGACACATCAAAGTATTGAATGAAAAGCATGAATTAGCCATAATTCAAAATTAGCTTGCATGAAGTTATTTATTTATTTATGATGATCTGCAAATTACATTTATTATATTAAAAAAAAACAACACAAAGATATATGTTTATTAAATAAGCTGTTATATAAAAATAACTTACCCTTTTCTCCCATACAAAATGTTAAGGCAAAATAATAGCATTCCTGAAAAGAGTCCTCCAGCTAATCTTGATTCATTGTGTCACTTTATGTATGTCTGGTAGAACTAGGACTGTTTTATCTTTTCCTAAATGTCTTTTGAAGTTTATGGTCATTGAAAAATCCATGCAAATAAACTGGTGAAGTAAGTGATATATGCAGGTCTCATACAGATTATCAAAGCACTATAGTGGCTTAAATCCCTGTAGAAGCAACAGGAGACAGGATGAAAGAGTTTGCTAGGAAATGTCTGAGGTATTTTTTCCTATTCAGATGAAGGAGTTCTTAAAAAAAAAAAAAACAGAAAAGAATATTATAAGATCAATTTATATTAGCTCTAATACTTTATGTTAAGGGATGTTAAAAGCCAGGCTTGCCTTCAGGACTCAGGCTCAGGACTGCTCCTGCAAGGACTGTCACAGGCAAGGTGCTGCCTTCTGCACAGGACTCGCACAAAGCAAGCAACAGCAATCATCCTCTCCTCCTCTTTGGCTGGCAGAGACAGCAGGCTCCTGGCGCAGGTGCACACGACATCTCCAGGGTCACTGGCACACACATTCATGAGTGCCCCAAGCACCAGCACAGCCCTTATGCCCACCTAACAGCTTTGGCTGGACTCCAATACACCTGACTTCAGACCCCACAGGCTCCAGAAGCTGGCACCACAGGCCATGAGTGCCCACACTGTGGTGTAACTCCAGCAGATGACACTGCCCACTCACACCAGCCTCAGTAGCTGGCCCTTAGGCATTGCAGCTATTGCAGACATGGGACAGAGGGTGAGATTTCATGGAGAGATAGTTAAGAAAAGACTGAATAAGAAGATAGAACAGACTGTGCTGATCAGACACAGAGTTCTAGGTACTGACCGGATTCTTTTATAACCCTTTCTGTGCATTACTCCCTTTTCCCCTTTTCCCTTTCCCTGTATGTTCCCTCATCATAGTCTCACCAATCCCTTCCAACCTCCTGGTCTTGTCTCTAAGATATGCATTTTTACCAATTATTAGTGTTTCTGACCATGCTGAATTCCCATTATGCCTTCCTTTATTGTTTTGTTCTGGTTTGTGTCTCCTGTGTCCTTGCTTATTTCTTGCTTCCTCTCTTCAACCCCCACCCCTTTTTTTTTTTTTTTTTTTTTTTTTTCTTCTTTTGCACTGCTCCAGTGCTTAATTTATCCTCTTAGGTAACATATTTTAATGTTTTCTTTTCAGCATTTATAATTCAAATGTAACAGTTTGTTGTGCGTTTCTTTTTTCTTTCAATTTCATCTCAACTTTAGATAAAATTTTGAATACTTATTATTGTAACATAACTAAAATTTGTTTTCTTTTTGAAGTTTCATTGTTATTGTTTTGTCTGTGTAGCAAATGCATTATTTCATTCATTCCTGCTGTGCCCCATTGTGCAATTTAAATGAACTTCTATTCACTAGAAATTTATTCCAGTTTCAGCCTTGACTAGAAATGGGTCAAAGGGCTCACCAATGCCACTTAACCAAAAGTCTCCTCCAGTTTATCTGTGGGGACTACGGCACTCAACTATATTTGCTTCTGCCAGAGAAATGAATTTTAAAAATGCATCCATGCCAAGGCAACTATAGTTATCACAATTAGTGCTTACACTATATATTTTATGCCATCCTAAATTAGATCAAATTGATAAAAAAAAATAATAACCTGAAAGTTATTTCTTTCTGCTTGCATTTACGATTTAGTGTAAAAGTTCCCTTTGCTGACTCGCCATTCTGTTTGGCCAAGAGTCTGTTGTTTTGCTGTCCAGCAGCTTCATTTTAGCTGTGAAGATCTGACCAGGATATGTCATTAGATTCCAAAGCTGAATAGCTTTAAGCTTTAAAAAAAATGAAGATGAGAGTCTAATAAATGTAGCTGTCATATTTTTATTATCTATTAAATTACAGTGGCATTGTATGTTTTCTGGAGGGAAAAGAATCCAAATATTTTCCTACTGATATTTGAATAAACTTTCAGGGTGATTTCTTTTCTTATTACTTTCTCATATTAAAGCTAAAGTAATGAATTGAAACATTTAAATATTTATTATGGGTGTAAACAATGAAGTTGGGGTAGGAAGAGGGCTTTGTTTCATTTTGGAACTCAACAGTTCTCGAAGTAATACAATTATTAGTCCAAGAAGATACAGTTTAATGTAATTAAAAATAAATCATAGAATCATAGAATCATAGAATCGCTAAGGTCGGAAAAGACCCACAGGATCATCCAGTCCAACCAGTCATTCACCCTTCACCAGTGGTTCTCGCTAAACCATGTCCCTCAACACAACATCCAAACGCTCTTTGAACACCACCAGGCTCGGTGACTCCACCACCTCTCTGGGCAGCCCATTCCAGTGCCTGACCACCCTTTCAGAGGAGTAGTATTTCCTAACGTTCAGCCTGAATCTTCCCTGGCACAGCTTGAAGCCATTCCCTCTAGTCCTATCACTAGTCACACGAGAGAAGAGGCTGACCCCCAGCTCACTACAACCTCCCTTCAGGTAGTTATAGAGAGCAATAAGGTCTCCCCTGAGCCTCCTCTTCTTCAGACTGAACAATCACAGCTCCTTCAGCCACTCTTCATAAGTTCTGTGCTCCAGACCCCTCACCAGCTTTGTTGCCCTCCTCTGAACACGCCCCAGGGCCTTGATGTCTTTCTTGCAGTGAGGGGCCCCAAACTGGACACAGTACTCAAGGTGCAGCCTCACCAGTGCTGAGTACAGGGAGATAATTACTTCCCTGTTCCTGCTGACCACACTATTTCTGATACAAGCCAGGATGCCATTGGCCTTCTTGGCCACCTGGGCACACTGCTGGCTCATGTTCAGTCTAGCGTCAATCAATACCCCCAGGTCCATTTCCTCTACACAGTCTTCCAGCTGCTCTGCCCCAAGCCTGTAGCATTGCCTGGGGTTATTGTGGCCAAAGTGCAGGTCCCAGCATTTGGTCTTGTTGAATCCCATCCCATTGGCTTCAGCCCAGCTATCCAGCCTGTCCAGATCCCTCTGTAGGGCCTCACTACCCTCAAGCAGATCGACACTTCCAGCCAGCTTGGTGTCATCTGCAAACTTACTGAGGGTGCACTCAATGCCCTCATCCAGATCGTCAATAAAGTTATTAAACAGGACAGGCCCCAGCACTGACCCCTGGAGAACACCACTCGTGACCGGTCACGAGCTGGATTTAATTCCATTCACCACCACTCTCTGAGCCCAGCCCTCTAGCCAGTTCCTTACCCAGCCAAGAGTGTATCTGTCCAAACCACGGACTGCCAGCTTCTGCAGAATACTGTGGGAGACAGTGTCAAAGGCTTTGCTGAAGTCTAGGTAGACCACATCGACAGCCTTTCCCTCATCCACCAGACAGGTCACTAGATCATAGAAGGAGATCAGGTTGGTCAAGCAGGACCCGCCCTTCGTGAACTCATGCTGGCTAGGCCTGATCCCCTGGTTGTCCCACACATGCCGCATGATCTCCCTCAAGACAATCTGCTCCATAACCTTCCCTGGCACCGAGGTCAGGCTAACAGGCCTGTAGTTCCCTGGATCCTCCCTGCAGCCCTTCTTGTAGATGGAAGTCACATTGGCAAGCCTCCAGTCTTCTGAGACCTCACCCGTCAACAAGGAGTACTGATAGATGATGGAAAGTGGCTCGGCTATCACCTCTGCCAGTTCCCTCAGCCCTCTCGGGTGAATCTCATCCGGTCCCATGGACTTGTGGCAGTCCAGTTGGAATAGCAGGTCTCTGACTGTTTCTTCCTGAATTGTGGGGGGTTTAGTCAGCTCCCCAGCCAACACTGCCAGGTCAGAGATTGGAGAAACCTGAGGATAACTGGTCTGACTTTTAAAGACAGATGTAAAGAAGGCATTCAGAACGTCTGCCTTTTCCTTATCCGCAGTGGTCACATTCCTAGCCTCATTCAGTAAAGAATGGAGATTCTCCCTGGTCCTCCTCTTACTGTTGATATACTTGTAAAACAGTTTCTTGTTCTGTTTTCCCCAGCAGCCAGGTTGAGTTCAAGCTGGGCTTTTGCCTTTCTGATTTTCTCCCTGCACATCTTAACAACTTCTTTGTACTCTTTCTGGGTTGTCCATCCCTTCTTCCACAGGAGGTAGATTCTCTTTTTCTCCTGGAGCCTCAAGAATAGTTCCCTATTCATACATGTCGGTCTTCTTCAGTGCCAGCTCATTTTGTGGCTCAAGGGGACAGCCTGCTCCTGCGTCTTTAAGACTTCCTTCTTGAAGAGCAACCAGCCATCTTGGACCCCTTTACTCTCTAACACTGAAACCCAGGGGACTCCCCCTACTAGTCTCCTGAACAATTCAAATCTAGCCTGAATTTTTAAGAAGAGTGTCTATTACTCTTCGGGTGTTGAGAAGGATAACTGAGAAAAACAAGTCTCTTTTCAACATGTTTAAAATCACAGGACAGGATTCCCTTTTCTACTGCAAAACTTTGTTACTCCAAAAAAACTGACATGTTTAAAATGCCAATAACAGATTCTTTGTTCCATATCCACATACATGTCTACTACAGAAATTATTTATTCAGAAACCAAAGAGTATGTGTCCTAATGGAAAACATACTCTCTGTTTCCGTCTCCTGGTGGAGAGACACAGACTGAGTTTCATTTGCATAAACTTTCTATTCATAATTCCTTCAGTGACACATGGGAGTGATCATCACTATACACAAACTCATAATTAGTTGAGAATTGGAACTGCATGGAGAGAGGTGACAAGGGATTTCTTTCATGTAGCTAAAAGAACATCTGTGAGGTAAGGACTCACAGATGTTCAAGCATCCTACAAGTTATTAGTTGTCAGACTATGTGCTACTGAGAGGTGAAATAGAGGTGCCTTCTGAAATGAACCTACAGAGGGCAGAAGAAGAGGTAAGTGGTGATATTTGTGGCTTTTTTTTTTTTTTTTTTTTTTCCCTCTGTCAGGAAATTAAAGCTGCACTTCAGAGATTGGTTATTCCTTATTCATTAACCACAAAGGAGCACTGAACTAAGGTGATCAGGAAAGAGTTTTTTATTTTTTAGATTCTGCTTGATAAAAATTATATTCTGGATCAATTAATAAATAAATAAACAAAACTCTTTAAATTAACTATTTTTGAATGGTAAACTTACTAATTCAGAATTTTAGGAAATTTGGATAAAACTCCTTTTGCTATGAGTTTTCTATGCCATTAGATTGAACCTGAATAACTGTCAGAATTACATACAAGACTCCAGAATGTGCACATGCATAATTAAAACATTTAGGTGTTCTATTTCAGTGTTCTAGTCCCCTGGGTATACCTGCAAGGACATTAATATGTTTCTGGGCTCTATTCTGGAAGGAATCAAACTGTTTTCTTGGCAGACAAGCAGACCGTCTGTACACACCCAGACCCACATACAACAGGTGCTGTGGATAATTTTATTTCTCTTGCTTTAAATGCTTTTCTCAAGGCAGACTTATTTTTCACCACTCAGTACAGTCCTTCAAATAAGCAAACTCCATACTTTCATGATACTTGTCACAGTGTACGCTTAACATGTTGTAACAAAACCATCTGGAGAGTTGTTGTGAAAGCCATCTCATTATTCACTCTTCTATCTCAGGTATCTTCCAGCACACAAAAGTTGCAAGAGATTTTGCCCAGAGAGGTTGTAGATGCTCTGTCCCTGGAGGTGTTCAAGGCCAGGTTGGATGGGGCCCTGGGCAACCTGGTCTAGTAAATGGGGAGGTTGGTGGCCCTGCCTGGCAGGGGGCTTGGAGATTCATGACCCTTGAGGTCCCATCCAACACAGGCCATTCTGTGATTCTGTGATTCTGTGATCAGGACTCTATCATCTTTTATCTATGGGGATGTTGTGTTGTCTCACAGACATGTTGTCAAGAAGATTCCCAATAGCATTACAAGGAGGTCATTTGCCATATTTGCCATATGGTCGGCATTCTGCAGATGGTTACTACTAGTCTCAAATGCTTGTTATGAGCAAGGGGGAACACACCTTGTGTGCAGAGACAAGAATTTATTGTTAATGTAATTAATGTTTTAACAGTCTAATCAAAATACACCAAGCAATTAGTTAGCCCAGTTACAGTGATAGTAAAACCCATAGTCCAAAATATCTAATTTCTAAAACAAAGAAAAGTGGGCACATTACAGATAAAGACCATCAGTATGAAGATTTGGAAGCAGAATGTATGTTATCTACTAGAACAGTTAACTAGAAACAGAATTGAGATACAGAAGAATCTTTGTAGGAAAAAAAAAACAGTACAGGCATTATGTTGATTAAACAGACAGCAATAGCATATCTTGATGTTAAAATGAGTGAGAACAGTACCTGATAGGAAGTCAGTACATTCTCAGTTCCTTTTTGATAGGGTTACAACATTTTGGCCACGAAGAAATTCAGATCCAAGCATCTATGCATGCCTCAGAAGGTTTTCAGCCAATGTCTGTGAGAGGAAATGACCTCCCAGCACACTCTCTGCAGTTCCTTCACTTCACAGTAATGACAGTATCCTGCCAACAGCAGGAAGCTTCCACCATACAGTGCATGCGGAGAGCTAACACAGAAGGTTGCTTAAATGTTCACAGTGTCTCTGGCAGAACTTGAGGTATGATATAATTGCCATTGCTTCACATTATTTTCTGTTAATTAAATAATACAAAAGGTATTTTTTGAAAACTAATGTGAAGATCATATGATGTCCAGAATGTGAACAGAAAGGAAAACCTTAAAGGATTAAGATAATCTTAGCATTTTGATATATAGTGTTGTTTGGCTCCAGAAAGCCCACTGTGGGCCAGTGCTTTGGCCTCATTATTGCTAGAGACAGCAATTTCATGGCACCCAAAGAGGCCATCTGTCAAACTGGAAAGTCTAATAAAACATATTTTAGGTATAAAAGTTCCCTTCCAGGGTCACAACTGTGAAACAATCCATTTTTCCTCTGCGTTCAGAACTGTATATAGCTTTCAAAAGAAAGGTAATTTTCCATATGGTTTAAATGGACTACATCAGAATTATGGAGGATTCAAGAAGATAACAATGCAGTATACAAACATAGTTGATATTTTCAAATCAATCTTTGGTTTTTAAGAAAGTAACAAATTTATTAAGCCTATGTAACAGTTCTTATTTTTATTTTTGTATTTCTATTTTTGTAAAAGAAAAACAAAGCTTAGACATCACTATGCTAGTTACACATGTTAAAATAAAAATCTGCCTACCTTACAGCATAGTCTTGGTTAAAGAAAGATGAAACCAAAGGGAACTTTCATGCTGTAGATTTCAGTGTGTTGCAAGCTAATGTTTGAGGTAAGTGTAAATGAAGAAGTTTGTGTTGGAAAAGCATTCTAGCCAGTCTAGCCACAGAGCCAAAAAGCTCCATATGGACTAATTTACCCATCCAACCAGTCCATGCAGCAATGATTAACATGCTTCCAGTACTCAATTTAGCTCACAAAAATCTTGCTCAACATTTACAAACTACATTAGAATCTGAAAAACAAACACACCTTGAGACACATATTAAGAAGATTTTATTTTTAAGGGTCTTTTTTTGTGTTAGTTACTCAATAGAAGGTTTTTTAATACATTTTTCAAATGTAATGGATAGGACAAAAGATGGATATACAACACTTTGGCTTCCTGGGCCGCACTGAGTGAAAGGAATTGTCCTGTGCTGCATATAAAATAGATAATATAATTAATTTAAATAAGTAACAAAACTTATTTTATTTTTAAATAAATTTTATTAAAACAAACAAAAAAGAGAGCAGCAAACATAAAACTAGCGGACTGTTTGACTGTGTGAAATTAAAGCAGCGGTCTGGTTTGATGCCAGTGTTTGCAATTCTTAGTGAGTTCTGAAGGTGTTTGTCAAAGATTTCTAATTAATTTTTTGATTTTATTTTTTTTATTAAACTCTTCCTGTGCATCATCCTTAAAAACAGTTGTTCACAAATGTACAGCCAAAAAATGATGACCAGAGTAAGGTGTGATTGTGAAGTGAGAGATATTTTACTCTGGTAAGATAGATCTTATAGAAGTGAACGGAAAGCACAGCTGCTTATTTTCCACTGTTTACAGGACTGTGTTTAGACACTGTATCAAAATGCATATAATTTTTTTCTGTAACTTGAGCTAGTACTGCACTGCACCTTCCCCTTGCCCTGGTTTCAGCTGAGGCAGTGTTAATAACACACTGGTGGTTTGGTTGTTGCTGAGCAATGGGTGTGTGCTTATGGACAGGACAGGCTGCTCTGCAGTGAAGAGCCACTGCCATGATGGCACAGGGAGGGTGGCTGCCACATTGTGAACCTGTGAGCAAAGCTGGGCCCCATGCAGCTGGCCACATGCAGTGGGCCACAGCAGCCGTGCGGCTGGACGTGCTTGGTATAAAAGAGAGACTAGTATGAGTTTCTTTGCTGATATGAGTAGAAGGGGCTCACTGGAGATGTATACGATCTGCTGTTGGGGATAGATCTTTTCACTCATTCGCTGCTTCCATCTTCTCTTTTTGTGAGACTCATTGTCACGCATGAGCATGTGATATGAAGAAGATTTTGTTGATATGATAGTTAGTACCCATGTAATGGGACTTTTTTTTCTTTCTAGGTTACTCTGAAGATTTTATGGTGCCTAGAGGGATCAGTAGAAAAGATGCTGTTTAACAGCCATTTGTAAATGAATTATTTTAAATCCCAAAAGAAAGCTCAACCCTTTATTGTTTTTAAGTCAAAAAGTCATTGGCTCTTCTTAACCATCATTGCTTTGGATCTATTTGGATAAATGGCAATAAAAGAATGAAAATATCTTGCTTTAGTTCAGCCTGTTATTATTTGTTTTAATATGCTTAAAGAAAGTTTAGAATACAGCCTGTAAATGACAGCTAGTTATATAAAGATTTTCTGAAGAAGACAATGCAGTACTTTCAATATACTTTACAAGTGCCCTCCACTCAGCATGTCAAATTTAACATTGTCTGTTTCTCACAATAGGATTATAGTATAATCACTGAAACATTTCATCCTGTCTTAATTTTGTGTTTACATGCATTATTAACCCAACCTTAAAATCTCCAGTATGGATCTGCTTTATGTGAATAAAACATGTTAAAAAAATAATAGTAATTAAAAAAAGTTGCCCTTTCTCAGTGATTTAACTTGTTTTTGTTACCAATAAACATTCTTACAACAATTGTATATTAAGAATTAAAACTGAATCACTACAAAGTGATGCAACTTTTCATTTCAAATATAATTAAATTATTTTCACAGAATCACAGAAACACAGGGGTTGGAAGAGACCTCAAGAGATCATGAAGTCCACCCCCCTGCTAAAGCAGCTGTCCTATAATAGGTCACGCAGGTAGGCGTCCAGACAGATATTGAGTATCTCCATAGAAGGAGATTCCACAAGGAGACTCCAGTGCTCCGCCGCCCTTACCATAAATAAATTCTTCCACATGTTAGTACAGAACTTCCTGTGTTCAAATTTTAGGCCATTGCTCCCTGTCCAGATCCACCTCAACCAATGGAAAGTCTTCCTTTACTCAGACTCACTCTCTTACCTCCAGAATCTGGGATTCCTGAGGGCTAGTCTTAGCTATAAAGACTGAAGCAAAGAATTCATTCAGAATTTCTGCCTTCTCAGTGTCCCCTGTTACAAAGACACCTACATCATTTAGTAGGGGACCCACATTTTCCCTAGTCTACCTTTTACACTGTTGACATATTTTAAAACAAACAAACAAACCAACATTCTTGTAATCCTTTACCTCCTTTGCAAGGTTTAATTGCAAGAGGGCCTTAGCCTTCCTCACTGTATCTCTACAGGCCTTGACAACATTCCTAAATTCTTCCCAGGTGAACAGGCCCTTTTTCTACATTTCATGGACCTTCTTCTTACCTTCCAGTTTATCCATGAATTCCTTCCTCATCCATTTTCTTTGATTAAGGCTTCCTTCTCTGACATGATATGTAAACTTAAAATAAGCAAACATATAATACCCTGTTCTAGTTCTGAACTTTAAATTTCTGCCAAATTAATTGATACAAAGCCAGAAATATATCACTTATTGCTATTAATGTAAAAATATGAGATTACTTCACGCAAAAGGTATTTGGTGTCACAATACAATTTTTATGATTGTTTTTACAGAAATGAATACAGTTTTATAAACATCTTAGAATTTGTGATTTGTGTACTCGTTGTTTATTAAAAATAATAATAATGATAATGTCTGTACATATTTTACAGTCCAAACTATCATTAATCTTTTATTATGTCACATACAGGATATTAAAAGGAAAAAAAAAAAACCTTTTATCTTATGACTATGTAAGCTGATGGTGTTGGTGATTATATAGCTTATATGCAACTGAGAATAAAGTGCATAGCCCAGTCAATGTAATTTTTGCTATTCCTAGTGAAAGGCTGTGGGAAGGTTCTGTCAAATCCAGTACCCAACAGACAACAGAGCCTGGGAAAAGCTGTGGGACCATGCTCACCACTCAGCTGAGAGTACCAGAAAACTGTAGTCAAGGGCAAGTCAACTATATTTTTGTATTAAAATGAACACAAGAAGACCTCTACCCCAGGAGAAGCAGATCCCTACCTTGGAAATCATATTCCTCTTAGAAAAGACCTCAAGATGCTGCTCACTCACCATAGTTTTATTTCTCAAGGAATATTTGGCACTTATCCCAGGAGATATTAGCAGAGTGAGACCAAGGACGGGCTTTCTGATATAACTTTATCTTATCAATCTATATTATTATTTAGTCTTTCGCTATTTGGACTATTAAATTATTAACACACTACTTCCACTAACTAAATTCTTAGTTCAGTTTATATATGGTGTGCTTTCTTTTGTTCATAAAAAGATTTTGAGGTTAGCCATGATCTTTCAAACTTGAACCCACTGATGAAGTTAAAGCTTTTTTTTTTTTTTTTTTTTTTTTTTTTTTTTTTTTTTAATGTTTGGATGCACAACAATGGAGTGGATTGTTTAGTCTGTATGAAAAAATAATGTCTTACTTTACTTGCTTATGTAGTCTGTTCACTAATTAATTTTAGATATATCAGGAGCGGTGTGAATGTGACCATCCTGCTGTCCCATAGCAGATGAGTAAAGTCGAGGCTGTCCCCCAGCCCAGGCAACACCAAGCAGCATCAATGCACTCCTCACCTAAGGATAGCTTGGAAAGGCCAGAAGAAGCTAAACAGCAAACATGGCATTAGTTGTATGCACCTTATACACCACACAGCTTTTAATTGTCCAACATGAGTTATCTGAGCAATTTTGTTATAAAACTACACTACTTTTGAAACTCAAATGAATGAAGATTTGTTTTTCTTCAGCTATTGTGCTCCTTTTGGAATCTTGCCAATATCAAAAGGTCTCTCTGGATAAATCTGTGGATAAAACATCATAGTAGAATGCTTAATGTGCATTGCTATTCTGAGATATGATACAGTGCAAATCGTATTGTGTTGATACTGTGTTCCCTTACTGTGATACTTACATTACCCTTGCTGCTAACCAAAGCAACATTTGCTCATATTCAGTTAAAAGACAGTTCTTCCAGTTAACAATCCTGGAAGGTCACCCTGGAACTCAGAAGTTAATGTATGTGTGCTCATGTCTAATACAAAAACTGAAAATGAGGGCAGAATTTGTTGTTGCAATTAAAGCTTAATGAACAGTTCTGTTGATAATGTTAGAGACTCAATAGAATTTAAAAATCTCTTCTTAATTTTCATCAAGTTTTGAAAGATAATAAGTTGTAGTGATTTTTTTTTTCCCCAAAGAAAGAGTGAAAAGGACTGCAAAATGTATATACAAAGCATATCTATTCACTGAGAAGCCAAACTGTATGAGTAATTGCTTTGTTAAACAACACTCCACATATTTACAGAGTCTGGAAGCCTCTGTTCATCATTCCAAATATTACAATGAATTCCCTTAAATGGTACTACAAAAAAATGTAATACAGTATTAAATGGAGTGTCTGCCTTAAAGCAGTTTATAACATAAGGTGGTTGGCTCCTAGAATATTATAAACCTATAACTCCAGTGTTTGGACACCTGATTAATTGAAATGATTTTGTTTTTACCTTGCCATTTCAATTAGGTGAGTGACGCTGTGTCATACCTTAATAAAAATTGTTCAAAAGCAATGAAAGAAGCCAATGTATCAATTTTATTTACATAATGTTATCAGTGGGATAACTTAATGGGTACTGCAAAAATCTGACTCTGACAGAAGAAAATGGGTTCATCAACATTGTGTAAATTACTCCATCACACAAATAGCCTTTACTGGTTTGACAGTTTTAGAAAGGAAGTGAATAAATTAAAATGAAAATCAATTTCTACTTCCTTGTTCACAATTTGATGGTCATTTGTACTTAAATGTGTTGTAAGCAATTTATTTTAAAGAGTAATGACTTGAATCATTGCCATTTTCTGGAAGTGAGGATTTAAAACTAATTTCAATTATTCTAGTGAAGTTATAAGTATGTATTGAAAGATAGACTTAAACTGTAACAATTTCCTAAGATTCAGGGGTCTATAAACAATTCATTTTTTTGCATAATTTGTGAGAACTGCACTTTGTCTGTGACTGTTGAATTTGCTTTATAAGTGAATGCATTAGTGACCATAGGTATTTGAGAGAAGTAAGTGTTTTAACAAGTGAAAACCAAACCCTTCAAATTCTCCATTTTATTTACTGGATAAATGCAAAATGCCAAATACTTTTTTTTTTTTTTTTCCCCGATGGCTACTGTTAGAAGCAATTCAGAAAGAAACATGTCCAGAGCAACTCAGTGAATTATGGAAAAAAATTACTGTGAAGGAACCAGTGTGCTTGAATGAGCACAGCTGTAGCTTATTTACTTAAGATTTTATCCAAGCACAGCAATCTATGGCTGAAGCATATGTCACTACATCTCATGTGGTGAATTGTCTTTCTCATGTTATCTCATCTAGGTATAATGGGAATGTATGTTTCTTCAGAGACTTGTACACTGACAAGTCTGTCCTTTCATCTCAGGATAACATAGCAGGACCATTGCTGAGTCACATCAGGTAGAAAGCTTAAATTGTCTTTAAATTATTCACTTTCACTATATATTAACCTTTTGACTAATTATTCACTTTTTCTTTCTTCCTACTTCAAAAACGTATTTTTAATTGATTATCTAATTTCCTTATTGTACAAACTTGCATTACTCTTGAACACAAAGATATTATGAAAACGGTATCATAAAATAGCTGTAGATATTTCATCCAACATGGTATTAAACCATAATTAAATTTCATATTTTCCTTGCTAGACCTTCAAATTTTGGCATAGTCCTAAAATAAATTTAACAGTAAGCTTCAAGACTGTAAAATATTTCCAAACATTTAATAAACTAAAACATAGATTTACTTAAAAAATGGATTTTTTATGAAAAAACTGTTGAACTTTTATAAAGATATCTCAAGATGGAGGGCAGAGAGTTACCAAAATCAGGAAGCATTAATTTTCATAATTATTGGACAAATTGAAATTACTAGTGTAACATCTCTGTGAGAAATAGATGAACATAATATGTCTTCTAGGAGCTGGACCAGATGTGCATCACTTCTAATTCAGAAAATTCTATGATTCTGATTCTAGAAAGCATTTATAAGTTGTCATTATACATATGTTAGTTCCTGAACCTTAACATCCTTCAGTAATTGATCTGAAACATGTTTCTTGTCAACTTCTAGGCAAAGTAAAGGGGGCATCCACATGCAATCTGTACATTTCTGTATACTTACCTCTCAATTTTATTATGTATCCAGCTTTGGAAGTGTCTAGAACTTTTAAGTAGGTCATTTTCTTTATTCCAGAAATGTAATAGAAAACCAAGAGGCATGCTTATGAAAGCATTTGCTACACTCTTGATCCTTCTTGTTAGAGCTAGGATGCTAGGGCATTTTTTCACTTGTTAATGAATGTTTCAAAATAAACAAACAATAAATCTGAGATCAGTACTTGAAAATAGCAGTTAAGATACAGCCATTATATTTGCATAGACTCTTTAGAAAAAAAAAAAAAAAAAAGAGATTTGTGTATGGCTCTAAGGCAAAAAAATCTGCATAATACATGTACTACACATCCAGCAATAATTGGATATGTTGTCTTAAACAGTATGTTATACCCCTTGTATGTTCCTTTTAAACTTTGATTGATTATGTCTGTTTAACACATGCCCTTGTGTATCTCTTTTGAGAACTATACTAACCCTATATAGAATTAAATGCTCTTGCCTCACAATGGTCTCCTAATACATTACAATATCTTTAGAAGACAGACCTGATCTTTAATGAGTATGTATTATTCTTGAAGTATTAGTTTTGGAAATCAGAACTCGGGTAATAAGAAAATCTGATTAGCAATCAGAGAGAAATTGGTTGCAACAGACAGAGTTAAAACACAATTTTGCTTTCATGTCTACTTATTTATAAGAAATTCTCACGCTTAGGTAATTTAAACTATTGTTATTACAACAGTAAACATTTGATAACTGATAATATTCAGTAAATTGAGAGGCCTTTTAAATATGTTTTATATGTAGATATAAATAAAAATTTATGGCAACATTTCTATTAAAATTTTCAACAGGAAACTGGGTATTCATGCTTATTAAAATGCATGCAGAAAACTTTGTTTTCTACGGTTCTTTTAAAAATCCTGTATGGATACATGTCTAACCATCTTACAGAGAGGAGCCTTAGCATGTGGAGGTGAATTGTTTCTTTGACAACCTATATCATCTTCCTTCTGACAAATGCTACGTATCCCCTATATAAGAAGATTAGTGTATTGGATGAGCATAAGTGAAAAATCACTGTCTATTTCCTCTTTGTTACCCATTTCAGTTTCTCCTCCAGTTTAATAAACTGTGGTATCGGATTTCTATGTATGAACTTCAAACATGACAGAACTGTAGGTTCCTTCTGGAGCCCTTCTGGATTATTTCTGGCAAACCTCCGTTTTCCTACCTTCTTCACAGAAATTTTCTCTTTTCATTTTCACTAATATGAAGAATATAAAGATAATTCCTACACCCTTATATGTTTAATATTAGTCACTATAAATATGTCCTTATGGACTGGCAAGAGATGGTACAGTTGTAATGAATCTAAGCAAACACCTGAGCTCTACCTACAGGCGCAAAAAATTCACATGGGACTTACTCATTTGACCAAACACAGGTGTATACTACCACTCAGGGCATACTGGATATCGAAGGCTGGGTTTCTAAGTAGATGGACTGGACTGGAGATGTGTTGCAAGGCCTAAACAAAGAGCAAAGCAACTGGAGGGAACACATGCTCTGTAATGGCAGCGGAAGGCCAAATGGCCAGTTCAAAATAATTGATGGTGGTCACTGGTCAACTAAATCAGACTTCTTATCCATACAGATGTTCAACCTTGCTCTTCAAGTTTAAAAAAAAAAAAAAAAGAAAAAAAAAAAGCTACAGGAAGATTTGGAGAAAAGAAGTATTAGACAAGCAGCACAAGATTTGAGGACTGCAAATTAAGAAACGTGAAAAAGTCTTAAAAGTCTTATTTACATGTTCCTCAAAAATGAAAAAAAAAATCCATCTTTCAGTAATCACAGAATCACAGATGTCAGGTTTTGGAAGGATCCTCAAAAGATCATCTAGCCCAATCCCCCTTCCAGATCAGGAACACCTAGATCAGGTCACATAGGAACACATCCATGTGGGTTTTTAATGTCTCCAGAGAAGGAGACACCACAACCTCTCTGGGTAGACTGTTCCAGTGTTCTGTTACCCTTACTGTGATATAAGCAATGGTTCAATATTTGAATCTTAGAATAATGTGATTCTTGATTTCTGCCTTCCCCTCCCTTCACTGCTCTGTCCTGCCCTTCATTTTCTCTTTCCTGTTCTTTTCCTGTATCCTTTTCTGAGCAGTCACTCAGAATGGCAAATTACATAAAGCCGTATAGAAACTTCTAAATGCACATGAATTTTTTTATATGTTCACTAATTCTGATAATAATTTCAGAGTAATATATATATAAAAATGTGATAGCAAAATTGATTGTATTTTCTATTCTCATCAAGAGCACAAACTTCCCTAGAGTGATATCTAACAGAACATGCAATGTGAAGAATGCTAGGAGAATCTCACAGAGGAATGAGGATTTTGTTTTCAAACAGAAAGACACCTTCACCGATTCAACAAAGAAAGACAATGCAATTTATGTTTGAAACAATTATATTTGAAAATAGAAAAGGCAGCATAATTATAATAACATTATAAACATAAAATCTTGCACATTCTTATATCAGACTCCTCCGGAGATGACTTTTATAGCTTTTCTCTCTTCCAAAAACATTATCAAGTTAAATCAAATCTCAAAGATTTCATTGCAAGCTTCTTTGACTTGGTCTCAGTAGCTAGATTAAAAATAAATAAAGAAGAAAGAAGTGTAACAGATGTACTATCTACTTTGTATTCATTTCTGTCTACTAGAGTTATTAATCTTGACACAAAAGCCTTTGAACTAGAAATTAATTCTTTTTACTTAAGTTGCCCATCCTCAATATTTTTTAAAAGTTTAGCATACTTGGGAATTATATTATTAACCTTTGATCAAGTTCATTTTTATATTTGATCTGTCTATGTTAGAGGAAATGTCATCTGAATTCATTGCAACTGAAACCACCTTAACATTGTATATTACAAATAAAAAGCTCAATGTTGTTGACCGCTGAAAACTGATGAGGGTGGTGTGAGATAGAATACAGAATTATGGAATCACAGAATCATTTGAGCTGGAAGGGACTTTTAAAGGTCATGTAGTCCAACTCCCCTGCAATTAACAGGGACATCCACAGCTAGACCAGGTTGCTCAGAGCCTGGTCCAGCCTGGCCTTGAAAGTCTCCAGGGATTGGGCATTCATCACATCTCTGAGCAACCTGTTCTAGTGCCTCACCACCTTCACCATAAAAGACTTTTTCATTATATCCATCCTGAATCTCTCTTCTTTAAGCTTGAAACCATTTCCCCTTGTCCTGTCACCACAGACCCTTCTGAAGGGTTTGTCCCCTTCTTTTCTGTAGTTCCAATTTAGACACTGAAAGGCTGCTATCAGGTCACCTCTGAGCCTTTTCTTCTCCAGGCTGGACAGCCCCAGCTCTTTCAGCCTGTCCTTGTCAGAGAGGTGTTCCATCCCTCGGATCATATATGTGGCCCTCTTCTCGATGGACTCTGACATGTCCATGTCTCTTCTGCACTGGGTACTCCACATCTGGACAAAGCACTCCAGTGCAGAGTAGAGGGGCAGGATCACCTCTCACCCTGCTGGCCACACTCCTTTTGATGCAGCGCAGGATACAGTTGACTTTCTTGGCTGTGAAGGCACATGTCCAGCTTCCCATTCACCAGTAACCCCAGGTCTTTTTCAACAGGGCTGCACTCAGTTCTTTCATCCCCCAGCTTGTATTGGTAATGGGGGTTGCCCTGACCCAGCTGCAAGATCTTGCATTTGGATTTGTTGAACCTCTTGAGGATCATGTGGGCCCACTGCTCAAGCCTGTCTAGGTCCCTCTGGATGGCATCCTGTTCCTTTGATGTGTTGATGGCACCCCATAACTTGGTGTCATCAGCAAAATTGCTGAGGGTACACTTGACCCCACTGTCAATGTCACTGTTAAAAATATTAAAGCATATCAATCCCAGAACTGGACCCTGAGGGATATAATTTGTCACTGATCTCCATCCAGACATGAAGTTGTTAACCACCATTCTCTGGATTTGATTATGCAGCCAGGATGAATGCTTTAAAATGTTCATAGTTTCAGTGGAACCATAAAGATTCTCCACATGCCAGGAAGGGAGGTGATATTCAATACCTCTTTACAACTTTCAGATAAAATTGGGTTGTTCATATGAGAATTTAATCTCTGGAAGTATTTGGAGCAACCTCTTGTTTGTGCCTGAGGCTGCTTTCCATCCTCTTCATTTATTTTAGTTTGATCTTGTAGTTTTTATTTCCTATCCTACTTTATTTCTCTGATAGTTTCTAAAGGAGGCTGCGGGGAGACCTTATTGCTCCCTTCCAATATCTGAAAGGTGGTTACAGCGAGAGAGGGGTTGGTCTCTTCTCACTTCTAACAGGTGACAGAACGAGGGGAAATGGCCTTAAGTTGTGCCAGGGTAAGTTTAGGTTGGATATTAGGAAACACTTCTTTACAGAAAGGGTTGCTAAGCACTGGAATAGGCTCCCCAGGGAGGTGGTTGAGGCACCATCCCTGGACGTGTTTAAGAACCATTTGGATGTGGTGCTCAGGGACATGATTTAGTGGAGGATTGTTAGAGTTAGGGTAGTATGGTTAGGTCGTGGTTGGACTCAATGATCTTTAAGGTCTCTTCCAAGCCAAGTGCGTGATTCTGTGATTCTATGATTCTATGAAAAGCTCTCTTGAGGCACTGTACAATTCATTATTTTCGCATGTCCATCTTTTCCTATCTCTTCTCTTATTTTACTGATCATTCTCCTACTGATTCTTTGGAAAATCCTGTTAGCATATCCTTGTCAAATGACCAAAAGAAATCCCATCTTCCAAAGGCTGCAGCTGATTATATTAGAAACAAAACAACTTTTTTTTTTTTTTTTTCAGTATTTTGAGTATAAAGGTGTGCTAATGCATTTTGATGTTGTTTGCTTTCCTGAGTGTATGTAAATCATTTAATATAGAAGGATCCTTCAAGGCCAACAAAATTACCCTTAACATAGTTGTCTCAAAGGCTTACGCTCTTAAGACTTACTTGAGTGTAAAATACCTGTGCTCTCAGGAAAGTTCCAGTGGGTGATAGCTGAAGCTTCTCAGATAACTGAGTTTAACTATATCAATTCTGAGCTCCTGATTGCCACATGAAAGACTTCAGTATACAGCCATGATTTTAGACAAGTAAACTATTTAAAAAAATTGCATCTTAATATCCAATGATAATTTAATCATGTGTTTATATGCTCACTACAGCCAATGCAGGGAGACATTCTGCTGTCCACGTCTAGTCTAAGCAGAATCTTTTTTCTACTTAAACAAAGATTATAAAATTACTTACATTAGCATTAATTAAAATGGAAAGTCACACCTTCCTTCACCATCAGGAAAGTGTACTGGAGGTTCTACTGCCTGCAACCACTGGCGCAAGCATTGGTGTAGTTTCCCTTCTGTATTCACCTCACTCCTCATGCAACTACAGTAGTACACTCTACATTCTTTGTCAATATTACTGATATAATCAGTGTCTTGGTTGTACATAATGGATTCTACTTTAGATTATTATTGTACGACCTCAACCAATTTTTAAAATCTAATATAAACAAAATTATTCAATTCCTATTTTCCACTATACATACACCACAAGTTCATAATAAAATAAGTTATAAATAATGTCAAGTAAATTAACCAAAAATATTTATATATTTTACATTTATTCCAGGAAAAAGATATTTTTTTTTTTCTCATGTTTTCTTGCCTTCTCATTGGACCTGCTCTGAATTCAGTTCTCCATCTACATTTAACAAAAACCTTGAACATTTGATTATATTTAATTATGTACTTAATTCCATTGATTTTTGTGGGGTTTTAAAATACATATATGTATCTATAACAAATTTGATACCCATAAAATCATGCTTGAGGAAGCAAAGCTTTTATAATCAACGGTTATATTAAGGAATTACTCAGATCATCAGCAATAGTTGTTAAAATATCTCACAGTCTCCAAACTGAGTTCATTATTTTATTCACGAAATTGGATGAGGAATAGATAAGTGTTTCAGAGTACACTACGACTGTTCAGTGTCAGGCTGTGGTAATCAACTTTTTCATAGCTTCTCAAGTCTGTACATTCTTTACAAACAGCAAATTCAGCAATTTGCAAATATATATATATATGTATATGTATATATATATTTATTTATTGGTGGAAAAGAATACTGTGACACTGTTAGAAAAACTTGAAGTACTCTTTGAAATTTATCTTCAAAGCCTGATAGGTGTCTTTCATGGTGAGAATAGCATCTTCACGAAGAATGGTTTGACTCAAGCTGTCTGAAAACAAATCAGCCATAATCCTATTCTTCAGCACACTTGGATGTGAAGTTTCAAGGCAAGCAGCAGACCAGGAGAGAAAAGCAAAGCAAAGGCTACCTATTCTAACTGAATAGTGACAAATGATAGGCTGAAACAATGATATGAAATTAGTAAATAGCTATACCGCTATCATATTACTTGTTATGAATTTATTCCACACCAAGCAACTCTCAGTGTTCAGTGGTTAGGGAAATAAACAAACAAACAATGCATACACAGACATAATCATAGGCTTTTCATCAGAGAAACACAATTAAATCATAGGAGCATTGTTCTTATAAATTTGTCTGTTCACAAATGCTAGAATGCATAGGCAGATAAAGTAAATAGCTACAAATACTGCCTGCAAAGTAAAATGTCTTACATCTTTTTCTGAGCAAAAGCTTTTTCTCCATATTGTGAAGAATAAGCATAGAAAATATTTTCCTCCCATCAAAACAAAATACAGATCATGATATATGTAATGCACATTAGTTTTGTTTCACTATTCTTAGTTCCTAGTAGATTTAATGGACTAGCAACAATTTACATTACCATTGGGCTTTATTAAATCAGGAATCAGGTCTCTTCTATCATAAACCAAAACTGCAGCAATTACCTTGGACTCTGTATTGCATTGCTCTGAGTAATCCTAAAGCCAGATATAGTAATTAGGTTTTTTTGGTTTTTTGTTTGTTTGTTTGTAATAAATCCTCAGGAATTAAGCTAGTTGGTTTCAGAGAAATCATGCACTAATTACTCTCAATTGTTGCTGACTTCACTTTCCCTCAATCTGAAATTATTTTGTAAAAACTAATCTGAATGTGAGCTGTATTTTTCTGTTGGGTGCAGTTTGCACTTGCTATCACTACTGAACATTTGCATAGTTTTTCTGAGGTGATTACATACAATCTATGTAGACTTTCCCAAAATAAAGCAAAACTCAAGTATTCTTTGTTTAAAAGGAAAGTTATATATTCCTCTTTTCTTCTCAGAAGTTACTGTAGTATTAATAGGTGATTCATGGTTTGCTCCAAAAAGTGTCCATTTTCAGCATTCAAGATACTACTAGGTTTCTAATTAAAATAAGATTTCTTTTTCACTAAAAATATTATTCACTAAAAATAATCAAGGTGATGTCTATTTAAACAGTGTTCAGTAGTTTTGTTCAGTAGCAAAGCATAACTTGATCAGAGTATCAGATTTTAAGGCTGACGGTTTGGGTTTTTTTTTTGGTCTCTCCTTGTGGAAATTTGAAATGGAGCAGTTAAAATTCATGATCTACACTTTTGTGTCATTATTATTGCATTAGCATGAAATTATGGTTCTAGTTAGTCATAATTATACTCATAATTATTCAATTTATCACTATAGGTCCTCCTGGAAATTTTATTGGAGAAGTTATTAACATTAATAAATTGTTTTTCTTCATATCCATATTATTAATTCACCTCATGTGTGGTATGAACTATCAGCCATAAAATTATTATAAACTCTGTTCTCTGAGTAGCTGACTTAATGATGAAGAGTCTGATAACCTTTAACCATTTCTCTGGTAGAGCTGTTTGTCTCCTTCACCAAAGGTAAACAGAGGGAAATAGGTAAACAGTGATATATTCAGTCCCAAGTGCACCAAAGAGACTTTACTGAATAGCACTCTTTCTGGTTATCTAAACTTTGTAACAAAACATTTCTAATATGAAAATTTTGATTTGCATAGATAAATACTTCTGTTAAACCAACCATCTACCCATCCATCCATCCATCCTTCCTTCCATCCTTCCATCCTTCCACCTATCCATCCATTTTGCCTGGCAGATATCTCTGATCAACCCCCCAAAAATGTTTGTCAAAGTGTGGAAAACCCACCAACCTCTAAGATCTGGTCCCTTACCAGAGAACTCAACCTTGCAAGTATTTTCCTTACTAGTGATTTTAATTTGTAGACTTGGCTGTGTTCTGATAATGTCTCAGAGTCGTTCACATCTGAGCTATATCCAGGATCAAAAGCACTATAGCTGCATCAGCATATCTGTTAAGATAACACGGAGTATTACTCCCCACAAAGAGTAATAATACTTAGCTGGCTCACACAACCTAAATTAGCTCTCTGCATAGATCTCACTGTTGGAACTGCCTTCACCTTTTCAGAGTCATATTCCATTATTTATTCTTAAAAAGATACTTGTATACATCCATGTCTATATATACACATATCTTTCCCACCTACTGCCTTTCCAACAGGCTTACTAAGGAATGTGGGGTTCATCATTATCTAACTTTAATAATTGATATAAATAAATTAGTGTATAGCTACTGAAACATAATCTTAAACTCTCTCTCTTCTCTACACCCCTCCCCCCCCCCACCAAGAATATTAATTCAATCTAAAACTGAACAAGACTTAAAAATAGTAATCTTTATTGGGATGGAAAAAAATAGCTATAGTAAAATGTTTGATAGACATGGCACAAGGCAGAGAAACAGTCCCGTTATTACCTAGTCCTATGGTTGCTTTAGAACAAATATCAATACCTGCATTACTGTTAAAATTGATTTTCTAATTGTCAATTCCTCATTCTTTTCAACACAAGAGGTCAGAATATTGTAATTGACATTTAATCATTCATTTAATAAAACTCTGGTTTAGGTGATATCCTGACATTGAAGCTCAGGTTTTTGGTTTTGGAGTAGATTTTTGTCCCTATTTCAACTGGCTTTCATTGACAAACTTTATTTATCATTTCTAATGCTTTCACACTTAAACAAAGAAGGTAAGTGATGTGAAATTTTACAAAGCAAAAGTAGATAGGAGAAAGAAATCAAATTAAAACCCTAAAGACTTCAAATCTTTTAAAATGATGCATCAAATAATATTGTGTCAAATATTTTTGATGGATTTTTCTAAGGTCTGAAGAATTTATTCACAGATAAATTACCTTCCTTGTAAAAATCTCATTGTAAAGACTAGCATTGAACAATAAAATAGACATTTCTCTCATGCACTTCTGTATTACATTCTTTCTGTTTTATGTGGAAACTGTTATTCAGAAACTTACATTTAAGTTAAAATTATTGCAAATTAAAGACAAAAGGTAAGCATGAATAAGACATAAAAGAAACAGTGATGTTTATTCTTTCTCTCTACCTTACCACTGTCTATGCTTTACAGAGTCATGTAAATATGAACACAAACAGAATGATTAGCATAAGAAAAAGCATCTCAGTATTTCAAGACCTCTGTTTCAGAGAATCACAGAATTATAGAGTCTGGAAGGGACCTCCACAGGTTGTCAAGTCAACCCCCTGCAAAGCAGGCCCCCTACAGCAGGCTGCAGAGATAGGCATACAGGTGCGTCTTGAATATCTCCAGAGAAGGAGAATCCATAACCTCCCTGGGCAGCCTGTTCCAGTGCTCCACTGACATGTGGAAACAGAGTCTGTAACACAGGGTTAGGTTATAAAGCAGGTATGTTTATTTGCTGAATGCACATGCATTGGGTGCAAGGGGGATCACTCCAACAAATTTGCACACCAGCAAGCAAAAGCATTACAGATTTGTAAGCCAAGCCCATACATATTCAGCAGACATCTTGGAACCTATCTACATATTCATTATCCTTCCAGGAATTCGTTTACATACTACCCCTCCCCTGGCGCATGCACTGTCCATAGTAGGAGTCTCCCTCTGGTGGTCGTGGGGATGAAGTCAGAAGTCTTCCTCGCGAAGACGTCTTCCTCAGTCTGAACTTCTTATGGTGCATTCAAACCAGTCAAAGCCATTAACTCCGTATTGTTCCTTTCTTTGTGTTTGCACAGCTGACCATGAAATGTTGAGACATTCTTCTCCTCCCCTAGTTTTTAAAGCTAGCTTATTTAACCCATATATGTTCAAACCCTAGACACCCCTGAGCTCTTGATCTCACTGTCACTCTCACCATGAAAAAGTTCCTTTGCATATTGGTGTGGAACTTCCTATGCTCCAATTTATGGCCATTTCCCCTTGTGCTGTCCCCACAGACTGCTGAAAAGAGATTGATCTCTTTGACTCCCACACGTAAGATATTTATAAACATTAATAAGATCCTCTCTCAGTCTTCTTTTCTCAAGGCTCAACAGACCCTAGTTGCTTATCCTTTCCTCATAGGGAAGATGCTCCAGCCCCTTTATCATCTTTGTGGACCTCTGCTGGAATCTTTCCTGGAGATCTCTGTCTTTTTTGTACTAGGGAGCCCAGAACTGCATACAGTACTCCAGATGAGGCCTGACCAGGGTGAAGTAGAGTGGGAGGATCACCTCCCTTGACCTGCCGGCCATGCTCCTTTTTTTAATGCACCCCAGGATGCCATTGGCCTTCTTGGCCACCAAGGCACACTGCTGGATCATGGCCAACCTGTCATCCACTGGGATCCCCAGGTCACATGTGGAAACTACAAGCCATCTCCAAGCTAAGATATGCCATTCTGCTTTGGAGCATCAACATATGGAAAAGTGACACTTTTGATAGCCAAATATTCATATACTCTTATAGATCAGTATATATACTGATCTATAACTCCCCATCTCAAATTTTGCAGCACACCATGAGCAAGAAAATATGTTACAGAAACACACTATCAAATAGTACTGTATGTCCCCAAAGCTGTTTCAGATAAGCTGGCAAGCAGGAAGCTGCCTACAGAACAAAAAGCATGTTACTTGCGGTCAAAGTGATAAAGCAAAAAGAGATTTCCTGAAGACTTCGAGTAGCATGGAATGTGAAGTGGTGGTCTACGGTGAACATTATTTTTGTCCCATAGCTCATGCAACAGAAAATTAAACAAACAAAACCCATGACTCTATACTACCTGAGGGCCTATAGGACAGTGGAGAGAAGAAAACAGTTGAGTTAGTATAATGAAGAGGACCAGAAGGTATGGAGAAACTAAACCCGAAAGTGGACTTCCCTGTAACAATGCAAAAGGAAACCTAATAAAATTATCTTAATCATTACTTGCCTTGGCTTCAGCGATTTCCTTGGCCACTTCTGTTTGGAACCAAAAGTGGTTTGTAAAGTCAGGCCATTTGGTGACAATTGCCCTCAGCTGGTGTATTATGTGTTGTATTAGGCGCGTGCGAGCCTCTCGGGTTGTGACGCGTTAGACCCTTCCCCTACTCTGGGTGGAGCTATGACGTGTACACTGTAGTAGGCGTGCATGAAGGGCATAGGTATATAAGTGTGTGTGAGGTTCAATAAATTGCCATTTGCTGATCATCATATTGGTGTCACCGCAGTGAATGGCCAAGCTGTGTCCCTCGGAGGAGGACGAACGGTAACCACTGCAACAATTATGTTGTATGCTTTCCTTGTTTTTTGTTTTGTTTTGTTTTGTTTTTTGTTTTTTTGGTTTTTTTTTTGTGTTTGTTTGTATGTTTGTTGGGTTTTCTTTGTTTTGTTTTCTGCGTAGTTAGAAGTATAATATTTTATTACAATAGTCTTATAAGAACAAATTAATAAACAAAACAAATTTAATTGGGAAGAAAATCTATTGGCTAATAAAAATGATATGAAAAAATAGTGGAACATTAATATATATTAAAATATTAAATACCTCTCCTTCAGGGGATTAAATAAAAGTCAGTTATAAGGATGAGAAGTGTATGCGGTCCTCTGACTTTGATAAAGAATCGAAAGAGTCACTGGTACCAAAAAAAGGAATATATTAGAATAAAGAAATAAGCTTGTCCCTAAAGCAACTCTCTCTCTCAATGAAAAGTTTCTGCCTAGAATGTTCCACTTGACTAGCTTTATTCCAAAGAAAGAGCATTCACCTCCAAGGGATTCAAACTTTGCTATAAAATGGAAAGATTAAATTTCAGGCCCATGTCAGTGAGATTTTTAATGACAAAATCCATAGGGATAGAAGCATTTTATACTTTATAAGAGAAACAGAACAGCAAATAAAGAAAGCCCATGTTTTGTCCTCGTTGCAGTCATTATGCTGTGTGTCTGATGTGTTAGGCTGGGGCATCAAAACCTCTGTCTTAAAGGCTGCAGGAAGCCTCTGCAATGGAGAAGAGTATCTTTCCTCCTGCCCTGCCCCTCAGTGTGACACAAGGCTTCCTGGCTTCTTTGCAGTGACTTTGCTGCTCTTAAAATGGCTAAGCACTGACTTTGTGCATTAATTCAGGTTTCCTTCCTTCTCTGTGATATAGCTGCTATCTGTGTGCATACACTATGCCTCACAAGGCATCTGCTCAACATCAAGCTTGCTTTCTTGAGCCTCAGGGATTTGTCTCCACAGAGTGAGTAAAGTGCCTGAAGCTCTGATGGTTTGGTTTTGTAGCAGCCTTTCTGCTTTCAGCTTCACAGACTGTAGCTGGCAGCTTTTGTAGTGTATTATTATTTTAAATGATATTTACATGCATCTTCTGAAGGGTAGGAAATTTAATTTAGAACTTTTTACCAACACTTTTTTGTTTTGAATATACCTTGTGCTACTTTTCTAATGTGCTTGTTGAAAGCTCTCTGGCTCTTTGTAACTGTTCAACTGTTCCTAGTTAAACATCACCATCAGGAAAAAAAAAAAAAAAAAAAAAAAAAAAAAGAATGCTAAAAAGGATGCTATGCTATTCTAAGCAGAAAAGGATTTATTCACATATATTGCTGAACACAAAGAGCTCCCAAGTGTCCTCTCTGCTTCTTTTAAATGGATGAACACTCAGATTGCTCAGAATGTCCACCTGAACAATGTACTGCTGGAGCCCATTGCTGTACACACTATTTCACAAGACTGGACACCTGTACTACTGAAAGTACAAGTGCTTGCTAAGACAAAACAAGGGGTTTGCTTGGTACATGGTTGAAGGTATGTAAGAGACACTTCAGTGGAAAAGACCAGCAGCAGCTTTTTCATAAAAGAGGGGTAGGGGGAGGGTTGGAGTAAGGGCTGTTGAGAGGAATCTCTCATTTCTATACAGAAATAGTATTATCTGAAGTTACCAAAATTGCTAATCTTCAGTGACTCTCATTTTTTCCTTTGTTTAGATGGCCATGTTATGACTTCTCCATGCAGACTGGAGGGGCTGAACAAATTTAAAACAAATCCCTTATGGAATAAAAGACAAAACTTGAAATTTTTATTAGAAATAAAACTTCCCAAATAATTCAATACTTATTCATTACTGGCCTCCATTCATGGTTTCCTGTGTCCAGTTCTGGGGGCCCCCAACACGAGAAGGACATCATGCTGTTGGAGCAGGTCCAGAGAAGGTCCACAAAGATGATCAGATTGTTGGAGAACCTACCCTATAAAGACAGGCTGAAAGAGCTGGTGCTCTTCAGCCTGGAGAAAAGAAGGTTCTGGGGAGATATTATAGCAGCCTTCCAGTACCTGAAGGAGGTCTACAGGAAAACTGGGGAGGGACTTCTTACAAGGGCATGTAGTAACAGGATGAGGGGAAATGACTTTAAACTGGAAGAGCGTAGATTTAGACTAGATATTAGGAAGAAATTATTTACTGTGAGAGTGGTGAGACACTGGAACAGATTACTCAGTGAGGTTGTGAATGTCCCCTCCCTGGAAGTATTCAAAGCCAGGCTGGATGGGACTCTGAGCAACCTGGTCTAGAGGGAGATGTCCTTGCCTATAGCAGAAGGGTTGGCACTAGATGATCTTAAAGGTTCCTTCCAACCGAAATCATTCTATGATTCTATGATTCATCAGCATAGCACTTGAGATTTTTTTAATGTGAAAACAAAATATAGTGTCAGTAGTCTTTAGTGAGTTATGGTTATGGTGTTTTTTGTTGTTGTTTTTGTTTGTTTGTTTTCCTTTCTGTTTAAGGATTTCAGGTTTTGTCAATTAAATGTGCTTTGTTATATAAAAGCATATGTTATGCATACAATTTCTACCACAAGTTTTTGTTGGAATGACCAATAGTGCTTTATTCCATAATAATTCGGGAATGCCTTTTAATGTACAAAATGTTATATTTATAGTATGGTAAGCACATTCAATTTTATACGAAACTTCTTCAGAATAATTTATTTGTTATGATTAGCATTTCTAAATACTGTAAAAAACATAGACCTTAGTCAATCTTTTTAAAAAATTAATAACAAATTTTATTGTCAGTGCACATGTAGGCTTGATATTTGATCTAGTTTTGAAATGTAGCCGTGAATTGACAATGGACAGAGCCTGAAAGAACAATAATACTTTAAAATATATATTGTTAGGCATATTTGAGTCACAGCTGCTTCAGATCTGTTTATGAAATGATACAGCTTGAAAAAGAGTTTTTACTGTACCCATTTACTTGCTTTCATACTTTTCCAGATGAGAAAACTGCATACAAATTCAGGGAAGCAAAAATGCAAACATTAAAACTGAAGCACATATCTATTTTAAGACACGTAAGTAGAGAATTAAATACCAGACTGTTTTACTCCGCAGAGTTAATCTTCACTTCTATCACATTTCTTTCACCACACAAATTAATTTTATACAATTTTCTTTTCTCATTACACTCTTTGACGAGTATAGTCATATGTCCGTTCCCAAATGAGCAGATACTTTCAGAATTCGGAATAATCTTGTCTCCAATTCACATACAGAGTAAATCCAGAACATATTAAAAGAATTATCTTTGTATCTGAATCACCACGCAGCTGAGTAGATATTTTTATATAGCAACAGAAAGAAGTTTCTCTTCTATTTTGGTGGCTAGCACTGCTCCTATTTTGATGCTAAGATACAGTTGAATATTACCTTCTGATAACCAAATGCTCTTTCAGACATTTTCATTATGTTTCAGTTCTTGGTCACTGCCTGATCCCATAAACACATTTATCTTCAAAAAGTGATTTCATGACTTTACAATCTCAAGTAAGCAGAATGAATTTATATATTTTCAGAGTTCTGGCAAATCTGCTCACATGCTTATATTTTTTTAAAATGGTTACTGCTTTGTTACTGTTCCATGTTTTCCAGTATTGCAATGTCATAGTATTAGTATTCTTATTTCTTTTGGCAATAAGGAACTCAACAAAATTCAGGCCGTATGAATTGGATTCAGTTATGGGAGAAAATGACACTTGATCCCACTGTTTTTTGTTTTGTTTTTACTACTATAGCAATCTTTTTTGCTTAAAAGTCATCTACAAAGTCTTGCTGCCAAGAACATAGCACAAATTAAAGACAAGTGCTGTTATTACTAAAGAAGAAAGATATGCCATTTTTCAAAAAATGTTCCCACCAAACTACATTTTCTGTCTAGATATTTTCCTGCATCTTCTACTCCCCACCACTTTTTTTTTTTTTTTTTTTTGGATATCAGTGAAGTTACAGAAACATATACATTAGAAGTGAATCTTAGGCTGTGTAGTCTAATCACCTGCTCAAAAAAGCTGGATATCTGCAAGGTTAGGCTTGCTCAGGAACCTCTCTGGTAAAGTTCAGAAAACCTCCACAGGCAGTGATTTTTTGCCCTCTGCTGGTGACCTTCTACTGTGCTTAAACACTCTTGTGGTGAAGCATCCTTCCTTATCCTGTAACTGGAGTTTCCACTGATGTAGCATTATCACTGGCTCTTGATTTTTTGCTGTGCATCCCTGGAGAGGGTATGCCTCATTTTCTCCATAATTCCCTTTTAGACAGTAGAAGAATATTACCTCTTCAGACTAAGAATATCCACTTCCCTTATTTTCACTATTTATGTGATGCATTCCAACACCGTAACCATCTTTTTGGTCCTCAGTTTCTCCCCAGTTTACATTCTCCCTTTTCTGAGACCTGAAATAGGACAACGTATATCAGAGGAGGACAAGTTGAGGGAATGAGAAGTAATTTGGAGTGCTATGTTTTTGTTCACACAACTTTCTCAAGTTCATAATGTTGATTCATTCTTAAATTGCTGCCCACCAGAATCCCCAGGTCTCCCCTTTCAGACTGCTCCCCAACTAATATTTTCCCCTTCCTCTATCTCTTTGTGTCTCATACAAATCTTAAGGATTGGCAAATGCATGTGTTGTAGGAAGCAGCAGCAGGAGCTGAAAAAGTGTGGTTCTACATTGGTATAATTTTTTGTGTATTGGTTTTATCCAAAAGGAAATTCATATCAGGTTGATACAATCAACTTTAAAGTAACAGTGTATTCTCAAAACAGCAGATAAAATCTGACTTAATTATCTTCACACTATAAGGCTGTTGCTGATTCTTAAGGAAGCTTTACTTTTTTTCCTCCCTATTCACTCAGTTGTGGAAATTCCCACTTTCCAAAACGCATAGATCTGACTGGTTGCCACCAGTTTCACCTCTGATTTAGATCACTTCTCCTTTGAACAACCTTAACAGTCATATGACATATTTGGAACCATTAAAAAACAAACAAAAAGTACTTTTGTACCCTTAGAAAGTGAAGAATGTGAGTCTCATCCATGTATTTAAATATGTTTACTAGATTTCATTTTGTTGATGATGGACTCTAAACTGTTAGCATAGAAAGAATATCCAAAATAGACTAATTATTCACCCAAGACAATAAGAAAATAAGAAATTAAACAAACTGCAGATGCCACAATCTTTATTATTGACATATTTTCTTAGTATCAACCCAAAACAGTGTCTTTTTGAAATTCCTCATTGTACTCAGTACTGAAGGTGAGGTTTTCTCAGATGTTAATAAGAAACTTCTTTTAATGTGATTCTGAAGAGCATTTAGTCTATTCCTGTGTAAGCAGCTAAGAAAAGTAATGCTTTGAAGAAAATAGCAGTTCTTGTTACAAGTTTTCAAAACCTCACATTCTGTATTTAGATTCTGTTGGGGGTTCAGGGACATGTCAGATTTTACAAAAAATAAAAATAATAAAAATAATATGTTATTAGTACCTGAATGAGGTTCTAAGGAGTTCCCATAGTAATTCCAGTAGGATTTTTTTCCCAGTGTGAGTGTCACATTTCTTTGCCCAGCCTTCTAGGACTTACCTGCGCTTCATATGAGTAATGCAGAGTGCATTCAAGCACTGACTAGGGCTTTTTACATCTTCAAATGGAAAGCAGTTTTACATAAATGACAGCTCTGAAATCTTTTTCAGAGTTGTTGGTTTGTCACAGTACTTATCATAGTTCTATTTACTTTATTAGTTATACAGCATTTCCTTTACTGACTCCAAGATTTACCACTGGAGGATTTACAGTAACTAGAGTAAGTTTTACAGTAGCTAGAGAAAGTTTCACAGTCATCAATAAGTGCAAATTCAGTCATGTTTGAGAGAACCTATGCAACTGTATGCCCACCTGTTAAGTTACTAATTTCTTGAAAGCTCAACTTACTGAGCTCATAAGAGTACAAAATAGAAACTACTCCTCATAAAAATAGGCTAAGACTAAAAAATAATCTGAACCTGAAGCTGGCAGTAATCATTATTTCCACACTACTTAATTCTGTTGGGATTAAAAAAATACAAAAGTCACCCTAAGCTTTACTCAGAAAGTTCAAAAATAATGTTGTTCTATGTATTCTTTTGTCAAATTCTCCCACTGCAATAAATCCATAACAATTAAAATAAAAATTCTCAGAAGCAAATCACATTTAATCTGTATCCAGATCTGTATGTTTGCTTCCACTCCTGGGTTCTTCTTCTACTTCCAGAATCAAGGCCTTGCTTGTACTCTGAGAATTCTACTCAGAGTATTTTCCCATATGTTCTTTTATTTAGCATCAATTTATTTTGTAGCTAGATGAGAATGAACACTGAGATGGTGGACTGTGGAAAACCCTTTCTGGTGTCTTGTACTGTAATCAAAATTTTGAATGTAAAACCAAATTCTATTATGAAAAATTCTATTATACTGTATATAAATTTGCCATAATGAGTGGTACAATCTCTAGTAACCTACTTGGCTTTTCACATCAATGGACTATAATATCAGTTTTAGCTCTAAAAACAAAGACCACATCTTAAGCCCTTAAACAAATTGCTTTGATAGTTTTAAAAATATTGACTTGTAAAGATGTTAAGTATTTGAGGAGGGGACTTTGTAGGAGATAATTTTAATGAAAGCACAAGAGCATTTGAACATGGTTCAAAGAGCAGTTCCTGCACATGCTTAGTTCCTTCCTTCATTCTGATTATTTATGGAAGGAGTACTTGTTTTCTTAATCTCTTCATGGTTAATAGAAATTGCACACAATTACCAGTTCCTTGAATGGAAACAGTAACTTTTGATCTTTCCCCCACTACTTGCAGTCAAATTCGTATTATTTAAGATAATAGTTGTCTATGATAGTACAAAAAATGACATCTATATGAATGTGTTTTTTTTTTTTTTCTCCTTTATTCAAGATTACAAAGGATGCTACCTGGTATTTACATTAGAAACTATTAACAGAATAAAATTTAATTTAAAATGAGTTAAACATCAACAATGTAATATGTGGAAGTGCCAATCCCAAAATTAAATATAGATAGATTGATAGATAGATAGATAGATTTTGTAGAAATAAGTAAAAAAATCCCTGTATTCTTCTGTGCACTTTTAAACTGAAGATCATGTACAAATATTATTGTTATATGTTAATCATAAAATAAAATCAAATTCTGATCTGAGAACAGAAAATCTATTAAATCACAAGTCATCTTTTTATTGTTTTATATCAGTACAGGTAAATGATAAAAAATTACTCTGGTAAAAGAAAAAAAATAAATTTCTGCCTAAAATTAATCAATTACTTATCCTTAGACTATGCAATTTGAATTGTATTTTACCTTATGAATGAGATCTGTAATAATAATGCTACAGTAGAAGTGTTGTTTCGAGATAATGTCTCAGAAAGCATTCTCAAAATATCTCTTCCTCAGTTATCCTATGTAAAATAATTAATTGTCTGAAAGTGACTTTGGTCATTTTTGTGAGTTTTAGAGCTCAAGTAGATGTAGAACTTCATATAACAAAACTTGTGACAGTCTTTTAACTAATACAGTTCCACTTTTCCCTTCTCAGCTACCTAACTTTTTTTTCATACAAAGTAATGTTCCGAGAAAGGACTAAAATCAAAGACGTAGTGACCGAGGGAAAACAGTCCAAAATGTCATACAACAGCACTTCCTTTTACTGATGTGACAATACATTTTTTCTGATTTGTACAAGAACTTTTGTAGGGATGCAACCAGCTTGTAGCTTGATTCTATTTTATTTATTTATTTTTTCTGTGCAAGCATGTATCTGAGAATGGCTGACATTCCTGCTTTTTTATCAATTTCTGTGATGCAGCAAAGAGATAAGTAATTTGCAGCAACACAATGCAACTCACTGCAGTGACCTGAAATATACATGCAAAACTCAGTTTGAAGCATGTCACAGATTTCTATTACATTACAGCTTTGCTGAGACATGCGTAATTGTTTGTAGTTAAGTTATCTTTGTTCAGTAATGTGTGCCTCTTGCCATATTCACAATGCTAATAAATAAAGGATGATGAAATGCAATCCAGGGCTGTTGCTTTTGCAAATTTAATTTGGTTTCTCTAGAATCACTGAATGCAAACTAAGCTACGGATAAAATCAGTTCTGTCCATTGTTGCTGCTAGCACTAACATTTACATTTTCAAAATTTAAACAATAACTTGAAGAGGTTTCCCATGAAAGAATACTTAAAGAGTTGTTTTAGTGAAAGTCATTAATCAACATAACAAAATATGTCTCTTTTATATAGTTTTTGATTGGAAATAGGAGGTCAGTCCCCAAAGAAGTGTAAATAAATATAGATGTATGATAGACATTAGTGTTGCTTTGCTAATGGAATGAAAAAAGCATCTAGTCTAGTCAGATGTGAGACAGGTGTTGTCCACATGTTGACGAAGACACAAAGCATGTCCTATGCAATTCAGACCAGATGGTCTCCTCTGCCATCACAGACATGGTGCATGTAAACTGAAAATAACTGAGTGAGGTATACATGGTAAGTGTATGAACACGTGGCTGGAAGAGATAAAAGACTGATATTTCTGAGGGTAGGCCAAAAGTAGCATTCACAGATACATATTATGGCTCATTAGACTGAATTAAAGCTCTGATGGTATTACAACCATTATTCTGTTGCAGAGACACAAGCAGTCCCCATACTCCAACAGGAAAGATTCATGCCTTACACATATGGATGGACTTAAGATGTTACAGTTCTGACTACTGTGAACCTAGATTACATTTACCTCCAACTATAAAAATAAGTAATAATAAAACCGTTTTCTTTAGCCATTCTAACAAACAGCAACTCTACATAAGCAAGAATATGAATATTTACAGCTGGGATATTACCTTAATCTGTGTAACTAGCCGAAAAGATAAAGCAATTCTCCTATTTGTTTGAACATTTAGAGAAATTAATAATTACTGCATTATAAACTTCAGGATCCTTTTTACTCCCTACCATCATTCAGCTATAGATATTTGCACTGCGCTAATACGATGCACAGATATAGTTCTGCCATTGTGACATCCAGCTTAGCTAGAAATTAGTTGCTGACTCCTTAAAAACATCCTTGCATTTTATTCAGCCTCAAAAAATATGCTTCCTAGAATTGCTAAAAAGCTACACACATACTTCTGGAAGTCTGATGCAAAGAAATTGAAAGAAGTGAGGGATCAAAAAGGCTTTTGCAGATTTTTAAAAAGCATAACATACACTTTTTTTTTTTTTTTTTTTTTTTTTTTTTTTTTTTTTTTTTTTGCTTGCTGTAAAATTACCGTTACTGGAAAATAGAGTTACTGTTGTCTATCACAGAAGGACGTTTGAAAGAACTGGAGATCTCTTCTCTGTCATACTGAGCTTACATCTTCAATGTAAGTAGCTTTAGTGGAAAAACACCTGGCTCAATCTCCACATACATTCTGTTCATGAATTCTGTGCGAAGACCAAGCAATAAGAGTGCTAACTAATGACAAATGCAGTTGATATTTAGTGTCTTGGAAACCTATTCTGAAAGATCCAGCAGATGGTAATAGCTTTTAATCACTAGTTAAGGGAACACTGAAAATAGGAAGTCCGGATAGGATTTGAAATCCATATAAATGAAAATATAAATTTTAAATATTTGCACCTTAAAGTTTTATTTTTTAATAATCTGAATGTGAGTAAACAAAGAGATAAACAATGCAGTAAACATATGAACAATTTTAAAGGTGAGTAAACTTCTCTATCAATAATAATGTAAATATTTTGTTCTCGGAAAAAAAAAAATACACGGGCTGCTCCAAAAGTAATGCATTGCATTTTATTACATTGGCCCACAATATCAGAGGTGGATGCTATTGTTTAGAGATTGAATCTTCATCAGCCACGTTCTAGATTTTAATGAGAACAGCATGTAAGCTCTTGTTCATCTCTGGTGAAAAATGCATAGCTAATTGTAGCGTCTGATGCACGGACTCAGAAGTGAATGATCCAAATCCTTTATTACAAGTTCTCACATCACTTATATACCTTCACAAGTTTTCTTTTTCTAGCTTTCCCATCCGCCCCTACAACCTTCCCATCCACCTTTACATGTCAACAAAGCATTCTACAAACTCTCTTCAACTGTTCATGTGGGCACTTATGCAATCAGAGCTGTGAACCATTCTTTCTTCTTCTAGAGATGTCCTTGGTTCTCATGCTGTTTATCTTGCTCCACAGCTGCTGCTCTGAACAGTTTTTCTTGTATTCCCACAGCTAATGATGTTGACTATGTTGAAAAAATAGTGTTTTGTAGCTGAGAATTTTCTCTATCCAGTAGTTTTATCATGATCTTTGTATCTGTTGTAGCTTTTATGGAAATAAATAGGAGACATTACTTAAAAGAAGGAAGATTTAGACTGGATGTAAGGAAAAATTTTACAACAAAGGTAGTAAAACACTGGAACAGGTTGCCCAGAGAGTTGTTGGATGCTCCACCCCTGGTGACATTCAAAGTCAGGATGGACCAGGCTCTGAGTAACGTGATCTAGCTATAAGTGTCCCTGCTCAATGTAGAGCAGTTGCACTAGATGACCTTTAAAAATCCCTTCCAACTCAAATTATTCTGTGATTCTATGATCCCATGACTTTTGGAGTGACCTATGCAGATACTGTAGTAAAGTGATTTATTTTAATCAGTGTGTGTAAAATTTCATGCCTACTCTGTTTTGCTGTGTAGGAATGTTCACTGATTGTATTAAAAATATGACAAATATTGCATTTTTTTTTTAAGAAATCTGAAACATAATGGTTGTGTTTATGTTTCTTTGTTGTATTTACAGTTCAGTGACATCTTGATTTCACTGGTTCTTAATGATTTTGTGGAATGTAAAAGAAAAGAAGAAATTAACATAGTAACTCTTATTCATTTCTAAAGTTAACACATAGGTTATTGATACTCAAAATGAGGATCAAATCACTCCCCAAAATAATCAAGAACTAGTAAAATATCAGGGCTCCTTGTAAGCAAAATAATTTGTTTTATTTTGCTGAATTCTCAGCATTTCATTCTCCTTCACCTATTTTTTTCTAGAATCAAGTCAGTACAAGTCATTTGCAGACAGCTGCAGAACTTGTAATACACACTGCTCAAATGTGATCATGAAGATCACAGTACTTTTCTTTCTCACAGACATACCATAAGAAAAAAATGTAAACAAAACTCACATATGTCACTGATAAGGTTAATAGAAGTATCTTAAAGAGTGAATGAGAATATAACATTAGGACAGAAGTATTATTATTTAATCAATATGCTCATTTGATGCTAGAAAAAAAAATAGTTATATACACAGCTTTATCACTATCAGCAAGGTCAATGAAATGCTATATGGCTTGTCATATTTTAATACAGTTAGAAATATAATCATGCATCTAATGTCACCAGCATGCAAAGAATATGTTTATCCTTTCATGGTTGTGAAAATCATTCAACAATGAGTTTCTTTATATTTGTTAGCAGATTGAAGCAGCATAGCTGAATTCTTACAGTCATACACTCAACAAAAGGAAATTCCTTAAACTTTAGCAGCATAGTTTAAACGCCCTACAAACATGTCATTGGTCATTTGCTGCGGAGACTAGCTTCAGGCTAACTATGATCTGGTTGCTATTACTGAAACATGGTAGGATCACTCCCATGAACTGGAGTGCTGAGATGGATGGCCACAAGCTCTTCAGAAGGGATAGACAAGGAAGGAAGGGTGGTGGTGTGGCCCTTTATATTAAAGACTGTTTTGATGTTGAAGAGCTTGGGGTTGAGAATGATAAAGTTGAGTGTCTGTGGGTAAGGATCAGGGGGAAGGCCTGTAGGGGCAACATCTTGGTGGGGGTCCATTATAGACCACCTAATCAGGATAAAGAGATGGACAAGGCATTCTATGAGCAGCTTGAGGAAGTCGCGCGATCGCCAGCACTTATTCTCATGGGAGACTTCAACTTCCCTGATATATGTTGGAAATATAATACAGCACAGAGGAAGCAGTCCAAGAAGTTCCTTGAGTGCGTTGAAGATAGCTTCCTTACACAGCTGGTATGAGAGCCTACCAGGGGTGGTGCCCTGCCAGACCACTAACAGCAAAGGAGTGGTGGGAGATGTGAAGGTTGGGGACTGTCTTAGGCAGAGCAACCATGAAATTGTAGAATTCTCTATTCCTGGAGACGTCAGAAGGGTGACTAGCAAAACTGCTATACTGAACTTCCAGAGGGCAGACTTTGACCTGTTCAGAATGCTTGTAGCACGGGTGCCTTGGAAGTTGCTTTAAGGGTAAAGGGGTCCAGGAACCCTGGACGCTCCTCAAGATGGAAATCTTAAAGACACAAGAACAGGCTGTCCCTGAATGCCATAAGGTGTGCCGTAGAGGAATAAGACCAGTGTGGATGAACTGTGAAATATTATTGAGACTCCAAAATAAAAAGCAAGTGTATGTCCTCTAGAAGAAGGGACAGGTGACTTGGGGAGATTACAAGGAAGTTGCTAAGGTATGCAGGGAGGAAGTTAGGAAGGAAAAAGCCCAACTTGAACTCAGATTGGAGAATGCAGTAAAAGAGAATAAGAAAATCTTTTACAGTGGTAAGAGAAGATCCAAGGAGAATCTCCATCCTTTACTTGATGCAGTGGGGATTGTGAACACTGAGGAGAAGGCTGAGGTCCTCAATGCTTTCTTTACATCTGCCCTTAATAGTCAGATCAGTTATCCTCAGGGCACTTTATGCCCTGATCTGGAAGTGTGGGATGCTATGCAGAATACACTCCCAGTGATTCAGGTGGAGACAGTTAGAGAGCTTCTCCTCTATCTGGACTGTCATAAGTCCATGGAATTGGATGGGTTCCACCCAAGGGTGCTGAGGGAGCTGGTGGGGGTGATTGCCGAGCCGCTCTCTGCCGTCAATCAGCGCTCCTGGTTATCTGTAGAGGTTCCAGAGGACTGGAGGCTTGCCGATGTGACTCCCATCTACAAGAAGGGCTGTAAGGAGGATGCAGGGAACTACAGGCCTGTCACTCTGACCTCGGCACCAGGGAAAGTTATGGAGCAAATCATCTTGGGTGAGATCACACGGCATGTGTGTGGCGTCCAGTGGATCAGGCCCAGCCAGCATGGTTTCATGAAAGGCAGGTTATGCTTGACCGACCTCGTCTCCTTCTATGACTGGGTGACCAGACTGGTAGATGAGGGAAAAGTTGTTGATGTAGTCTACCTAGACTTCAGCAAAGCCTTTTACATGATCTCTCACAGTATTCTCCTGGGGAAACTGTCTGCACGTGGCCTGGACGTGTATACCCTTCTTTGGATAAGGAACTGGCTAGAGGGCGGTGCCCAGCGGGTAGTGGTTAATGGAGTTAAGTCCAGCTGGTGACCCGCTGGTGTCCCCCAGGGGTCGGTACTGGGGCCCATCTTGTTTAATATATTGATGATCTAGATGAAGGGATTGAGTGTACCCTCAGTAAGTTTGCAGATGACAACAAGCTGGGAGGTGGTGACAATCAGCCTGAGGGTAGGGAGGCCCTTCAGAGGGATCTAGATAAGATGGATCTCTGGGCCGAGGTGAATGGGATGAGGTTCAACAAGGCCAAGTGCCGGGTCCTGCACTTTGGCCACAATAATCCCATGCAGCGCTATAGGCTTGGGGATGAGTGGCTGTGAAGAGGGATGGGACCTGGTGGAGTTGGCTGATGCTCAGCTGAACATGAGCTGACTGTGTGCCCAGGTGGCCAAGATGGCCAATGGCATCCTGGCCTGCATTAGAAATAGTATGGTCAGCAGCAGGAGCAGGGAGGTAATCATCCCCCTATACTCAGCACTGGTGAGGCCGCATCTCAAGTATTGTGCTCAGTTTTGGGCCCCTCACTACAAGAAAGACATTGAGGCCCCTGGAACATGTCCAGAGAAGGGCAACGAAACTGTGGAGCACAAGTATTATGAGGAGTGGCTGAGGCAGCTGGGATTTTTCAGTCTGGAGAAGAGGAGGCTCAGGTGAGACCTCATTGCACTCTACAACTTCCTGAAAGGAGGTTGTGATGAGGAGGGGTTTGGCCTCTTCTCCCAGGCAACAAACAGGACCTGAGGAAATGGCCACAAGTTGTACCAGAGGAGGTTTAGGTTAGACATAAGGAAAAACTTTTTATCTCAGAGAGTGGTCAGGCACTGGAATGGCCTGCCCAGGGAGGTGGTGGAGTCGCCGTCCCCAGCAGTGTTCAAGAGGCGTCTGGATGAGAAGCTACAAGATATGGTTTAGTGGCTTGTGGTAGCAAGGGTAATGGGAGGACAGTTGGACTAGATGATCTTATAGGTCCTTTCCAACCCTGAGATTCTATGATTCTATGATTCTATGAACTTCAAAGAGACCTTAATTAGGAGGAAACTTCCACTGTTCTCTTTCAGAAAAGAAACATCTTGTGAGATCACAAACAATGCATACTTCAGTAATTTTGTCCTTCCTGATGAAGAACTAGATTGCTCAGCGTTGGTAATTTCAAGCAGTATTTGCACATCGAAGTGCATTAGTAGGTCTGCTTGATGGTTGGACTCTATGATCTCTAGAGGTCGCTTCAAAACCTCTATCTAGGATAACCTGGAATATCATGTCAAACATGGAATGGATTATTTAAAAGGTTTTTGTCTCAGCTGCAGATCTGTAGAGCTAAAACAAGTCATATTCTTTTATTCTTATGCAAATCACATGCCATAAACATTCTAAAAGGAGGATCTGCAATCATATAGATAATAGATGTATTTCAGATTTAGTAATAGGCTCTGTTTCATTTCATATAATCCACATAAGAGATACTGAACAATCATTTATTTTTAAGAACAATCTGTGTTACTTAATAATATTCTAAATCTCTGTTATTACCAAAGCCACCACTGTTCTATACAACAAAAATGATGTTACTAATTCCAGATAGGGTAGAGTTTAAGGCCCCAAAGCAGTGAGCAGACTTATCAAATCAAGGAGTTATCACAACAGAATGAGTGAAGAATAGGTTTCAGCATTACCATTAATTTCTTTGTCTTCCATATTTTCAACTAACTTCTTAGCTTCCTTGCCGTGTTAATTTTTGTAAGTGTATTTGTTTTAAAATTTAATGCAACATATAATTAGATTTGTATATACAGCATCTGATAGAGCTGATAAAAATGAATTTATTTAAAAGGCAGTGGCTCTGATTTAGTACAACCACGATGTTGTTTGTATTTCTCTTATTTTGCTCTCTGGAGTACTTTCTTTATCACTTTTTTTTTATTGTAAGGAATTAATCTCTCTCTTTTCATTCAAAGATGTCTGTTGTAGATTTTTAAGATGGAACATTTCAGTTGTTATCGTTTTCTGTAAAGAAGTGAAGAAGATAGTGCTCTCATTAGCAAAGTAAAACATATAGTCTTTAATCAATTTTAAAGCATATAGGTTTACATTGTTGTAGGGATGATTTTGTATGCAGATACTAGCAGCCTAATTTCTGAAATACTGAGTTAACATATGGAAACAACCTTCAGGGTAAGGCAAATGAATAAGTAGATGTGAAATAAATCTGGAAAATCACCAAAGAATGTGCATGAGGAAAATAAATTCAACTCTTGACATAGAATTCTAACAGAGATAGGAAAAAAATTACGAATAAGTAAACTTAGTAGTTGCAATAGCACTCAAGTTTTCCCATACTGGTATGAAAAGTCCAAGGTAAACATGAGAAATATTTATTTATTTTCTAATGAGATATATTGAAAAAAATGCAGCTTGTGCATGGAGCATTAGTATTCTGAACATGTATATTGGAATGGAAAATTCCTCTGGAATAAAATGGGGAAAAATTGAAACTAAAAAATAAATTGTTGCATTTTAAATTCTGATAATAAATTTGTCTCATGATGGATGTTCATTTTTAGTACCTATTATTAAGAGAACACCTGAGACTTAATAAACTGCATGCATTTTCCCCAGACTATGCTACTCTTTTAAATTATGGCCTGGAACAATGTTGAAATAATATGTAACACCAATGATACTTAAGTGTAACTCTGAATGACCTAGATGCAAAATGATTTAATTCATTCCTACTATATGAAAACCATACTGTTTAGAGTGTTTGTTAATGTCTAACTAACTCAGAGACCCCACTAGTGTATGTATAGATTTCACTAATGTACATGTAATGTTAAATGCTTTCATTATAATATCACACTTAAAAAAAAAAAAAAAAAGAAAAAAACACCAAACCCCAGCAATACCTTGATAGTCTACATTTTTTATTAGTTCTATCATGATCAGGTCCCATTCTAGCTTTAAAGTAGATTATTATTAAACCACTTGTTAGATTGCACTCATTTAGGAGATAAACAACAAATAAATTTCTTAAAGATACCTGCAAAGCTCTACAGAACTTTTTCATTGTGCTAGTAAGATACTTCTCAATTAATTATAAACTAATAGTATCAGATAATTAAGCCAAATGTGACTTGTGTTGTGCTGCTTGAGATAACATGAAACCATGCAGAAGTCAAATTTAACAACTTAGATACTATTCTCAGTGTGGTCCCTGGAAGATGTTTAATCATAATGAGTCACTATATAGGAAGAGCTAAAAAAAGTGCTATATTGTAACCAGGACTAAATATCATAGTTCACTATCATAGAATGGCCTGGGTTGAAAAGGACCATAATGATCATCAAGTTTCAAACCCTCTGCTATGTGCAGGGTTGCCAACCACTATGGTGCAGAGCCATATCCAGCCCAGCCTTGAATGCCTCCATGGATGAGGCATCCACAACCTCCTTGGGCAACCTGTTCCAGTGTGTCACCACCCTCTGTGTGAAAAACTTCCTCCTAATATCTAACCTAAGCTTCCCCTGTCCCAGTTTAAAACCATTCCCCCTTGTCCTATCACTATCCACCCTCATAAACAGCCATTCCCCCTCCTGTTTACACACTCCCTTCTGGAAGGCCACAGTGAGGTATCCCCAGAGCCTTCTCTCCTCCAAGCTAAACAATCCCAGTTCCCTCAACCTTTCCTCATAGGTGCTCCAGCCCTCAATATGTTTTATATATATATATATATATATTTATTTATTTATTTGTACACTAATGAAGCAACAATTCAAGTCTAATGAATTATTTCTTTACTGTGTTGCCATTACTGGATAACTGGAGATTTAACTCATCATGATCTCCACAATTCCATTTGCATCATCAGAATCTTACTCACATTCGAATTTATTCAATTCAAAGAATTGAAATGTGCTCAGGGGAATTAAGTCATCAGAAATGTTTAGATACCACTGTTTTCTCTGCCCACTGCATGTTTTCATCCCACATTTGCAGTCTGGCAACTCTAATTTCTTCTTGGGTCTTGAAGCATATTTTCTTTTGTCCTAGTTTCCACTGAAACACAGTTAATTTTCTCCGTTGTGGATGTTGCTACAGTTTGAATTTAGTAGAAAACTAATGTCTTCGTTGTTGTAGAGCAGTGCTTACACAAAATCAAGGACTTCATGTGCTACCCTGCCAGCAAGGAGCTGGAATTGCATAAGGAGCTGGGAGGAAACAGAACTGAGAGAGATGATTCAAATGGGGCAAATGCCATGCGATGTCATACTCAGCAATAAAACTGTGGAGAGATGGCTGGGGCAGGGGCAGCCAGTGCATAGGAAATGGCTGAGCATCAGTCAGTGGGTCATGAGCAATTGCATTGTGCATCACTTGTTTTGTATAATCCTTTATCATTACTACTATTAATATCTTGCCTTCCTTTTCTATCCTAACAAACTGTGTTTAGCTCAACTCATGACTTTTACCTTTTTCTGATTCTTTAATCCATTCCATTGCAGGGGGCAGTGTGAAAACAACTAAATGATGCTTAGCTGCCTGCTGGATTCAGCCACAACATATTTATTCATCAGTTCTAAAAGCCTACATTTTATCTCCTCAGTAAGCAAAATCCCAGTTATTCTTGGGAGATTTCCTGTCTCAGACCCTGCTACAGACATGCTAATATCTGTGGGTCCCCTCCTAATCTCATTCTGGAGAACTGCACCCAAGAACATGTGGGTCACCAACCTGGTTCCTAGAACTTTTACAGAATATAGCACACTGTGAACATATGATAAACTGTGAGCAAATGATTCAGAAGTAGGGATTACTTAAAACCAGTATAACTGTAAGATACACAAAACAAAACAATAGCAACAACAACAACAACAACAACAACAAAACAACCACACAAAACAAACAAAAAAACAATTCCAAACAAACACAGACAAGTAAAATATGCAAACAAACAACACAAAACTAATAAACCAAGCCACTACTTTAATGCCACTGGAATATTTGGACAACTACTACATAGAAAAACAAGAAATACACTGCTCATACTCCAAGGCCCAAACTTCAATGTTCCAAATGCGTTCACCTTCTCCTTCCAAGTCACACAAGTAGAATATCACTGTTCCATCCGGCTAATATACCAAGAGAAGGCACTTGGGTAATTCAATAAAGATGATGACATGAAACATTTGCCTGGCCATATTTATTCTATTTTCTTTTCTCTCTCTCTTTTTTTTTTTTTAAAACAAGCTATCAGTGGAAGACAGCACAATTTCTACACAACCATGGTGTAAGTTTCAGAGGTTTTTCAATTCCCTCTTGAGGCAAACATACAATTTTCTGTAGCCCGGTATGGAGTCTGGCTGCTTGTCATGTTTCAATTAGTAAAGCAGATGTGAAAGGTCTATTACCATCACCTGGGCCATCAGTTTAGCTTGAAATGAAACACTCAACTATACAGGGGTTTAGTAATTCTATTCTTTTTCCCACATGCACATTCATTTCTATTACAAAGTATGTCATTATGATATACTTAAAAAAAATATTCTTTGATTCCTACTTTTACTACTTCTGGACAAATTTTTGTTCTTGGTAAGTTAATGGCAGTTTTGTCATAATCATCAGTGGGAATAGAAGTAGTTACTATAATGTGATAATTTTTTAAAGCCCAATCTTAATATGTAACAGGCCGTACTCCATTGCTATATTACCACTTAATTGATCTACCGTACGATGCACTGATAAAAATGTATTCAAGATTCCACATCGTTACAGCTCAATTTCAAATAATTTTCTATCTCATTATCTGAGCTCCTACCCATAATAAAAGTAAAGCCTTACACATGCCTAGGAGATTTTCAACTTTTTAAATATTTTTCATACTCCAGTTTGATGACTTCAGAGTCTACTTGAGAACAGGTCAGTTCCTTAATTAAAGCAACAGTACATGGGGAACTACAAGTTCCCTCCCCACCAGAGCTTTACTAAGAGTCACCTCAGTGAAATGTCCCTCAGTTGTTTTCTTCTTGCATTGTGTAGACAGTCACAGTGGAGATGCCAGCACCACTGCACACCAGCTCAAATAGTAGAGAGAAGAACCAAAAGGACACTGCCCCTTCCTGATAGACATGGAGAGTGAGAAGTTCCCCATTAAAAAGCAATAGAATAGCTACTGTGACAAAGCGTTGTCTCTACTCACTCTATTTTCAGACTACATTCTACCTCTGAAATCCATTTGTCTGACTTAAAGAAATCTTGCTGAACAAAAAACTTTCGTTAGAGTGAATTCCCAGTCAATTTAAACATTTTTTTTTTTACTCACCACATAATTACCTCATAACTACAAACATCTCAAATGCCAAAAAGAAATCCCATGTAAATTAAGGAATAATATTTCATGTGGAGAACAACCGTGAGGTTTTCAAATGTGCTTATATCCTCAACTATTTCTATAGGAGTAACAACAAAATTGTCATTGTATTCTGCTGGAGGAGTGCAGTTCAATAAGCTTTGCTGTTTTTAAAGGTTCTCCTTGCAATTCATCTGAATTAACTATGTAACTGTTTCTTTACCTCAGCAATTTGGATTCTGTAACTTCTGCATTCTCAAATAATTTCTATTGTCTGTCTTGGATATACACAATTCTGAAAAATAGATTGCTGGATGTTATACTACAGGAAACAGAAGGCTGGTAAAAGGTCTGGCTATCAATGAGAGATTAGCCACCAAGCTGAAAAAAGGAATGTAAGAGAACTGAAAGTGGAACTGAAGGAACGGAGTTGCATTACTTTTCTCACTGTCAAACTAATTAGTTGACAGACAGAAATAACCAGAAAGCTTTGCTCAGAAAAGAAAAAAAGAAAAAAAAATAAAAGAAAAAATAAAAGGTTTTTTTACCTTCACCAACTACAGAGAGGATATCTACTAATTTTAATGTGACTGCATGTTTTTGGCAGCTCTAATGAAATTCCATCTTAACAATGAATGCTGAAGAAATTTGCTCAGTGTTAAACAGAAAAGAGAGAAAAAAAGTGGATAGAGATTGCTCTGATACTTCATAATACCCTCTTTTGACATAAAAGGAGAAAAAGAATGAGAATGAAGAAGGAAAAATAAAGTCAAGAGGAATGAGAGTTCTAAAAACTATATATAATGAATAAATAGATATTGCAAATGTATCATCTTTAATGAAACAACTGATTTAATAATAATTACAAATAAAGTAATATGAAATAACAGTGTGGCTGTGAATGTTTTCATTTCAAACTTACTTTCCCATGTTCTCCTTCAAAGGTATTAGAAAAAACTATTTTAGTCACTAGAGTGTATGTGAGCAATGTTAAGAGTGACATAAATAACACTGTGGACATTTTATCAGCTTGTATGGCATGATTTTATGTCTGCTCTGGTCCATAAGCCTTATTCTCCGCTTGTGTTTTAGTACTGTGGTGCATAAATGAATATGATGGTATAAAGTCACAAACCATGTGAAGTCGTAAACACAGATGCCCTCAATGTTATTTTTCCTAGTAATTCTTTAATAGTATATTGTGCTGTCATTTTCACCAACAGTAAATCTTCATTAGCTGATCCATTTGAAACTAATATATCCTTTGAAAGACACATTTTTAAAGGAAATTGAGATTTAAAGCTGCCAGGTTATACATAAGATAAACATTGTTTTCAAGCCATAGAAATAATTGTCTGCACTAATTTTCAATCTATTATATTCTCATATCAAAACATGAAGTTGAAGTTAACAAATCATGCTGCTTTTCTCTGGTAAAAAATTTGCTAAATTGCATTATTCCAGTTCAGTACGGTGTAATCAATTTATTGAGTTACCACTGCATATATCACTACGGACTCTACTGAATGTGACAGTTATATTTCCCTTTTCTAGTTGACTGTTTTTTCCACAGCCCATGAAACAGCTATAGCGCTTGCTGATTAGCAAGTAAATACTAAGCAAGTGCTCTGAGAGAGTGTCTAATTGAGAATAAGTGAACAAAGTCAGCTGAATCTGAATCTAAGGAAATCATGTTTGTAGTAGTTTGATCAGCCGTGCTTGTTAATTCTAATCCTGACTAGATCATTTATTTCTGGAAGTGTTAGTAATAGCAGATAGTAATTATTCCACAGTGAGGGAGAGTGTAAGAAGTCAGTTTCTCATTAAAAAAGGAAAATTAAACACATCAAATTTAAAACAGTTTTTCACCTTTTTATTTAGCATTATTTTGGAGAATATACTTCCAAATAATCTAGGTAATTTATGTAAAAAAAAAGAGACTATTTTTATCCTTTTTAGACAAAGAATGTCTTCATATAATGTATTCTCAATACTAAATGAAAACTTATTAAATCTCTTTTAGGATACACTGCGATTAAAAAAATGCTTTAACATTAGGCCCATTTAGAAAAATAGTTCCCTTCACCATAGTTGCTTCTAGATCAGACAGCAGGTTCCATAATCCAAAAACATTAAACTAGTTTTTTTACTAAGGTGAAGTTATGCATTAAAAGAATTGACCTTTTTATTATTATTATTATTATTACAGATCAAAAGAGTGAAAAAAATGAACAATAAGCTGTTTCAATATTTTTAAGAAAATTAACTAACTCAAGTAAATTTATTAAGGATGAAACCAAATGTTTCATATACAAATCACTGAATGCTAAATGTCTAGCTAGCTCCATGTAATTATACGCATATGAGACAGAGTAGATGCAGAGTGGAATTGTTCTTGTAGGTTGTTAGAGATGAGTACTATCATCCTTTACCTTTTTTTTTTAACTAAAGTAGGATCTAAAAATCTTCCTCATCATATATATAGTTTAACATGTAATTCCATAGTAAGTATCTTTGAATTTCATTATTTTTCATGCAGAGAAACAAATGCACAGATTGTCTTTGTTTAAATTGTTTTATATGCAGATATCAGGATGGCCATATTCTTCTCCATAAGATTAAAAAAAAATAACAATTGGGAAGTATTATCTTCAGACATAAGACAAATTAAAAATGATACCCATCTTAAATACTAAATGAAAGTCAAAACTCTTTTTTGGAAAGAAAAGAGTTAAGTTAATGTAAAATTTCATTTTGCACAATTATAGACCTATGTACATTCCAAAGTATTCATTCACACAAAAGCAACCACTAGCTATGAATTTTAATGATTAAATCTGGCATTTATGAAAACCTTTATAGTAGGAATAACTTTGAATCTGTAAAAAGGAAAGAGAATGTTGTTACGGTTTTTAGAGTGAGAAATAAACAATTCTTATTTAATGAACTTGTAAAAATACAACAAAAACAGCCAAATTAAAATCAGCTTGAAAAAAATATATAAACAATTTTAGATGGGTAGGTTTTCATGAAATGTACTTTGGTAATTAGGAAATGCAATAGTTCAGTTGTATTGATAAAGTAAGTAAAAACTGCAAAATTTAATCTCTCAATGAGAGCAATATTCTGTAATATTCTAATTGAAAATTTGTGTCTGGAAGGAAAGTAAATATTCAGTCTGTCTATTTGAAATTGAGAAACAGTAATTCCCACTTCCTCTATTTGTTAAAGCATAATGATGTATAGTAAGAAGTCCTCCATATTTTTTAAAAGTTAGATGTTAAGTGCTCTCTACTAATTAAAATGCAGACAAACTCTCACTTAGATACAAGACCATGAATAATTGTGACACTTACCCAATTGCACCTTGCCAGTTCACCGTTTAATTTCAGCTGTGAATACCATTTTGTGAATCATCTTTTTTCTAGCTGCAAAGAAATGCATAATGAGTGTTTTTATAGCTATTTATTATGTTACTTTTCAGTATTCAGTGTTCTGTCACCTGAAGTTCAGTGGCACATGACATACCATATTAAACAAAGCACCTATAGTATGCGGTGAAATATTTCTCCCAAGTGTCATTCTTCAGTGATGTACAAGTATGTTAATTTATGGAACAATGTTAACAGTGAGTCAGATCTTTGAGTTTGTATCCAGATATTCTTCCAGTTGTTTTGATTTCACTTTATTTTATTATGTGACCTGATTAAAAGGCTTGTCTGACTTTCTACATATGCAGTACATGGGGAAAAAAAAACGCCCTGTCATCACTGCTCTACACTTCCCATGCCAAATGGTTAAGTTCGAGTGTGAAACAAATTGTATTTATTCCTAAGCAGTGCCAATGGCAATACATATTTTTTAATATATTTCCAGCCTTACATTCTTGCCTCACTTCAGTCAAATATTAGATGCTCTTTTCAGTAAGGAAATCTCAGAATGCTTTCCCATCATCATAAATTATTTCTAAATTTTACTTCAGTAAGAATGGAAAGAAGTCCTGCTCACTTACAATTCATAGTCTAAACCACTGATTTTATTCTTTGCCAATATAAGGTGAATATGGTTAAACACCTAACCCAGAAATACAAAGGCAGCTCCAAAAGTATTGCCTCCAATTTTATTATCTTGGCTTGTGATGTCTGAGGTGAATGTTGGGGGTATGACAACAGAGGTGGAACCCTCCCACCAATATTCTATCCAATTTTATTGCTGTGTGACAGATGGTAGCAGAGGAGCAGTCTGACAGAATAATGTCCGGCATGGAAGCTTGTATGATACAAAGATGTGTCACTGAATTTCTTCATGTGGAAAAAATTGCACCCACTGACATTTGTCAGTTCTTGCTGAACATTTATGGAAACCAAACAGTGCATGTGAGTACAGTGAGGCAGCAGGTACTGTGCTTCAACAGTGGTGACAGTGACATCGGGCCACTTGCATTGGTGTGTATTTTTATAATCATTGGCAAAAATGTGTAGCTAATGGTGGACTACGTTAAAAAATACTGTTTTGTAGCTGAGAATTTGCTTTATCAAATATTGTTATTGTGCTCTTCATAGTTTCCATGGAAATAAATAAGAGGCATTACTTACAGTGAGACTTATGGAGGTTATCAGGAAGGGCACATACGCCCACAACACTGAGAAACAATGCTGATCTTCTGAAAAGCTATTGTTGACTTTATATTGCCTGCAGCATATAGTTTAATCTTTCCTTAGCTACTACCTTTCTATGACATATTTGTTGTATTTCCAAAGGGAATTACTCAGAACTGAATGAAGCAATGTAATTTGACCTAGACTAAGGCATCTAAATGCCAAAATACAATACAGCTGCACACACAGAAAAATTTAGTACAATTCAAAAACTCACTGGTGTCAAAAAGTTTACTGAGAACTGACAGTAAAGAAATTATTGAGGAATTATGATCAGCTACACAACTTCAAGAATGTAAAATCATCTCCAAGAAGTCTCCCTTGGATATTTTCAAAATCTGTCTGGACATGATTTTAGGCAATCTGCTCTAAATGCCCCTTCTTGAATAGTGGGATTGGCCCAGATGACCTGCAAAAATCCCTTCCAGCTTCATCCATTCTGTGACTGTGTGATGCTGTCACTACAACTGTGTTCAGGGAAATCAAATAATTGGTGCATATTTTAAAGTGACTCAAATTGATCACGAAGATTCAGGCTGTGTTGGTGCCCCGATTTTTAACACCTCCTTGTGCTCAGGATCTCCTGTACATACAGATGCCCTGATATGGGTCTACATGTATATCAATTTAAAGCTAGTCTGACTCCCAGGCACATTAGCTTCAAGATTTTTTGACCCCTATACAAAAATTATTCGCTGGGAAGACTTTTTTAACTTTTTATTTAATTGGATAATTGCAATGCCTAAGGTAGGATTGTACAATAGAAAGTAGCATTTTGAATTAATTTAAAGATCACTAGTCCCAAGTTTTCTTTAAGATCTTTCCTACCATAGCAGATTGCTACATTGAGTTTATGTATGAATTACAGATGAGAACTATCTGGGATGTGAATGCAAAGATAGTGAAAGCATTTCAGAACTATCAGCCCTTAAGATTTGCTCAGCACAGTGAAACAATGGCAAAAGTTATCACAAAATTTGAAGAGAATAGAAAAAATCCTAACAGATAATTTAAAATTAAAAATAGAAATAAAAACAACAACAATGAAGTAATAAAAGTCTCCCTTTTTCCACACTGCTTAGGTCAGTTTTCTCATTTGAAGAAAAAATAAAAAATAAAGGAGGTACTGGGATTTCCTTCTATTAAACAACAAATTCCAAAAGAGGATAAAGTCTGAGATATTTGAAGATTACCAGAGCACCATGGATGTTATGATTGATTTTAACTCTGATCATATTTTTCAATACTGTATAAACATAATCCGTGCTAGAAAAAAATTGCATCTAAACACAAGGACTAAGAACAAAATGAAAATAACATAAACTGATCAAAAGCTGATTTAAATAGTTAATTTCCACAGGAGCCAGTGGAACATACCATTCAGAACGTACCCATAAAATTTCCATTGTAAAGTAAGAGTTAAGGACAAACAGATGAAAAAGAGACTTCTGCTCACAACAGTCCTCATGTATAATGAAAGTAAATTAATTCAAAGCAATACTCAAGAGATATGTATATTACTATAGCCAACAACACACCATCACATTTTCCTATTCTCAAGTTTTTCAAGGGCAGTAAAATGCATATTAATATGGGAATTTTCTTTGGCAATGGGCACTTTTTGCTAATGAAGCAAGTCAGCAGAATAACAGAGATGGAAAAAAGGGTAATTGGATCTTACTTGAAAACCTTCAGCTTGAGTTGTGGTCTAGAACTGACAGGCTCTGTCAATATTTACAGAGAGATTTGTTGTTATGCTCAGAATGACATGCATTCTTTGACGATAAAAAAATAAAATCCACAGTGTTATTATCCTATTTTGAGCTTCTCTGTGTTTGTGTGTTTAAAGTACAAGAAGATTTCTTTTTTAGAAACAGCACAAAATTTAAAATCTACTGCAAGTTCCAGTGCATTTCTTTTTGTTTAAACAGATATTTTTAAAAAGTGAATGCTTGTAATTTACCTAAGTAAAATGACAGCTAGTAAAGCTAACAAAGACACTTTCTACCTGTTTAGATACTGCATTTTACTCATTTTTCTACTATCCAGATGTTGAAGTTTAACATGGGTAGGCAGCAAAGCACCACACAGACACCCTCCCATAGGATTCAGTCCTTACTGAACTGATCTTACAAGGGCTTCCCACAGATTGTGGTGCTTCAAGGGCTGCTCCAGCATGGCTCCGTACCACAGGGCCCATCCTTCAAGCACTGCTCCAGCACTCCAGCACTGTCCCTACAGGTGGCAGCTCCCCCAGCCCTCCTGCCCCACAACAGGTCGCTCCCCACAGGCTGCAGCTCTAGCCAGGGCCCAACTCCTGTGGGGCCTCTCCATGGGCTGCATGCCTTCAGGCCACATCCTCTGCTGCATTGTGGGCTCCTCCATGTCTGCACAAGGAGATCTCTGCATATTGCCCGCAGGCTGCAGGGGGACAACCAAAATTATCCATGTAAATTCAGTACACCAGAAGATGAGTACAGAGCAACAACAATTTGAAATACACATTTCTAGTATCTAGGTTTTGCTAAATATAAGCATTGTATATCTTTCACAAAGAATTGGTCAGAATAATCTTTGAGAATGCACCTGAACTTGCTTTAATGGCTATTTATAATTTCATAACTTTCTTGAGTTAGACTTGAGTAGTTTGGATATAACCTTTCTGAGAATATTTTCATTTATTTATTAAAAAAATAATGAATTTGTAATAAATTACTTGCATCTTTATTTTGATTACTATCTTGTATCCCTTCTGTTTCTTTCCTTTGCATTGAATTCTGTAGTAGTAGGGCTTAGCTAACTGAGTCATTCACTGTTTGTCAGTTGAACAACACCTCTCTGAAGAAACTATTCTTGAAAGTATGACATGCAAAAAATAACCGCAACAGCAACAAAAACTACACAGTAATAAGCAGAAGAGAAACTCTGAAATAATGCCAGGTTAATGTCTTTAACACTTATAATTTTCCTCAAGAGATTTTTGTGATTCAGCCACATGACAGAAAATTTCATTCCCTTTTCTGCTTATGTTTCTATTTCTTTTAGAGTGGAGTTTCATTCTCACTCAACAAAATCATATGAGAATTTAGAACAGAATGATATTAAGAATAACGAGTGAATAAATTATGATGGTTCCTAAATAAAGCTATCTGGTTCCAACATCTTCTAAATATTTGAGGGTACTCAGATTAGAAATTTGATGGGACACTTTCTCACCCAAGTACATTTATAAAAATACCAAAAGCTTGTTTGGGGCTGCTAGGCTATATTCAGTTTGTTAACACATGGCTATCTTATCTGAATAATGGCCAACGTTTTTAGCTGAAAATCTATGATGATAGCCATCACAAAGACTTTTTTTTTTATAAGAAATTTACTTCAAAATTTCTTATTCTTATTCTTTACTGAGACTTCAAAAGTCTCAGTCTTGAATTCAGTACTTACATCCAGAAGAGAATTTGACTCCTCTTTGCTAGATCCTCCAAACTGGCCTGTTTTAATTAAGTCACTGTTGTGAATTGCACATTTGAAGATTTGGATGTCTGAATGCATGATCTTAAATATCTATATAGCATTTAGGTAAGCTCTTCTTACCTACATTTCAAAAAAACTGCAGAAAAATTAACCGCATTAGATGACATTCACCACATTTCTTACAGTACATTTTTTTTAATAGCACTTCTGTCTTTATTTTTCCGCAGATCTTCTTCAAAAGAAAATAAACCAATTTTATATATATTTTTTTATTTTTTAATTTCAGCTATTTAAATATTTTATACTACTGCTCTCAAGTCTTGAGGAGACATTGAGTACAAACATATAACTAGATTCTGGACTCTGTTATATCTGCATAATAAATGATAGAAGATTGTCTTACAAAGTAAGCAACAGTGCAAGCTCAAGACGTAAAAATGATTGAGGATTAGAGTTTATGGGAACATACAACTAAGGAGAATAGACGTAAACAAATTAGTCAGGTATGCTTATGAGGAAGAACAAAATACATTTTTGTGGCGTACTCTTTCCATGAGATAGGTAAAACTGAATTTTTTCAAAACTTGCTTACCAGCTCACAGTCATGTTCAGGTCTTTGGAAGCTTGTTGCTTTACAGTTGTGTGTCATCACCATGAACTTACACTGTGTATTTGCTTAAGAGCTGTAAGAGATTACTCTTTCATGCCATTGCCTCAAAGCTTACTGAGGAACAAGTCCAAATGAGTCCTGGCCAAGGGTTGAGGAATCCTTTGTCTAGAGGACATAGATGGACAAGTCCTGGCCAAGGGTTGTGAAATCCTTTGTCTGAGGGACATGGATGGACAAGGCCAAGGGCAATGAGAGAGAGATAAGCCACAGCTTAATGGCAGTCTTTTGTGTGGACCTATCTCGAGAGAGAGAGCCATCTCAGGGGGTATTCACATGACACTTACCCAAGCACCCAGGGATGTCAGGTAGGCAGGAAAAAAAAGGAGGATAAAAAAGGGACTAACAACCATGGATTAGGTGTCTGCCATCAGATTCCTTGCTACAGAATGCCTGCATGCTGACAGACACTCTCCTGTACCTGCTACCGGAGACCTGCTGCTTCCTCCCAGACTTACCTTGCGCCTCCTTCCTGGACCTACCTGGTACCTGCACCTTCTTGCTGCCTAAGATCGGCCACGCTGCTGCTGCTCTCCCCCTGCATTTTTGCCTCTGATCATCAGAACAGCATGCAATGGGACACTGCTGGATCCTGGTGGTGACTATCTCTGCTTTACACAATTCTTGCCTCTTTCCTATCTTTTCTATCACCCGCCTTCCCTTCCCCATCACCTTAATTCATAATAGTGTCCGTCCTCCCCTTCCCCATCTCTCTGATTAAGATTTGTAATAAACTGGTTGGACCAACATTTGAACCGTTGTTTCTTGATCTCACACCGGATATACATATATCAAAGAGCCTCCTCTTCCTCCTATAACTTGGAGCGAGACAAGAGTGTTGTTTCAAAATATTCTCTAAATCAAGCTCTGTTTAGCGGGTATCTACTGCTGGGAATACACAAAATGAAGAGGAATCTAAATATCATTTCATTATATGCTCCCCCAAGCTGTTTGAAAGAAAATTTTAAATTTCCTTTTCTTTCTATATAGTCCTGTAAACTAACACTATTTCTCCTTCCTCACAGAGGAAGGAAGTTCCTGCAAGACCTCTCTTCTCTGCACCGCTCCTGAAGAAGTCTGCAACTCCTCTCTAAAACAAGTCAAGCAAGCAAGTTGCTCCATAGTCTTGACAGCCTTGAGAGAGTAATTGTTGTACAACACCTGCTGCCCAATTTACTGCTGGATACTGTTTTGAAAGGAAAATGCTGAGTATGCTGAGGAGGAATCCATTGTAAATTCATGTCTTATCTCTATCAGCTGTTTTTGCTGATCATGGCTAGTTGGCTAAACACCTATAAACCCTGTTCAGTAAAAGAGCTTAGACGAGTGGATCTGAATGATGAAAAATATGCTGGCAATGAGACAGATTTTTCTGCTGGCCAGCCTGTCTAAATGGTGCTGAGAGCATCTGAAGAAGGCAGATGATGAATCGGTGACTCAAACTTACAGACAGATGTAAAGAAGCTTGACAGTTCTGTCAACTAGCTCTTGGTGGAAAGCAATTAGGTTATGATGAATAAGAGAAATAAATCATGCAGAAACTGTAGACATTTAATTAGAGGAGATAATACAAAGTTGGGACAAACTTTGGAAGAAGAAACACAGATTGCAAAGTAAAATGAGATGGCAAAGGGGAGAGCACAAGTATCTATTAAATATTCTCAAAATTAATTTAATTCCTCCTTGCTCCCCCCCTCCCCCCCACCACACACACACCTACCTTTTCTCTAACCCCAAGTTAATTTGAATTTTATTATAGAGAAGATATCATGTTTTCTGTCTCAGAATGGAAGTGCTGAGAAATACTTCTCTAACAGCAGGCATTCAGAGAGATCAAGGCTTCTGTAGCTTGAGAGAAAAGAGAAAAAAGAATAATGACAGTGTGGTGAGAGGACAGTGTAGCATGCAGGAGAGCAGGACATGCCATTCCTGCTTCCTCTGAGAATATATGAAGATTAGGTAATAGAAATGTCAGCATTGCTCATTAGCATCAAGCAACTGTCTGGCTCTTTCCATAGTTTTTCCACATAAGCAGTATGAATAGGTATAATCAATATGGGGGAGGAAGGAGAGGAACTGAAAGGGAAGGTGAGGAGAGAAGAGAGGTGAGGAGAGAGGAAGGAAGGAAAGGTGAGGGAAGGGAAAGAATAGATAATCATTCTTTAGAAAGAAATAACTTCAGTAATACAGATAAATTTGTTGTACACGCATTTCCTCATATTTCCTTTCTGGTTTGTATGCTCACTCTCCTAATGCAACTCAAAGGCCTCTGTGCATGTATGTGTGTCTCTAGGCAGGCTCACACATTTTCCAGTGGATAAATGTGCGTAGTTTTAAGAAGAATTACCCGCCTAATCCCAGTCAATCCTAACTACTAACTATAGTTTAGATCTAAAAAGCAGAAACTTACAGTTATTAACACTAAATTGCATTGGTGCAACATGAGGCCATTCTCTCTTGTGCTATCGCTGTTACCTGGGAGAAGCGGCTGACCTCCACTTCACCACAACCTCCTTTCAGGTAGTTGTAGAGAGCTATAAAGTCTCCCCTCAGCCTCATCTTCTCTAGACTAAACAATCCCTCTTCTGCTTCTCATAAGACTTGTGCTCCAGACCCTTCATCAGCTTCACTGATCTCTGGACACGTTCCAGCACCTGGATGTCTTTCTAGTAGTGAGAGGTGCTTATCGCCCAAATTAATATCATACATCATCTCTAGCACAGCTAATTCCCTCAAGTACTGAATACCTTTCCCCATGGTGGTCCATTTGCCTGGATAACATATCAGGTTCTCCTTGAAAAAAAAAAAACAGTATGTAGTATTTGCTGAATTTTAAATAAAATACTTTATGTTTGAGTGCAGGTGAAATTTTCCTGAAATAATTATATATTTACCTAAAGCAGCCTCTACTCACGTGACACAAACATCCACCTCTGATGCTACAGGCCAACACAGTAAATTAGGAGGCATTACCTCCAGAACCACCCTTCTCCATAAAAAAATACAGTTATTGAATCCCACCAATAAATGTTTAAAGACCATGATCATTTGAGTTAGTAAATTGAAATTTGCTAATGAAGAGATATTGCAATATTTCACATTCTTTTCTCCTTTATAGTAAGGCTATCTCAATCTGAAGAGTTTCATTTATTTCTAAAAGCTTATAAGCTAGTTTCCTTTTCATTTGAATTGATGTCACTTTATCCACTCACTTTTAGAAAAGGTGATCAGCCCAGTAAGAGTATTTTGAACATACTAACTGGTCTGGCTGACTCCTTTGAGCAGCATGGATAAAGTGGTAACAGTAATTTTTGAACAATTGTAAGTGTTCTACTAAAAATTAAGAAATGGCCTCAAAAATCCAGGTTTTCAAGATACAATATTATCAGATATGAATAGATAAGAATAAGAACATACCAACAAGAACAGGAGATATGAAGATACCGTGAAAAGGTAGAGTGCAAGTAAAATGAACAGTTTTAAGAGATTTTGACAAAAGGCCAGGTACAATCAGAAATTTTAGAATAAATATAGTTGGAAAGGGTAGTGATAATACTGTTTTTTTTTTCTCTTTTATCTAGATTCCCATATACTAGTCACATGCATGGCATTTGGAAGTCTGCTTTTTTTTTTTTTTTCCTATAGTATGAATTTTCGCATAAATTGTGATAACAAAACATTGTTTAGTGTAACAGCTTTGTATGATTTTTTGATATTTCTAAGTACGTTCCAAAAATGTACCACTGTTAAGTATTTAGTTATCTTAAAATAGGGATATAATATGGCATATAGATAGATATAGATGATAGAGATAGAAGTGATATAGACATTTAAAGGCTACTCTGAAAGTAATGCCTCCTATTTTATTATGTTGGCCCACAACATCAGAGGCAGATGTTGGTGCAATGGCAATAGAGGTTGAACTTTCTCTAAGAAAATTTCATTAAATTTTGTCGTCATGCAACAGATGGCAGCAGAGGAGCAGTCTGACAGAGTAGCATCTGACAAAGAAGTGTGTATAAAATAAAGATGTGTCACTGAATTCCTCATTGATGCTTGCAGAACATTTATGGATACCAAACAGTGGATGTGAGTACAGTGAAACGGCTGGCAGTGTATTTCAGCTGTGGTGGCAGTGAGTCACCTCCACTGGTGCAGATTTTTACAAGCACAGCATGTAGGCTTCTGTTCATCAACCAGCAAAAAATGCACAGCTAATGGTGGCGCCTATGTTGAAAAATAGTGCTTTATAGTTGAGAAATATTATTATAATGCTCTTTGTATCTGTTGCAGTTTTCATGGAAATAAATAGGAGGCTTTACTAGATAGATTTGGATATAGATATAGATTGTATATATATGGATTATATCAATAGAGGTTTTTTTGGTGATCACATTAAGTTGTCTTTCTTGTTGCTCTTTAGCATACTATAAATTTCATATCTTTTTCTGATCTCTTTATATTCTGTTATTTCTAGAACTCTGAAAACATATCATATATCATTCTAAAATACAAAGCTGACTCGCCTAGGCTGTAATTTTGTTTCTCTAATTAAAAGTTGGTATAACTACATAAAGAAAAATAAAAAAAAAAGACTTCAGATACTGTTGCTAGAAATAGAATCTGTACAGTAGGATATTAAAAACTGAAAGTAGTATGTATCTTGTACTAAATTATGGGAACTGAAATTACAGACCTCTCTACATGTGCCATTGGCTGTTCAGCCTGTAGAAGAGAAAGCTGAGGAGAGGGGGTCTTACCATGCTTATAGATATCTAAATGTCAGGGGTCAAGTGGTTGGGGTAAAGCTCTTTTTAGTAGTGCCCAGTGATAGTAAAAGGGGCAGTGGGGACAAACTGGAACACAAGTCCTATACAAACATGTAGAATAAACTATTGGAACAGTTTGCCCAGAGAGGTTGTGGAATCTCCTTCTATGGAGATATTCAAAATCTGTCTGGATGCCTACCTGTACAACCTGTGTTAAGGAACCTGCTTTAGCAGGGGGTTGGACTAGATGATCTCCAAAGGTCCCTTCAAACCCTTACAATTCTGTGATTGTACAAATTCCATAAAATTGAATCAAGTGTAGCAGTATTGTAAATGATGAAAGTTACTGTGCTGGTCATCCATGCAATGGCTGCAAAGCACATCTGCATGTCTGAAATGCTTAAGAAAATCCCTTTCATACTGCTCTACTTTAATAGTTCCTAAAATGACCTACCTAAATTCAAGCCAGCCGTAAAATAGAGCTATGGAATCAGAATTTATTCATTCTCTTTATGCTCAAAATAGCTTCTGTGCTGTTGTTATTTTATGTTATTTTTTTCCCTTACTTAATAGTCCTCAATGACCCATCCTGTCACCACCTTGTAATCTAAACATATTCTAAATGTGCAGATCCTAATGCTATGGACGGTTAAGGGATGTGAAAGATAACAAGAAGGGGTTCTACAGGTACACAGGCAGGAGGAGACAGGCCAAGGAGAGTGTTCCCCATCTAATGAAAGGCAGCGGGGACCTGGCTTCCTCAGACAAAAAGCTGAGGTACTCAATGAGTGCTTTGCCTCAGTCTTCACAGGTGGTCAGGCTTCCCATGTCTGCCAGGACCATGAAACTTCAGGTGAGGGTGTGGGGAGCAGTTTCTGTCCCACTATAACAGTGGAACAAGTCCGAGTCCTCCTCATGAAATTGAATGTATATAAGTCCATGGGGCTGGATGATATCCATCCTAGGGCTCTGAAAGAGATGGCTGAAGTTGTTGCCGAGCTGCCCTCCATCATATTTGAAAAATCATGGCTGTCTGGTGAAGTCCTGGTGACTGGAAAAAGGGAAACATTACTCCCATTTTTAAGAAAGGGAGAAAGGAAGGCCCAGGGAACTACAGGCCGGTGAGCCTCACCTCTCTACCTGGGAAGATCATGGAGCAGATCCTCCTAGAAGCTGTGTTAAGGCACATATGAGATAAAGAGGTGATTCGAGACAGCCAGCACAGCTTCACCAAGAGCAGATCGTGCCTGACCAATCTGGTGGCCTTCTATGATGGAGTGAAGGCTTCGGTGGACGGGAGAAAGGCAGTGGATGTCATCTTCTTGGACTTCTGCGAGGCCTGAGAGGACCACGTCCTTCTCTCTAAATTGGAGAAGTGTGGATTTGAAGGATGGACTGTTTAGGAATTGGCACTGTGAACGCAGCCAAAGGGCTGTAATCAATGGTTTTGTGTGAGGGCGGAGGTCGGTCACAAGCGGTGTCCCTCAGGGATTGGTCTTGGGACCAGTGCTCTTCAACATCTTCATCAATGACATAGACCATGGCATCGAGTGCACTCTCAACAAGTTTGCAGATTACACCAAGCTGAATGGTGCAGTCGATATGTTGGAAGGAAGGGAAGCCATTCAGAGGGACCTGGACAGGCTGGAGAAGTGGGCCCATGAAAACCTAATGAGGTTCAATAAGGTCGGGGCAATCCCAGGCATTTATACAAACTGCGGGAAGATCTTGAGAGCAGCCCTGCGGAGAAGGACTTGGGGGGGTCTTGATGGATGGGAAGCTGGACATGAGCCAGCAGTATGCACTTACAACCCGGATTGACTGTGTTCTGTGCTGCATTAAAAAAGGGGTGGCCAGCAGGAAGAGGGAGGTGATTGTACCCCTCTACTCAGCTCTTGTGAGGCCCCCTCTGGAGTACTGCATCCAGGCCTGGGGCCCCAGTACAGGAAGGACTTGGAGCTCTTGCAGCAAGTCCAGAGGAGGGCCACTAAGATGATCCAGGGACTGGAGCACCTCTCCTGTGAGGAAAGGTTGAGGGAACTGGGATTGTTTAGCCTGGAGGAGAGAAGGCTCCAGGGATACCTCATTGTGGCCTTCCAGTACTTGAAGGGAGTGCATAAGCAGGAAGGGGAACGGCTGTTTATGAGGGTGGATAGCTATAGGACAAGGGAGAATGGTTTTAAACTGGGACAGGGGAGGTTTAGGTTAGATATTAGGAGGAAGTTTTTCACACAGAGGGTGGTGACACACTGGAACAAGTTGCCCAAGGAGGTTGTGGATGCCTCATCCATGGAGGGGGGTTGAAACTTGATGATCATTATGGTCCTTTCCAACCCAGGCCATTCTATCATTCTATGATTCTTTCATTCTTTTTTTCTGTCTTTATATCTTCAAGGGTTCATAAGAAACTTCAACTGTAATCAAGAGAACTGTAAAGAACTTTCTCTGTAGAATAAATGAGGTACCATTTTTGATTTTTTTCTTTAATATTTTAAGTAATTCCTAGAATGTGGTTACAATGTTGTACACAAGGCCAGTGTAAGACAGAAATCCAGCTTTCACCTTAAGGAAAGCTATCTTTCTTTGGCTTTCATGACCTAACTAGATACTTAATTTCTTTGACATTTCCATATTTTTATAGACAAATATTGATTTGTAATTTGGAATAATACAGAAGATAAAGATATATTATTTTCTCAGGTACCATTTTTTTAATTTGCACATTGACTGGAGTACTATTAAAAGTAAAAATACCATTAATTAGATTTGTGACTTATCTCCTGATAGGTTACATTTGAACCATGATTTAGTTTAAGGATTCTCAGATAACAAAATTTGTCATAAGCACAGTGACGTCAATAGATTCACCCTGATTTTTGTAAGATAATAAAATGATTCACCCTAATTTTTTTTTTTTCCCTGAGTTCATAGTATTTCTAGAAAAGTTTGAACCATCATTTTTAGGGATATCTTATTTTTATATATTTATATACTGTCCATAAGTTATAATTAATATGATTAAATGTGTTATTAATAATGAGTTTTCTTATTCTTGTTATTTTTTTAAGACACAATGAAAAAAAAATTGGGACCAATGAAGTTCAGGTCATTTTATTAAGATATTAAAAAGCATTCCTTATTTAAAATCTCTACTAAAAAAAATGCCCTCATGTTGATTGAATTAATTTTTAAAATTCAAAACAAGCCCACTGCAGTTCTTCAGTTTGAAGAAGGGAATTTTTATAGAAGGGGCGAAGGAGAATACATCTCAAGAACTTTAAATTCTACTCTGTGACCTTCATATGTTAAAGTTAGTAGGAGATCTGTCATTACAGTGTGGTGATAAAACAATAGCAGTTCTCTCCCTCAGTAAATGTTCAATAAATGCAGCAATATTTTTCCAGAATTTCTTTTCCTATCTTAAGCTACCTTGTCCAACCCAGATATTGTTTAATCTGTCAGTACTCAAAAGTGTTATATGAGCAGATAAATTAGCCATAGTCCTTGCCTCCAAAGAGTTTCATTACAAATAACTGTAATGATATGACTGAAGGCAAAACAAAAGAAAAAGATAGCAAGGAATATGGACAAGGAAAAATGGAAATCAACTAGAAAATCCTCAGTTTTACTTGTTCTTCACATAGCTTTGAGTGTCATTAGATTTTTATCTTTCACAGAGGAATAATCCAATAAAAAACAGATGGGAGCTGTGGAACAGATGAGAAAGCTGTGAAGGTGAGGAGGAAAAAAAGAGTCTATAGCCAACAACTAGGAACAACTGAGGGAAGAATATGTGAAATGTGCGCCTTCAAGAAGTTTGTTGGAAAATCAGTTGCAGTGGTGTGGGAAAGGTACATGATATACAAAGCTGATGTGAAAGGACTTAGATATATATCAAAGGATGCAGCTATCAGGCTCCACAGCTTTGAGGGATTTCTCATCACCAAAATAAATAAATAAAATACAATAAAATAAAATAAAATAAAATAAATAAACAACACTAGGCAAAAGGGAAAAACTCCGAGGATAATCATCACGTCTGTGAAGACATAGAGACAGAACTAAAGAAGAAAATAAAAAAAAAATATGTACATTAATATAAACTTACTTTGGGACTTGGGGAATATATGTTGCAAGAAAGAAAACAGCACTGTGAGAAGGGCTAACTTCTGGGAACATGACGACATATAAAAAAACAGACAATGTCAGTTAATCTGGTATTTTCCTATTGCTTCTTTGCTGTCTCTGCTGTTCTTTTTTTCAAACTGCTTTCCCAGTAGAATTGAAGGTCTCGTACTCTGAAGGAGGAACGCTTCAATATATTATAAAGGCATCTGAGGAGGAGTGTTTCAAAATGTATTTAAAACACTATAGAATTAGCAAAGCATTGATGTGTTTATATAGTTTATGTTCAGAACTTGTCTGTGGATTTTTCTGGCAGCCTCTTACATATTTTTGCAATTGTCCAGTCAGAAAAGTGGGAGAAAATGTAAGTAGCCTCCTTTTCCTTTATCTTCTCTAAAATCACTCAAGTACATTGAACTGCTTTTTGTCTTGAGTATATACCTTGCAAACATACTATCCCACAGCATTACACAAATTCAAGTCACAGAAAAGAACTAAGTATTTCTATTTCATAAAATCAGAAAATAACTTGGAAGAAATATCTGGAGATAATCTTGGCCAATTCTCTGTAACAGAAACAGGTTGCTTAGGGGTATATATATTGCACACACCTACCTGGGTTAAATACCCCAAATACAGAGACTTCACAGCCTCTCTGGACAACCTGTTCCAGTATCTGATCACTCTTAGTGTAAAATAGTTTTATACTTATATAAGTGATTTATTTTTGCTTGTGTTTCAGTGTCTGCTGGTTGTCTCATCATTAGATACCACTGGGAAGAGGTTGACTCCTTTTTACTTTTCCAGCATCAGTAATTATATATGAAATCCCTCCTTAGTCTTGCCTCTTGGAAAAACATTCAGCTCTCTTGACCTTTCATTATACTATAGAGGCTACAGTCTCAGAGACAATTAGCTTTAGACCATTTGTTGGACTTTCTCCAGTACATCGATGTGTGTCTTGTAGTTGGGAGCCCACAGCGGGGTATGCTACTCCTGATGTATTTCATTAGTCCTGAAGGATCATCTCCTTCAACCTGCTGGCAACAGTCTTCTTCATGCAGCCTTTCATACAGCAATTTGTTGACCTCCTTTGCCACAGTGTCACATGGTCAATTTGGTATCTAACAAGATTGCCAGGTAATTTTCTGCAAAGGTGCTTTCTAGCTAATTTGCCCCCAGAGTGCCTGGTGTTGCACCTCCTTAGGTGACATTTCTTCATTTATGAGGTTCCTCACTGCCTGTTGAGGAATCTCTGAGTCTAAGATACAGAGGAAAAAAAATAATCAACTAAATCTCCAATACACTTAAAGAATCAACTGTCTGAAAAAAAATTCTCAAGGGATTTGGAAGCATGCTACCAGTTTGACAGTGGTGATAATTTAAAAATTTATAAATACATTTCAGTAAATATATATTTAAAATACAACAGTATTTGTGGCTCTCAAAGGATTTCTTTGCTGTATTTCAAAGAAGGGTGGCATTTAGAAAGCTCTATTTTGTAAAGTATATTCTATAACAAAATCACATACTGTGATTTCAAACATGTTTTTGCATTTGATAGATTTATCGCTGTAGCTATTCAACTGTTTTCCTGTAAATCAGACTCCTGAAATGTAACAAGATCTAACATGTACATCTCTCTCCTCACACTGATAAAGTAGCTATAGTGTGTAAGGAGTGCATGCCGTGTCAATGAGAGATAATACCCCTGCAAACTGCACAGAAAATTGCATCTTGTGAAGTTTCAGTTAAGTTTATGGACAGCAAATATGCACTCATAGAATATTAACAAGTCAAATTGGTGGGAGGACATTTGATTCCCTGATAGTAGTGAACTAAAACATAAGCAGCAGGGAATGAGGTATGAGAGAAGCAGCAGACATGTCCTTTGCTTGCCATATGGCAGACAACTGTTCTCAAACTGCAGAGTAATACGTGAGTTGCAAAATACACTTTAACTTTCTTTCATTTTTCGTTTGCTAGAAGTTGTAGCTAATTTTTGAGTTACAATCATTGAATATAAAATATGAAAATGTTTTCAAGTAGTTGGTGAATTGACAAAAACATGATATCACAAATATACTATAAATTTTATACGTTTGGAACTAAGAAGAATTAACTGTGCAACAATTGTTATTGCCAGATGAGTTTTTTTCTTGATTATAATACTTACATATGTGTTGTGGTTTAACTGCATCAGGCAGCTCAGTACCAGAGAGCTACTCACTCTCCCCATGTGGAATGCAGAAGAGAATCAGAAAGTTAAAGTGCAAAAAGTTGTGGGTTGAAATAAGGATAGTTTAGTGGGTATAGTAAAAGCTGTACACAAAAGGAAAGCAAAACAGGGAATTAATTCACTACTTTTCTTTGGCAGGCAGATGTTCAGCCACTTCCAGGAAGGCAGGACTCATCAGGCATAAAGGTTTCCCAAGGAGACAGATGCCATCATTCTGAATGTTTCCTTCTCCACCTCAGCTTTTATTGGCAAGTGTGGCATCATAAAGTATGGAATATTCCTCTGGTCATATTGGGTCAGTTGTCCTGGCTGTGTCCCCTATGAACCTCTTGTGCACCCCAGCCTCCTTGCTGGTAGGGCAGCACAAGAAGGTAAGAAGTACCTGGTTTTTGTGTTGCTCTGCAAAAACTGAAAGGGACTGAATGCAACTGTTAATAGTAGCAAATAGTAGCAAATAGTAGCAAAGGTGTGCTCTCTGCCAGATCTGAAAGGGAAGCTATAGTGCTGTGAGATCATTAATATCCATGTGCTATGCTAATTTACATTGCATGGAAGTTAATGGAAGGGTCACGAGCTTTGAAAAACACCTCTCATGCATTTCATTCATTTAATTAAACCCACTACTTAAAAGGAATATATCACTGGTTTATTTCCAAAATAATTTAGGAAAATATTTACCAGTTCAGTATTATGCCTTACTAATAGCATTTTCTTCCTTTTTCTTCCTCTTCTTCCCCTTTCAGATTCTAAAATTGTATCCCTTCTGCTGGACTGATTATTTGCCCAAATTTCTCTGACTGCTTTGGTGAACAGAAGTGGATTACTAAGCATTGTCTCTTTTGTGTTAATTACTTTTTGCTTGTTTCTCAAAGAATTCACAGTATATGGATAATGGAAAGGCTACCATGGACCAAAACCTGAAATAGGAAAACAATGGAAAGATAGGGTCTAAAGGGTACCTACAGCTAAGCCAATCAACTTCAGCTCTTTTTAAAAAAGCCATATCTTAAAAAGCATATCCTCTTAAAACTTGTCTAAAATATGCCAAGAGAATCACACCCAAGAAGTGTTTATTCCTTTGACTGTAAAGGGAGCCTCCCTCAATCACTTGCATGATTAACTCTCAGGCTTGATCAGTAAACATGATCAGTTGAATTCCATGCATGAAAAACTCTTCTTCATAAAAACTCCTTATCAGATTCTTTCACAAAAGAAAAGATGAAAATGAGAAAATGCTTCTGTTCTAAGTCAAATTTACATTTTTTTAGTTTAAATAATATTCTATAATAGGATGGTGCGCTTAGAGGAGAATGGAAATGCAGTGCACTCATAGATTATGATCTGAATATTTGAAGGAAAGCATCATGGTTGTTTAAAGTCATATGCCAACTGCCATTATGGTAAAAAAATGATGAATGTGGTTATTTCATAAATGATACAGAAGTAAGGATTTTAATCTTAGATTTTTCCATGATTAATGCAAAAATCTTGTAGTTGAAAAAAATAAATGTAAATCAAAGAGCAATAAATTGCAAAACTAATTGCAAGTTTAGTAATAAATGAGTGATGAAGGTTAAAACTTTTGGATGAGGATGCATTACAGTGTCTGAGTTCTGACAAGAATTTGATTATAAAAAATTCTTATTGTGACTAATCTTTTCTGAGGTGGAGTCTTCATCTTTACTCTAGATTCTCAGGATTTTTGGGGTGACTTCTACATAATTCAGTCTTTTACAGAATAACTATGAGCCATTCACCTGTATGTTGAGATAGAGTTGTACATTCCAAAATGTAGCCTCAGAAATCTTTTATCCATTATTAAAGGAAAACTGGGCTTCCAGGTTGCTGCTACAGTGCAGCTTGGAGAAAAAGAAAAGACAAAGAATAACAAAATTGCCTGCTAGCAGCATTGAAAAAGACATAGCTCTGAAAAAGGGAAGTCTCTACTAAGACACAGCCTTTCTTCCTCCTCTATAATCAACACCCCAGCAATTAGTCAGACTCATAGCTAATCAGAAATACAATTCAAACAATACATTTGTATAGGTCATGAAAGCTCATTACTGGTTCTAAGAACTTTATACATAGAAATCCCTTTCTGTAAGTGCTAATTGTTATATTTTTTAAAAAACCATTCAGTCAAGACAAAGAAATCTCTGCTTACCCTATGCCTCCTATTCTATAGACCCCAATGTAATATTTTATATTTTATCTGGAGAAGAAAATATAGAAACATATATTCAATTTTCTGTCATGAAAATAGAAGGATTAAGCTTCTTCCCTGCATGTACAGACCGTGTTGTTGTTTAACCTGGCAGGTATCTAAACACCACACCATCATTCACTCACTCTCCACCCTCCATCTGGTGAGATGGGGGAGAGAATTGAATTCAAAGCAAGAAGGTAGCTGTCGTGGATTAAGATAAAAACTATACTAAGACAGAAAAAGAAAAAAGAGATAATAGTAATTATTATTTTACATGCACAAGCAATTGCTCACCAGCTACTGACTGATGCCCAGCTGGTACCCAAGAAGCAGCTGCTCCTCCATTCAACTTTCCACTGTTTTCAAGGTTGTTTTTGTTGTTGTTGTTGTTGTTTTGTTTTGTTTTGTTTTTCTGCATAAAGTCACATAGAATCCTAGAATCACAAAGGTTGGAAAAGACCCACAGGATCATCCAGTCCAACCATAATGGCATATATGGTATAATCCCTTGGCCATCTTGGTCAGCTGTCTGGTTCTGTCCCCTCCCAGCTCTTTCTACCCCCTCATCTCCCCTCACTAGCAGGACAGTACCAGAAGCTGAGAAACTGAAATGTCCTTGGCTCCATACAGCACTGCTCAGGAACAACTGAAAACAGTATGTATATATATATATATATTTAATCCTAAAATGTTACTTTTTAAAGATTAATAGATCAATATATACATCAATAACTGCTTATGCCTATAATATTACAGCTTTCTGGATTACTTTTAGTTTGCAAATCTAAGCATAAAAAGGCTTTTATTTTCATTCTGGACATGTATGATGTACTGAAGTGAATTGTCTCTTAGTTCCCATGTTTTAATGAACATGCCAACACAAATGTGATTATCTAGACTCAAGCTTTATTTTTTAATGCTGTATAGTAAATTCTTTGTTCATGGGGCTGCTATATGAAAAAGTATGTGGTTGCTTAGTAGCTTGAATTTAATAGATAGCCAGCAATCTGGAACAGCTTCATTGACTGATGAAATTATTGACATGAATTGATTCACTCTAGATTTATGGTTAAGTAATTTATATCTCAATCTAACCTACAAAACAATTGTCCAAAAGTTTTTGTTGTTGTTGTTTTTTCCACACACTTGGGAGAAGAAGAGCAAGACAGGAATTAATCTCATGTAACTAACTAAAGGCCTGTAGCTGAAGCATGCAGAGGGTAAGCCTCATCTTTAAAAAGAAACGCCAAAATGACAGAAGAATAAACTGCATCAGCATTTAGCAGCATTCATTCTTCTTTACAGGTTATATGAAAAATCTAGAATAAAGTGTGACATAATTTAAGTATCTTGGTTTAAATTTACACATTGCAATTTATTTACATCATAGAAACTACTGGATGAATGTATATGTGCTAACTGATACTGTCCCCCAGTCTTAACTGTGTAGGTTTGCTGAATGTTTATGAAACTAAGTATTCATTTTCTTTACACTTGTCTCTTTGTTCCCTGTATGTATTAGCATCATAGTTCAAACTCTGAAATGAAAGTTGTTCGTGTCTATCATATAAGTCACTTGCTCAAAGTAAAAGTAATCTGAGTATTAAAATGGTATTATTTTGTTTTGTTTTTAATAAAACAAAAAGAGCTCTGACACTGGAAATAAACACTATAGAAAATAATAATAAAAGAAAAACAAACCAGCAACAACAAAAACAACTAAAGGACTATAAATGTAAAAGACTTGTTATGTCATCACTTCTATCAGCTAAAGAAAGTTCTCAGTGATTGGAATTGAAATGATCTTGTGTATTTATTGCAGCAATTAATATTCCAAATAAAGGAATGTCACTAGAATTTTAGGAATATTTCTTCTAATATCATATACCAGCAGCCATTATCATAAACAGAATGTAAAGAGCTGAAGCCAGGAAATACAAATCTTATTTCTTTTCAGATGTTTTCTTCACAGAAGGACAGACATGTACCATATATCCTCTGAATGTCATTAATTCATTGTAATGACCTAGGGAATGAATTTTGTCTACATTCTGTAGTCATGTAAAACTTTAATTACTTTGCTCCTCTTAATATATTTTTATTACCTTCATAGGAATCAAAGAGCACCCTCTGTTGCCTAATACAACATCAGATTATGTTGTACTGTACAGTTAATGTAGCTTTGTGAATAGGGTAACTGATGTTATGAAAGGGTATGGTTTCAATTCCTGTAGAGGATTTTCTTTCATTAAAATTTCTTTTATTAACATCTACTTCTTCTTACTGGGATATGACTATATTATTTTTTAGTTTAAAAATATTTTTCTCCTTTTTCTAATTGGTGTATTCAGAAGCCTGGGAACATGAAAACAGCAGAGAGGACATTAAAATAACGAAAGAGATCTCTAGACCAATTTTCTATTCTTATATTAAAAACAAAAACAAAAAAAAAAAGTGTTACTGTTTTTGACAGACAAACATCTAAATTGTGACTTAAACTTCTAAAAGAATTTTATAATTAGATCTGCAATTTGAGCTGAACAAGATTTAGGTCCTATCACATGATTAAGAATGAATGACAAATGCAGCAGCTGGAAAGGGATAATTTTAAGACAGAGTATTCCCTGTAGTGGAGAAAAGAAGATCAGAAGTTTTCTATGCATTCAAGATGAAATGTAGGAAAAGATTAACCAAAGCCGTCATGAATTAGTTCTCAATGATCAAGGCTAGTCATGAATGTTTGGTCAGTTTGATTATGATCATTCTTTTCCACACAGGCCTGGCTATTAACTTCTGCTGACATGATTATTTCAATACTCCTTCTTCCAGGCCAGGAATTAAAGACTGATTAGTCAAAAGGCCTCTCAAGCAGGACCACCTACCTACTACCATAAATGTTAATCATCACCTTCTGTCGTATCGTCATCTCATGCATAAAATGTTCAAATTGCTTCATCTCAAAGAGGTCACAGCATTAGATTCTGGAAACAAACAAAAAAGAATGAAATGGGTGACAACACTTGTTAGAAACAGCAAAACCTCTTTCCACAGGACACCCTAGATGCTAAAAGTTTATACATTCAAAGACAAATTGAACACACACACACACACACATACACACACACAAAACAACCTAGAAAAAATATTATAAAAATTATTAGAACTGTGCTGGCTAACATAATTCCAGACTTGCAATTTATTTGAAAATATTGGAGCAAAGTATCACTTCATATTAAAAGTAGATTAGAACTGTGGTTGAAGACAAGTTATGGTCTATACTAGTACAATTGTTCTATGGCTTAAACAACATGCCCTACATACATCATTTTTCATAGCCAGAGAGACTGGCTCACATTTCAGTAGAAGATAACCATCTGTTTACTGTGCACGAGGTATATCTAGATTTACTGTATGTGAAACACACAGCTTCATCTATATTTGGCCACAAAGCACTTGCACACATATATTCATGACAATATTGTAGTCAGAATCTTCAGCGTGTTGAAAACTACTTCATTTAAATTTTAATAAAATTTCAATTCAGTAAGAAAGGAAACACTTTCTTTCTCAGATTTTGTCTGTAGCTGAATCATCTAATGATACCTGTAGCTCTGTATGCAGTTCAGAATCTAAGTTTGATGTGCTCCAGATGGATAACTTTGACTCAAACTTATGTGAAAATTGCCAAGTAGTGAAAAAGGGCTGTGCAAAAGAACACAGAAAGGAGCTATAGAAGATAAGAAAAGTGAAAATACAGAGTGGTAAGATTGCTGATACAGGCATAGTTAGCAGTTCAAGGATAGAAGAGGAAAAACACTGACATGAAAATATATAAAGTCCTAAGGGAAAAAAATATATATACATATAGTGAGTCAGAAGATGACAGCTCAGCAGCATTGAATATCAGCTCATTCAAAGTAGCAGTGGAGGCTGACTTGTTTTACCTGATTGATAACTGACTACAAGCCTACAAAGTCCATTCAATTACTTTATTGAAAGTGCTGAACATATTGACAGTTAGATGAGTAACTCCTTTGTCCTAAATATATATAATGTGTATTAGACATAGATGTCTCTTATGCTTTCAAATGGTGTTCTTTATGGAATCTCTCTATGGAAAGTGAAACGTGCACCCAGAAAAGTGACACAAAGAAGGAAAGATTCAATATACTTCTTTCTGTGCAAGGAAATAAATCTTATTTGACCCTTTAGAAGCAGACTTCGTCATATGCTCATTAATTCATAGCAACTTATTTTCTCAGTATAAAATAGGAAAACGTAAGCCAATCACTTCCATTACTTTTAAATTCTATTATCTAGACTCATTTCTTGTTCATCCGCAGATGTAATGGCAATTTTTACATAATTTTTAATTCACATAATTTGACTTATTTCCATCGTGATAAATGTTATGAGTTCAAAATCTGACTTATATCAATGGATATGTGTGTTAGTATTCACCCCACTGCAATTATTTTTCAGTTGCAAATACAGTTTGGAAGAAGAGTAACTGTTGAATTTAAGAATCATTTGAACCTTTTCTCCATTATGAGTTTATAAGGTCTCTCTCTTTTGATGATAGAAACTGCTCTTAAAAGTAAACTAGACGTTTTTATGCCTTCTCTAATTTGACAGGTCTCATTTTTTTCTGTTTTCTGAAGATTGCTTTTGATCATCACACACAGTATTATAGAATCCTGGAATCATATCAAGTGGCTTACTTCAACAAAATCCCATTTCACATTTTGATTAATATTCATCAGATTATTGGTGTGTTGTTGGGTTGTTGTTTTGTTGTTTTGTTTTTGTTTTTAATACACATAGGCTTTTCAGTGAAGCAGTTTATCCTGTTGTATGTGTAATATATTTAAAATGTACCTCTGCAGTTTGAATCATACGTAGTGCAATATATCAGCCTGAGATTTTGATAAATATCTGTATTAAATTTTCTCACTACTGTCATAGGCTTATACCAACTCAGCTACAGAAATATATTCATTAGTAGATTTCAACTAGTTCTGGGGGGATGGAAAAGGCTGTTACAGTACTATTATTATTATTATTACATAAAATAACATTAATTAATCAATTAATTGAACAAGTATCAGCTGCTCATGTTCTCTCTTCAGAGTTGGCTCAAATGGGACTCTGAAGATGAACTTTTGTATTTGTGTTTCAACTTCAGTGAATTATGTGGCATGTTACAGAGTTAGACATATTAACAGAAGTATTTATTCTGATTATCAACAACAATTTTATAATGGATACTCAGAAAATCTCTTTGGCTTTTAACACAGCAATACAAGTCAAGCTGTAATTCACTATTATCAATCAAAGAAACATCACTTTAAGAGATCCTTTTGCCAGCAGCAGATGGCAGTTTTAAGCACCACAGAGATTTAAGCTCCCAGATTTCCTACTGATCACAAGAACAATTGAGACTTCCTAATGTGTTTGGTATGAAGACTCACACACGGTTTAGGTTTGGGCAAATTTAGCCAACCTTGACATTCACAGGTCCAAGGGCCCTGATGGGATGCCCTCATGAGTGCGGAGGGGATCATCATTGCTAAGCTACTCTCGATCATCTTTGAAATGTAAAAGCAATCAAGACAGGTTCTTGGGGACCAATGGAAAGTAAGTTTCACCCAAGTACTCAAGGGACCAGGGCCAGTCAGCCTCATTTCAATTACCAGAAATGTATTGAAAAGATTATCCTGGAGGCCATCTCTAAGCATGTGAAAGACAAGGTGGTAATTAAAAGTAGTCTGCATGGATTCACCAAAGAGATTACATGCTAACTATCCTGATTGCCTTCTTTGGTGAGAAAACTGTCTGGATAGATGAGGCGACAGCAGTGGATGATATCTATCTGGACTTCAGCAAGCCTTTTAACAGTCTACCATGACATCTCCATAGGCAATCTCAGAAAGCAAGAGCTGTATGAGTGGATGGTGGAGTGGATTGAGATATCAGTAGATATATATATATTATATATATATATATAATGTACTTATATATATATATATGTACTTATATAGATATATATAATTACAGCTTAACAGTAGATATCAGTGTTATTGCATAGAGTGGCACAGACAAGTTGGAGGCCTGTAGCCCTATGGATCCGTACTGGGTCCTGTATTACTAAGTGTACATCAGTGATTTGGATGAAGGAATACAGTGCCTCCTCAGGAAGTTTGCTGATGATGCAGCGCTGAGAGGAGAGGCTGATACTGCAGAGTGCTGTGCTGCCATTCAGAAGAATCCTAACAGGCTGAAGAAATCAGCAGGGATGAACGTCTTCAAATTAAAAAAAAAAAGGCAAGCAGAAGATCCTGTATGCGGGCTGGAATAATGGCATGCATCAGTACAGGCTAGATGCTGACCTCTTGGAAAATAACTCTGCAAAGGGACCAGAGGGTTCTAGTGGACAGCAGGTTGACCTGACCAGAATCAACCATTATGTTGCTCTGTGATTCTGCAGTTCTCAGCTTCAGACATACAAAGGAAATTATGTTTCTCTCAGCTTAAGAGAAACAGGCAGTATATTGTTTTTCACAGCAGTGTTTTCCAAATGCTTCCTGCTCTGAGAAACTTGGTATTTTGACCACTTCCTGGGTAGCCTGTTTCAGTGCCTGATTTAGAAGAACATTTTTAACACCTGTACTTACCTCTACTTTAGATAATGGATCTTCTCTTGTATCAAGGCAAACTAGGTGCAGTCTATCTTCAAGACTTAAGCTAGAAAGCCCTGGAAATGTACTAACTACTGAATCTGAAGAAATCTCTCAGGTTTCTAGAAGGAATGCCTATGTAAAATAATACTTAAGCAAAATTCAAACATCATCATGTCTTCACTAACAGTTCATCTTGGTTTTTTTTGTTTGTTTGTTTTTTCCCTCTAGCCTTCTTGTTAAATTTATAAATCAGCTAGAATCAATGCAGAATTATAGAAAATGTAGAATATTAAATATAGTTCAAGTTTTAAGTTTTTATCTCTTCAAAAGTCTAAATGATTATTTAGCAAGTCATTGTGGAGAGTTGAAAAGTGTGACTGAATGTATGAGTGTCTTCTGCAACACGTATCATTTTAGTAGGGAGCAGTTATTCATCTTTCTGAAAAGCAATAAAATCAAATGGATTTTAAGCCAATAGATCTCAGTCAGGACTTAGTAAACTACATACACAACACCTAGACTGAAAGTTACTGCTCTTAGCTAGCAAGGCCATTGTAGAAATGAACTGACATTAGGAATGTCAAATCAAGCTCCTCACAGAATTTTAGCCATTTCTTTTCAATACTTTCTCCAGAACTTTCATAATAACTCTGTAGTATAAAAGATCACTAGGAAAGTACACTTTACATTTAAAATTCTGCAGACTTCAAAAAGGTTGTTTTTTTTTTTTTGTTTGTTTGTTTTTTGAGATGTCTTATCTATTCCAGTTGATTATTTTTTTTTCCCCCAGAACTTAAGTACTTCCTAAGCGCAATTAAACATCTGAAACTCTTTCAGCCCAAGATACTTAAATATTTGAGTTCATTACAAAGTTCTCTAAACTTTTCTTTTTACAGTAGTTTTATATTTTTACAGTCTCTGCAAGTTTATCTATCTTTCATTTACTCACTCTCATCTATGTTCTGCTCCCAGAAAAGCAAAATTTATTCTCAGCAATTCAAGGCAAAGTATTCACTGGTAGGCCAATAGTCACACACTTAAGGAAGAGCTGAACTCATCCAGGTGGTGAAAGAGATCTCTGGCTACACATCACTCCTTTACAGGACACAGCCTAGGTCAGAAAGAATACTTTCCCTTCAGTGGCTGGCCCTTATGTGAGCCCAGGGTGGTTCCACAATGTGTCCACCCATTCTAGTCACCTGAGGAGCGCAAGCGCAAATAATCTGTCTGAATCTGCCTGTGCTCCCTGGGCCAGTCACGCTCCTTCACCAGGTGTTCAATCACCAGCTCAGGTCAGGACCTAACATATCCCATACAGACTGTATCAGCATTTGTTGTGTTTTTTTTACACAAATTATTTATGTCATTTATCAGCAAGTATCACTGCAGTAATCACTGTGTGTTTAGTTATTGCAATCTTGCAAGAGATTCTCTGCTTATAAGTTATTCCTTATGATTCTGTTTACATACTTTGAGTTTTCCTCATTGTTTTCAAAGAAGAAAAAGAATATAAAACAAATAAACAAACCAAACAACAAAAAAAAAAAAAGAAAAAACAACACAAAACAAGAAAAACCCAACTCAACAGCAAACCATGATGAGCTGTTTTTGAGCTATTGCAGCACTTACCTCATGCCCTGTGCAGAGATGTGAATCCTGATACATGTTCTACACCAAACAGAATTGCATAGATTTCTTTGTTTGAAATGTTTTGGGTTTTTTTTACCTAAAAGAAGGTTGGTTGTGATGTGTTTCCTTCTCACGTACTCAATGGTTCTAAACACTTTCAAAATTTGTGATTTTGAATATGCTGTGATTATTAATAGTAACTATTATTACCAGTAATAGGCAAGTGCACAGCATATTCACTAATTCACTTACGAGGTTTACAAGTTCACTTAGAGATATTCAGTTCAAACAACAAATGGGAGGCCAACTCCAATTGTACTCAGAAGGAGAGATTTTTACAGGCAAACCAGTGACTTCTAGGTTGGTGTTCATAAAATTTCTCAGAGGGCTGCTTATTTCCTCAGGGGCATATATCAACTTGATATCTTTATCCATGTAGCAGCCATCTCTGGAAGTTATCTGAGTTACACAAACCATTACTGATGTCAATTTGTGCTACAGGCCTTGTGTAGATATGGCAGACTTTGGCTGAGTTCACCAGTTGTTGAAGAGACAGCAGATCTACTTATTCCCAGAGCTCCTCAGTCCTTAGGAAGCATTCAAATACTAGCTCCTGAGAAGATGCATTTCCTCTCTTACCTGGAAGCTTTCTGGTAGTCCTCTATCCACATCCATAGACACAAATAGAATCCACTCATACAAAATTGTACAGGAGCCTTTATAATATTTGCAGAGTAGATTGCAGAAAAAATAATAGGGAGAAATAAGCTCTTATTTTTCCTACTGGTTGATTTTACAAAATGCATGTACTCTCAATGAAGCTGTCCTCCAATGAATAACAATATTTTTGCAGTTATAGCTCAGTAAGAAACAGTTTATCCATTAACGCAAAAGCACTCAACTGAAGAAAATATGTTAGTCCTCCATGTGAGTAAAAGGAAGCTTTTCAAAGTGAAAATTATTATCTACTGAGACCCAGAAAAATTCTGTAGCCAGGGCTTTCACCAAACATATGGATCATCCTCCTGCAAATCTGTTCTGACTGATTCAGATCAGGGATTTCTATGTTAACCTTCATGACTCCACATATGTATCATCTGTTAGATCATTAACAGTCTGTCCTGCTAAAACAGCTGATTGTTCTCTAAATCCTTGATGAATTAGGAAAAGCAGTCAAAAAGTTCAAACAAAAAACTTAGATTCAAGGATCATGCTAAATTCATCACAAATGTCAGCAACAGTGTAAAATCATCCTTCTGTCATTATGCATGTCATACATCATATGTTTTCATATTGTTCTCAGTTTATGACTAAAATGATTATTATTAAAATTGCTAAAATTAATAACATCAACAATATTGTTTATAACATTGGCTTTTTTCATAGTATTATGAATTCCCTGAAAGAATCCTGAGATGAATTACCTGCGAAGCTAGTGGTGGCTATTTTGTAGAACCAGAAATAAAAACATGGATCAATAAGGCCTAACAGAAAGAAGATGTAAAGTTGCTGATAATAGGCTTCTAATCCAGGCCTTATTTTCATGGATGTATTATAACACAAAGAAAAAGATGATGTGCTAAGAAATAAAGAAGAGATATGGATGTGGCGAGACATCTTGCTCACCTTTATTGGCAGTGGGAGGTGACTTAGCAATCCAGAACAAAAGGACCTAATGGAAGTTACCAAGTGCGCTTGCTCAAGGCATAGTGTCATTCAGTTCATGCTAATGGGATAGGATTGCACTATTCTGTTCAAACTCAGCACAACAACCTGAAACAAGGCATGGTCAAAAATGCAATATGTCTAGTTCTGTGAGTCATACTAATTAGGTTACAAAATTCACCAATGAGCAAAAAGGTCTCCCAGCTTCGGTATGTGATCAAAAAACATTCTGAGAGACCAATAACTGTAGTCTTTTGGAGACTGGACGTGAGGGGTTGCCCAGCAAAGAAGACATCTTGATGGCAAGATGTGAGACCAGTGTGTAGAGTGGTTTTGGCCTGTAGTCTCTTTGGGGTAAGAGATCTGACCAACCTGAGCCTTAACCGTTACTTAATGCTCTACTTTTCCGCTTTGTTACGTGATTCACTTCTTTGCTTGTCACCTGCAAAGCTTCCTTTTAATTTTATTTTATTGTGTTTTATTATAGTCTTTTATTTCTACAATAAACCATTGTAAATCTGCTTTTGTTTCATGTATCATTTGGTTGTGTGGTATCAAAAGAACATCTTGTCATTATAACAACAAGTCATCATCACATTGATACTCAACAAAGTTTATGAGGTCACACAGAATAAAAAAAAATGATAAAGAGCTGAGGTTTTCACAGTATTACAACATCTGGCCACAATACTGATGGACATTCTCTAGAAAGAAAGCTCAATCTACGCTGAAAGAAATTAAATCATCACTCAGAGTGGCAACTGACTCCAACAGAAGATAGATCAATAGCAGCTTGCATTGCTTCTTCCAAACAAGCAGTTACACTCACCACTGGTTTCATTTACTTTTGACTTGAATATTTCAAGAGATGGGAAAACACCATAGAGTTGTAGTACACACTTTTCTACACCAGAGAGTTAGCACTGTTACCCAAAACAGGAATTTGCATTGCACTAACCATGTCACAGTGAGTGGGCTGCTATTTAAAATATATAGAAGTATTCTAAATGTCATAGCCAGCTTTTCACCAGGGGAAATGATGCACAGTACATACTGTTTTATGCATACCTTACACTATAACTGTTTATAGTAAAATACCTATACAGATTAATAGAATATTAGTGACACCTGGTTTGTTTGTTTTTTTCTAATATAAAACAACTGGATATTAATGGACATATTAACATCGGTGGACACAACTATTGACACAATATGCACCTAGTCTTGAGAACTCTACAGTGTAGCCATATCCCATGATTTTATCAGAAATGTGATTGTCATGCTTGGATAGATTTTAGGAGTCTTTTGTAAAATAAGTGTTTCAAAATTCCAATAACTCAATGTTGTGAAATGTTGCACATTCATCATTAAAAAATCTAAATTTATACAATTTCAATACAGATTGAAATTTATTAGAGTTATCATTTCCATTATTAGAATTACAATCTGCTCTCAGTCTCAGCAACTAGTGAAATTCTACATGGAAACTTGAGTGGTAGTTCTGCTGTCTCATTTCTTATTTCTTATTTGAAGATACACAGGTATCTTCAATTTTTCATGAAGATATAATACTATAACAAGAGTGAACACAGGAACAAAATAGCTTGGATTTAAAAATGCATTTGGCAAAATTGTTAAAAAGTATCCTGTATACAAACTTGTCATTCAAATTGCTATGAAAATGTGTGGTACTAGGCAAGTAACAGACCACACTGCCCAGTATTGTAGCAAGGACTCAGCTTTTGCAGACTGGTTTAATGTTACATGTAATCAGGAAACCTGAAGAAACTCAATATTATGTTAAAAAATAAAATGTAGACAATTATATGAGATATATGTTGCTACAACCATCAAGAGGAATACCTTAATCGTTGGTTCAAATGACAAATAAAAATATTCAGACCCTCTTCTACATATGAAATACATTTGCAAAGCAAGCAAGAAAAACAAAAGAATTTTTTTCAGGAAACTGTGACTTTTTTTTTTTTTTTCCCTACTAAATCTCACTGGAGGAGATACAACTACAAAGTAAGTAAACGTCATACAAAATGACCTCATGTCCAGTCTTTCAACAAAAAAACATCTTTCAGATATCACTAGTCTAAACATTAAGCTTAAACTATTAAGCACACTATAGTAAGTTAAGCCTCTTGAGACAAGTGGTTTGAACTCGCACAAGATTATTGTAGAATTTATGGAAACATTATCCTGTTATCTATGGGTTACAGTTGCAAAATAAACATTTCACTCTCTTATCTAAAATAGAATAAATATTTGTTATTCTATTCTTGCTGATATCAGCTATCTTTCTTGTCCTAAGAACAAGAACAACCTGTTTTCATGACAGTTTTCCACCTCGTGATACACCTTACGATACAGTTTTCTCCTTTAGGCAGCAACCCACTTTTGTTGCAGTTTGTTTGTTTGTTTGTTTGTTTGTTTGTTTTCCCTCCATCAAAAATTTAATCAGAAACACATTGCATAAACTCGCTGGGCTGTTAGTTGATCTAGACTTTTCCCAATGGATATTCAAGTAGATAAAATCTCCTGTTATCAACATGTCTGAACTCTGCTACTGTATGAAGAAAGTAGGAAAGAAGGCAAGAGGGAAGAGAAGAATAGAAAAAGGAAATATTTATTGCTTTCTGTTCCAGATGAAAATGGCTCAGTTCACATAGTATACAGAGAAATACTTAATCAATTTACTAACCAATAATCAGTGAACTACACATTCAGGATCAATAATTGCAAATATATTAATATTAACATTTCAAAAATTTATATCTCCTTTTGTATCTTGTCTCTCGCCTCCCTGGAATCTATCCTTCATACAAATCTGTATGTTTCTTTTATACTGTTTTTCAAGCCACTTCTTTCACTATTTTTTTTCTTCCCCCCCCAAATATTTCTTTGTAAATCCCTGGTAACTTTTTAATGTAGTTGATGGCTGCCTTCATATTTCAAATAATCCCTTTGGGACAGATGTGCTTCCTTACCATTTTGGGTGTTATGCATATTGTTTATGCTCACAATGCTACAGGATATGTTTACTGTGACTATCCTCCTTTTCTTACTACTGAGATATTTTTGACACATTTATCTCACATTAGTCCTTTGATTTGTATGTACTTGCTTCCTTTCTCCTGCGCATGTTCTTCTTGAATTTCTTCTTGAATTTCATTTCTACAGGAATACAACAATTAATTTTCTTAATCTAGAACTCTGTTATACCAATTAACTTATAAATTTGCTTATGTGCTAAGACTTCTGAACTATCCTCTCTATTTTGTATTCTTTTTATACTAGCATGCATAATGTTAAACTTCTCAGGAGACCGAATCACTTTTTTTCCTGTCACAAGACTGCCATGAAAACAAAAGCCTGCCTCTTAGCATTTGTTGTTCCCCAGACTTTTAGAGCTTATGCTTAGTTAAGGCCTTATGTTTCCATCCACCATTGTTTGTATTTTACAGACCTTTCCATTGAGAGTACTAAGCCTCTATCTTTGTGACATTTAATCATTTCTGCTCAACAGCCCTTTTACTTTCCCAGCAACGTCAGCTACCCTACCCAGTGTTGTCTTTCCTTATGTGTTCTCTCTTGTGTTGTCTGGAAAAAAAAAAAAAAAAAAAAAAGCAGGTGAAGAACACCATGACAGTATCCAGTCTTACAACTCATGTGCTTATGGTCACTCCCCAAAGCACTGTAACTGTTCAGATGAGTGACCAGCAAATGGTAATTGCCAGAGGGTGGAGAGGGAATAGGATTTACCGACTCAGAAGATGTCTCAACACAACATCACATTTAGAATGAATTCTGTAAAAAAAAAAAAAAAAAAAAAATCCCTACAAAGCTGATTTCGTTAGATAACTTCATGGTTTCTTATGCAATCTTAAAAAAAAAATAGTGAAAGATATGATCAGAAGTACTGCATTTCTATTTATAACTAACATATAGATGGAATTTAGCTTGCTGTCACCAAAGCTTTATCACTCAGATGGATATGATATGATTTTATTGTTTACAAAACTCTCTTTTGATCTTGTAGTCTTTTATTTTATTTTAAAATTTTAGATATTCATTCTGGGATAGCTTCCTTGAATAAAAAATGTCATCAGGAAAGCAGTAGTCTTCATAGATTTTCAATGAAAATTCATGCTATGTTTAACTATGAACTTTCAACTCACAATCCAGGTGAATCTTCACTAATTTTTATTTTTATTATTAACCTCTATTTTTAGACATACCTAACTTAGATACAGAGGACTGACTATATGTTGAAGACATGCTTTCTTATCCATTTATTACTGCTAAACCTCAGTGCACAAAAACATTAAGTTTTTATGTTATGAAAAAGAAAAAAAAGTGTTGGATTATGGTTCTTTTTCAAACAAAACATTAAGTTTTCCAAAGTGCATGTCTCACATCCATGAGAAACATTTTATTTTACAACCATATTTTAGCCTACATCCTTTTCTTATGAGGTAGGAGTAATCCTACATAAGTTATGCACATGTAAAATAGCATTTGATTGCTCATGAAATTACTAGTTGCAGAAGTTACAGGTATTTGGAACCTTCAGAAGTGGCTATAAAGGCCATTTTGCCATGTTGGGTGATTTCCTTGTACATTACTGTATTTCCCTATCACTATCAGAGCTAACTTACAACATCACTGATTTTATTCAGATGATTCATTTGTATTTTCACACACGATCTTGAAAAACATATTAAGCAGCACAGCTGCTCACTGTCCTTTCACTTATTCCCCAGTTACCATTGACTAAGAACAATGACATAATGTTTCTTTATCAGAAATAAAAAATGAAAGTAAATTTGCAACTGAACAAAGCACCACACACATTCAGCATAAAAGAGTACCTAGAAGACCCTCTGAGACAAGTTTATATTTTTTAAGTTTTCAAGCACCAGTCTGAAACATTGTTTTATGGTCAACCTTCTCTCTCAAGTCTGTGTAGAGATTATTTCAGTATATATTCATGATATTGATAAATTGCTTAAAAAGTATCCTCTCTATATATTAGATTATTCTATGCTGCTTCCAGTACCAACATTGAAACAGCAGTAATGTTCTAGAATTTAGACATGGCATTGCTGCATATCTGTGGTTACTCAAGACATAGACTTCAATTTTGTTTACTGCCAAGAACATGAATTTTGTCTATAAAAAGAAAGTATCAATAAAATATTATAGCTATAATTATTATAACACATAACATAACTTCATTTTAGTATGCTTTCAAGGCAATTTTCCCAGCTGAATTAGCAAGAGATATATTGTTTGGAGGGATTTTCTGTTTCTTTTCTGATATTTGTGTACTTTATCCTCAAGAACAACAACAAAAAAAGCAAACAACCTTCTCTTACCCAAATGCATTTCCGCAGATTTTTCAGCCATTCAGAACATCAGATTAATGCAAACAATAGCTTACCATAAGGCATTATGAAAGAAAGAAACAAACAAACAAACAAAAACCATGAGAAAATGTTTCTATAATTATTCTACAAAAAGAAGACATACAAATCATAGAATCATAGAATCATAGAATCATAGAATCATAGAATGGCCTGGGTTGGAAAGGACCGCAAAGATCATTGAGTTTCAACCCCCCTGCTATGTGCAGGGTCACCAACCACTAGACCAGGCTGCCCAGAGCCAGTTTATATAAATACCTGGGATTGCCCTGACCCAAGTGCAGCACCTGTCCTTGGCCTTATTGAACCTCAGTAGGTTTTCAGGGGCCCACTTCTCCAGCCTGTCCAGGTCCCTCTGGATGGCTTCTCTTCCTTCCAACATATCGACTGCACCATTCAGCTTGGTGTCAACCGCAAACTTGCTGAGGGTGTACTTGATGCCATTGTCTGTGTCATTGATGAAGATGTTGAAGAGCACCGGTCCCAAGACCAATCCCTGAGGGACACCGCTTGTGACCGGTATCCACTCACACAGAACCATTGATTACAGCCCTTTGGCTGCATTCACAGTGCCAATTCCTAATCCATCAAACAGTCCATCCTTCAAATCCACACTTCTCCAATTTAGAGAGAAGGATGTAGTGAGGGACTATGTCAAAGGCGTTGCAGAAGTGCAGGAAGACGACACCCATCACCCTTCCCCCATCAACCAATTCGGTCACTCCATCATAGAAGGCCACCAGATTGGTCAGGCAAGATTTGCCTTTGGTGAAGTCAAATCTGAAAGTGTGTTGGAAACATCAGGGTAAAGCTAAAGTGATACAGTTAAAAGTGAAAAGGAAGTTGAGTTGATGGGTTCTGGGGTCATAAGACCTGTGGAGAAGTTTGCAGACTTACACTGCTCAGAAAAAATAAAAATAATAATAATAAAAAAATTGAGTTCATAAGCATATATTCAAGAATATCACAGTAGTGCAACCAGAAAAGGGAAGGCTGAAGCTAAGGATGGTGTCTGAAGTAGCCTTAAGGAGAGTTAATCAACCAAGCTGGATGGTGAATTTCAGATGAAATTTGTCTAATGTGTTCAAACACTAAGACTGTGGGTGTTGAATGCATTCAGAAATTCATTGCAAATTTTCAGTTAAACTGCAAATAAATTTGGGGCCATTAACTCATTTTTTTAGTAGTTTATTTTGGAGGTCCTATCTTAAATTTTTAAAGACATTTAAGTTTTTTTTATTATTATTTTAGCAAAAGGTAGGAAAAAGTATCTAATTTTCCACTGTCACATGAAATTCCAATAGCCTTTGTAGCATGAATCATGAAACTTGTGAAATATAAGTACAAAATATCAGCTTGTTAAGCTGGTGCATCTGGGCATCAAGGCCATGACTATATGTGCATATTCTGCACTTGGATACTAATTCTCCCTGTGATTCAGCAAATCATTGGCTAGTAGATGAGGTTGTAGACTGCTACACAATGGATTGCTGTGACACAAGGAGACTGGCTAAAGAGCTAGCTTCCTTCACAGTAAAAAAACTGAATTGGTTTTTGCTGGAGCTCTTTCTTGAACTGCTCTGAGGATTCCCTCATATTGCAATTTGTTGATTAAAATTCCAGGGAAAAATCTGGAAATTTTCAGAGGCTCCCAGAGGGGTTATTTCTGCAATACAGACCAAATTAAACACAGATAAGACACCACGTGGTTTACAGTAACAGCAATGGGATAGATCATGTCAGTGCTGGAGTGGTTGTGAAGGAGAATGAACCAGGTATTATGGGAACTTGAGAACTGAGCATAGCAGCATGGGGAACTTGCACAATTCAGACACTGCTGCAAGGGTGCTTCTAACATAGACTGTCCTCACCTTCTGGATAGTGAAAGATCACTGTGTTTAGAGCATTGGATTCCTTGTTTAAATATTCTGTGTCAAGTGCTCAGTAATTTAGGATTTTTTTAACAAATGTTCTGTGATTGTCTATACAGCAATTTCATTCTTTTTTTTAACTTTTATCTTTTTCTTTTTTAAAAATTTTTAAAAGGCAAAAAGATTTATGTACTTCTGTTTTCTTCTCAGCATAACAAACATAATAGTTGAAAAATACAGATTGCCTCACCACACAAATCCAAAATGAACTGGGATTATTACCTTTCAGCACTATTCCAGTTGTTTCTCTCTTGTAAAAGGGATAGCTTGATATTATGCTCTTGAACTGGTTACGTTAACATTACCATTTGAAATGATAAATAATAGCCGTAATACTGATATTACTGCTATCAAGTTTTCAAAATCAGATAATGTAAAAATGAAAACAATGTATTATAAACTATTTCTGTAGGAATTAGGTACTGAGTTTTTCATACTTGTTCATTTTAAAGCACTTAATCTGTGATGGAGCAATGGAGCAATGAGGTGAAGTATCCATGATGAATATAGAAATTTTTTTAGCTTTTTTTTTTTTTTTTTTTTAAGTGTAATTCCTTGAATCATTCCAGTGTAGTTACTCTGACAGTGACAGCAGTTTACTTTGAATACAACTAAGACCCTGAAGAGGAGACGATGCCAAAATTTTGTCAAAATTCCTGGTCTACCTCTACAGCTGTAGAAGATCCTCGGGCAAATATTCTTACTATTACAGTATCGTGGTAAATTGTTTAACAAGGAAAGATAAGATCTACATAAGATATCTGGATGTGTGACATCTTCCTCAGGGAAGAGAATGTGTGAGGAAAATGCTTTATATTCCTTTGCTGTCATAAGAGAGATCATATTCAGTGGTTTGAAGAGTCAGCCTGTCAGTCATATATGTATATCCCATTAAAGATATCAGCAATTAAAAATATAAAAAGTGCTGAGGTCTTTATTACACAAAACCATTTTGAAATCTTGAAATGTAAAAATTCATTTCTCTAAACTGTTAATGCACTATTAATTATCAAATTAATAAGCCAAGAAAAAAAAAGTATTTAATTTTATAGGAATAGGAAGATAAGTATTAAATAGATTTAATACATTTGAATATTAATAAGAATTCAAAACTCTCTGCAGATGCTTTAAGAATGTATTAGAAACGAAGAATACTGTGGCTAGTACTGTTTTGTAATTAGTTTAAGGATAAAGACTGTTTAACCTTATATATTTATTAATTTGATAATACTGCTAGGAATATTTTTATAGCTTACTTTTTAAATTTCTTTCCGTGTAGAAAATAAATATTTTTCAGTTTCCTAAATGTTCCCTTTCTAATCACTCCCTCTCCCCATTTACTAACTTATGAGATTTTTGTTTGATATAGACTTTGAAATGTTTTGTTTCAGAATGAAAATATTCTCTGCTAATAATCATAATTCTATATCTTATTGTAAAAGAAAGTTTGCAAAAATTATAGTATACTAGTGGAGCCATAGTTAAAATTGAATTCCATCTTTTATTAACGTTGTTATTAAAGTTTGAAGATAATATCAAGAAGAAATAAAAAATATTTCCCAAATGAATTGAAAACCTGGAAATATTTTGGTTTAGGTACAATTAAGTATTCCTCCAACAGAACTAGATGCTTTATTAAATATTTTGTTTGTTTGTTTGTTTTTAATTCTAATACAAATTCAATTAAAAAAAAAAAGATCTAAAAATGAATTAATGTTTCAAAATGGAAAAAAAAAGTGTTGAAAAAACACTGAAGGAACTTCTTCAATTATTTTATTCTGTAAGTTTTTTCTTCATTAAATCAAATTATGACTGAAAGTGGTATGATCTTCCAAGTTCTTGTTAAGCCATCCATATATTCAGCAAAAGAGTTCAAAATTCTACATGGAAAATACAGTACTTTCTAATAATTAATCTTACTCTCATTAATACCTTATTTAGAAATTCATTTTGTAGCATCAAATTTAGGATTAAATAAAAACTAGTAAACATTCTAAAACATCTAGGAAATAAAATCATTAAAAAATAAAATCCTGTGTCTCTCATGTCCCTGAAATTTTTGGCAGGGATCTGGAGAGAAAAATCCCTCCCACTGTAAAAGTAGAGCAAGTCCAAAACCAACTTATGAAACAAAAGAAGGGGAAATGGGTCCAAACAAAAGAGGAGAGGATTAGACTGGATATATAGAAAAAGTTTTTTTCTGACAAAGGTAGTGTAACACTGGAACAGGTTGCCCAGAGAAGTGGTGTATGCCTCATCCCTGGAAACATTCAACATCGGGCTGGATCTGGTGTATGAGGCAGGCCAGGGCACATAAGGGTCAGGCTCAAGCAATGCCCTGAAAGTTGATGCCACAGTCACTCCTGGAAGACCCCAGAACAATGCCCAATAAACCCATCAATGATGGGAGGAGGCCTGGTGTCACTTCTTTGGTTTAGCTGGTATTTGGCGTCTCAATCAGTCATAGGACTGAAGCTAACTACAGTTCCACAAGAGGCTGGGAGTGGACCATACTTCCTCTTTTTGTTTTCATGCTATAATTATGGGTTGAGGGGGTGGCTTTTTATCCCCTGCTGCTGCTGCCTTCCTTTGCCATGCAGAGCTGTTGGCAGGTTGGAGCTGGACTCCCTTTCATTTCTCTTTCTCTCTTCCTTCCTCTCTTTCCCTTAAAGTTGTTCACTAATGTAAGACTCAATTGAATTTCCTATAGAACCTCACTTCTTAGGTAGGGAGGCCCAATGCATGTAGGATAAACCCTCTTATTATTATTTTATTATGTGAAAATGTTATTTTAAGCAACTTCAGGTAGTTCTCTGTCTTGTTTGTCAGCCAGTATATTCCAAATAATACTTCCTGGTTTGTATTTGTGCATTACTTTGTTATAATCTCACTCTATTAACCCTGATTTAACCATTTGCCCTTGTATTATGCCCCTGTATTTATTTATTTATTTATTTGCTTGTTTGTTTGTTTATAGTCTCCTGCTTATATTCTGGTGTTAAGACATTTCATTATATTAACCCTGTTTGTTTAACATACTCACACACACACAAAAAGAAGTATCAACATGTGAGTATAACAGCCAATTTAGTTCAAATGAAGTTCTAGTGAGGAAAAAGATGGCAGTTGAATATACTAGTAAGACCTGAGCTGGTGTCTTCTCTAGGTTGAGCTGAAACATGAAACTGTGAGACATAAAGCTCTGAAATCCTTCAGTGACATGGCAGCATTATTAATGGGGGATATATCAAAAGTACAAGCTGTAGCTCAGATGTAAGTTCACTAAATCCTGTTGCTGAGTAGAAAGCAGTCCAGAGTTATGCCATTTCTTTGGAGTTATATCTGATTGTTGGGTTGTTGCAAAGGGACAAATCTGAGGGAAAGTGTATCACTCAGATGATTTTTTGTTATAAAAAAAAGAAGCATAATCTGAACCCAGACTCAAAACTATTCAAATGAGAATTAGGATATCCTTAAGATTTTTTTTATCCAACATGTTTTAAAAAAAAATACTTACGTTAATGTGATTCCAAATAAACGATCTAACGGTTTAGTTCAAGTAACTGCACTAGTTTTTATAGAGATGCAGAAAAGAAATCAGTTGCAATGCCATAAATAACTGTGTTTATGTCTGAAATGACAGGTGGCCTCTGATTCTGTAATCACAATTCTGCTCTTTCTAATAAATGTGTCTAAAAATCTTACTGTACCTGAAAATCATACCACTTACCTTAAGCCCCTCTGGAATTCAGAAAGAAATCATCTTATCAAACTTCTAACTTAGGAACAAAGATGAACTTTTTTTTTTTTTTTTTTTTTTTTTTTTTTTTTTTTTTTGTAGTGTAGTCTGTTATGCTATATGAAGAAAAAAAGAGAAGTGGAAAAAGGTTAAGGATAATGATGATAATAAATGGTGTAAGTTAAGATTGTATTATTGTTGTTTTTATTTTTGATCTTAATAGCAATAGCATCATGTTTGTTGCCTCTTCACACAATTTTTATGGTTGTGATTGTTATTGTTGCTCCCATTGTGGGTAGTTACAATTCCTGGAGTACAAATCTTTCATCAAGCATTTATTTGTACCCCACAGCACATTCGAAGTCTCATTTCTTTAGTTCTTTCAAGACTACAGTGAACTATTTAAAATTACTTCTCGAGACCAATACTGACAATGTATTTTGTTTATCTAGAGATATATTAACTTGGCATTAAATCTGAGGAGGCAAATGTAAATAGGTATGTCCATAACAATGAGCACTTCCTTTTCTTATTTAATTAAAATGCAATTTAGTACTTTTCTTGCCTTGAGAAAAGATAAGGAAAATAAATTTCAAATCAATACTACATGTTTGGATGATTTCCTCCTCTAGTTGCAGTAAATGGTAGAAAACTTCTTAGATTCACCTGATCTATCTCCCTAAGCTTTTTATCCGCAGAAGAAAAGAAGCCAAACTGTAATGCAGTGACCCTTAAAAATAACTTTTTTATTATTCTTATTTTAAATTAACATAAATATTTAACAATAGAACAGAAAGGTTTGGAAGATTTGACTTTTTTTTTTTCTTCTCTGTAGGGATAACTTAAATTTTGAGTGGAAGATGAGCATCAGTTTCAGGAGCTGATTTGCATTTAGATGGGTAATATTACCATCACAAGAATGCAGTAGGAGTAGTTGTTTGCCACTGACTTTTTCTTGAAGTGTCGGCAAATTAAAGTAAATAGTCCAAACTCCCGGTGACTTTTTGAGCTGTAGTCTCAGAGCATCTAGAAAACATAGTGCTTATGCTAGGGGCGGTATTAGTGTAACAGCCTCTTGACTAACAGACTAGGTTGTCTTTGCAGTCAACAGAAAGACACATTTTACACTGTTCATATCTGAATTGTGATGAGCTTCTGTAGGCAATGTATGTTGTCATTTCAAGGACTATCTTTTGTAACTTTCAAAATGAATCCATATAGATTAGAATATACCTAAACAGAAGCTCATGACCAGACAGGTCCACATAACTGAAACCACATTTTTATTCCTTGTAAACTTGAAAATATAGGACAGAAAGACAATTTAACTATAGCCTTTTTGAGGCCCTAAAGGCACAAGAGATACAGAACTGATCATTTGAAGTTTTCAAGTTTTTTTTAAGAAGCTAATTACACTTCCTTTTTAAAAAAAAAAAAAAAATCTTTTAAGTATTGAAACATTATACGTTATACAAACCTTTTGGTCGGTGGTTTAAAAGAACTCAGTAAAGATTTAAAAAAGGGTTTTGTAAAGGGTTGTGTATCCTGGGAGGAATACAGAGCTCTTGTCCATGTGTGTAGAGATAGGCTTAGGAAAGCCAAGGTGCAGATGGAGATGAACTTGGCGAGGGATGTGAAAGATAACAAAAAGGGGTTCTACAGGTACACAGGCAGGAGGAGACAGGCCAAGGAGAGTATTCCCCATCTAATGAAAGGCAACGGGGGGACCTGGCTTCCTCAGACACAGAAAAAGCTGAGGTACTCAATGAGTGCTTTGCCTCAGTCTTCACAGGTGATCAGGCTTCCCATGTCTGCCAGGACCATGAGCCTCTAGGTGAGAGTGTGGGGAGCAGTTTTTGTCCCACTGTAACAGTGGAACAAGTCCGAGTCCTCCTCATGAAATTGTTTAAGTCCATGGGGCTGAATGATATCCATCCTAGGGTTCTGAAAGAGATGGCTGATGTGGTTGCCGAGCCACTCTCCATCACATTCGAAAAATCATGGCTGTCTGGTGAAGTCCCTGGTGACTGAAGAAAGGGAAACATCACTCCCATTCTTAAGAAAGGGAGAAAGGAAGACCCAGGGAACTACAGGATGGTGAGCCTCTCCTCTGTGCCTGGGAAGATCATGGAGCAGATCCTCCTAGAAGCTATGCTAAGGCACATACGAGATAAAGAGGTGATTCAAGACAGCCAGCACAGCTTCACCAAGGGCAGAGCGTGCCTGACCAATCTGGTGGCCTTCTATGATGGAGCGAAGGCTTCGGTGGACGGGATGTCATAGTTTTATGATTTTTGGTTATCGGTATTCTATATCATAACATCATGCAGTGTACTGGGAGTTAAAGAGCAAATGCTCTAGTTCTGGTTACTTGTCCAGAAGAGATAACTACTTTCCCCAGAGGACTGTTCGAGTACTGTTATCATTCCTGCTCAGGGAAACAGATATAAGGCCTGTAGGTCACCTAACCGGGGTCCTCTGCCTTCTTCTCATCTCGCCGTGCTCACTTTCAGATCGTCTTGCTGCTGCTCCCGACTGCATGCAAGGCTTCAGTATTAGTGTAAGGTCTTTAGCTCTCAGAAAATCCTTCTCTCAATTATATTTGATTTTTTTTTAACAATTATATTTTAACAATTAATGAAATATTTTAACAATTATGAGATTTTTTTAACAATTATGAGATAATTTTAACAATTATGAGATAAAGAGGTGATTCAAGTCCCAGTACAAGAAGGACGTGGAGCTCTTGGAATGGGTCCAGAGAAGGGCCACTAAAATGATCAGAGGGCTGGAGCACCTCTCTTATGAAGAAAGTTTGAGGGAACTGGGCTTGTTTAGCTTGAAGAAGAGAAGGCTCTGGGGAGACGTCATTGTGGCCTTCCAGTACTTGAAGGGAGTGTATAAACAGAAGGGGGAACGGCTGTTTATGAGGGTGGATAGCTATAGGACAAGGGAGAATGGTTTTAAGCTGAGACAGTGGAGGTTTAGGTTAGATATTAGGAGGAAGTTTCTCACACAGAGGGTAGTGACACCCTGCAACAAGTTGTCCAAGGAGGTTGTGGATGCCTCATCCATGGAGGCATTCAAGGCTGGGCTGGATGTGGCTCTGGTCTAGTGGTTGGCAACCCTGCACATAGCAGGGGGGTTGAAACTCAATGATCTTTGTGGTCCCTTTCAACCCAGGCCATTCTATGATTCTACCATTTAAATACTACCTCAAAATTGTGTATCTGTTTAACCTGCACCATGCTTCATGTACTCTCCTCTGGGTGTCTGGGACTCAGAATGTCTTGACACCTTGACTGATAGCAAAATTTTGAATGTAGATCCTACCTCCTTATGTCTGCAGAAATCAAACTATACAGTAACTACTCCCTCAGTAAAATTCACGAAAAAAACCTTTTCTGGCATAATTTTAAAAGTTAGTTAGGAAACCTGCTGTCAGAAGATCCTAAGCTACCCAAACCACTGAGGGGGATCTGCCTAGAACTGTATTTAGATCCACCTCCTTCTAAAGGATAAAAAAGTCAAAACAGGAAACACAGCAATTATAAGTCTTAAAAAGTACCTTTATATTTCCCCCCATTTCTACTTATACATTTTCTTTGAAACCTATGTTTGTACTATACTTAAAGGCTAGGACATTCCTTAAGGATGTGAAAAAGGCAGATACACCCATATATATCTTTCTGTTGACACCAGGTGGTAAATAGAAGCAAGAAACATATCTTTATCTCAATTAAATGGCAATTAAAAGAATTTCACCAGGTAATTACGCAGGTGTTCTGCAAGACTGTGTTCAATGGAATGTTGACAGTCATTGTGGTGGCTGTTAGCTCTTTCAATTATAATTTCTGGCTACAAATGTGTTGGAGAAATATTTGACTAAGATGGAGTCTGAATACAAAATTTTATGATTTTTGTTTGTTTGTTTGGGATTTTTTCTTTTTTCTTTTTTTTTTTTTTTTTGGTAAGCCAGGAGCTATGGGTTCAAAGACACGTTTAAATAGACCTGAAGGTATATTTATAAATGAAGCTAGCAGCTTTATAATTCTGAAAGTATTTAGGACCAAATCCCTGGATACTTTTGGTGATTACTAAGAAAATGCCCTTGGAGAAAACAAATTTCATTTATGACAGGACAGTGTTTTCACACATACCATTAGCTTTCAGAATACTTACTTGTATTAGATCAGAATCTCTATGACCATTTTCTGGATGAAGAAACTATCTGTTGAAAAAGAACAGCAAACATTTCTGTCTATGAAATCCAGACAAGGAAGAAGTGGCAAAACTGGAGTGCAGGCAAGGCAAAGCACTTTTTCTCCTTACTCTGTTACATTTACCTTTATAGAGGTTAAAGGAAGATTCTGTGTTTTTTTCTATGTACTAAAAGAATCAAAATATGTGTATTGCTTAATGAGTTCCACCACATTTTCTCAATTGTATAGACACATATTTTGTAAATTTTATACAAGCATTAGACTTGCATTTAGACTAGCATTTAGACTACTCCACAATATCTTGCCAGAGCAGGCTTCAAATATGTCCAGAAATAGTTATTTTCTCATTCTCTCTTTTCTATAAACCTGACCTGTACAGACATTAACGATGTGTGCAGTATCCTAAGAATGCTGAAAATTTTTGCATTTATCACCATAGTTATATGGAACATGGACTACAGTGTTTTTATGTTATTCTCAGAGCAACAGTCCAGGAACTGATAATGCAGCAAGCAGGGGGAAAAAAAAAAAAAAAAAAAAAAGAAGTGGTCCTTCTAGTCTGCAGTAACAAACATGACAAGCAAGGGTAGTCATTCAATTTCATCTCTGCTATTAGATTCTATCTTAGGGCAAAAGGAGTTGTATAGAGTAGTACAGCAAATTGTGAAACTCCTGTTTGTTCAGTTTTGTTCTACTATAAGTCTTCCAAATTCCTACTCAAGAAAAAAGATATCCTCAAACTTTTTTTATTATTATTATTTCAACTGTTTATTTCCAAGACCAAGGATAAAATATATTATTTAAAACCAAACAAAATAAATTATTTCCCTCTTAACTTGCATATTTCTTTCTTTCCATTATCTTTTATTGAGTGTTAACATATATATATGTACATATATATATTTTTTCTTCTTGTTAATCAACATAACACAAATCTTAACTAATTTACTGACTATTACCTCTGGCTACTCTTTCTCTGACACTGTCTGTTGGTTTTGCTCAAGTTTGTGCTATATACAAGTGTCCAAATGAAAAGCTTAATATCTCACAGGCTGACAGTCTGCTCATATTTTTCCAAAACATTACCCATTATTCTGATGAAGAATTCTGTTTAGCCAATGACATAAATATCATCATCTGCCTTAGGCAGTGCTTAACTTTCCTACTGCTTTCATCCAAGATTCTTCCCTTTCTCCTCTCTGTTCTCCTCTTTCTTTCTTCCCTCCTTTCTCATCTCATTTTTTTCTTAATCCTCTGAGTTTAGAATATTATAATTGCGGCAATTTATTATATGTATTTATTATGTTTTCTTATCTGTTGCATAAAATTCAGCATGTCATTCTCTCTCAGGTAAAATTTCTTAATTTGGTCTATTAGTCCCTATTTTAGCAAAACTCTGCAGATCTTCCAGTAGTCCTTTATTCCAAATTCTTACCTGTGCCTATTTTAGCCTTCCTTTTTAGCCCTCCCATTCCTCACCCCCTCCCCCCCCCCCCCAAAAAAAAAGTATATACTTCAAAAAAAAAAGTATATACTTCAAAAGTATAATATAGTATAATACTTCAAAAGCCTGTTCCAATAAACTAACAGGGAAATTTGGGAAAGGATAGAAAAAGGAATATTTAGGAATATTTTCATTTTCTAAAGGCTTCAACAAATAACAAATATCTGGAATGGTTGAGAATGATCACAGTCCACACATGATAATTCTGGAAAAATATCTTCACAGTAAGTATAAATCTATAACTTAATCAAGAAGTAATCCTTCCATAAATCATTGATCCAGTAGTAGACATGTTTTTGTTGTAGGATATTGCCCCTTGCACAAATCATTGTGACCTCTATCAGTCACATTACAAAAAAAGGTTGAGAGAACTTGATTTTGTTGTTTTGTTTTGTTTTCCCTCAAATATGTAGTGCTTTTCCTTGTGGAAGATGGAGAGAGAGAATTGAGGATTAAAAAAAAAAAAAAGAAAGAAAGAAAAGCAATAAGAAAGTTGGGCAATTACTGTAACTACTGTAGCATGTTATCCTATTACTGCTAAGTATAAAAGTTTCTGAGCTTTTGCTTCCAAAATGTCATGTCAGACAAGACCTGGATTACAGCTAGAATTTTTTAATCTTCAGAGTAGAGAAGTCCAACATTTTTATAATAGGATGTGAACAGTGATACTCTATTGTCCGTGACAATGCTACAGCTTTTCAGCTAAGTTTGGCACTAGATGTATTTTGTATCTGACATTTGAAGTAGTAAGTCATTTAAATTTCTTCTTCAGAAGAAGATTATTAAAAATCTTTCTCTATGAGATTATATTTTTAGACAACGTTTATATTCCATTTATATAGAAAGCAATTTGTAGCCTATATTCCTGTCATATTCACTGTTTTGCAGGAATTCCAACACTAAATAAGGCTAAATATGACTAGCACTATAGACAAAAACCTTCAAGGGCATCCCCAGTACTGCAGGATGTAGCAAGGGTTTTGTATTTAATCTGAATCATCCACAGTGTGAGCTAGGGAATTTCATCTCTGGAGACAAGTTTCACAGACTGTTGAAAACAACCTAAGGAATAAATTTTGATGATCAAAGATCAGGTGATCATTGTAATAAAACTATTAGCCCTAGTATATTGGCTAAATTTTAAATTGTATGTTTACATTCTCTTTCCTTCCAAGTCCTGCTCTGTAAATTAATATGGTGGGACAAATTTTATCACTATGTACTGAAATATAAACAGGAAAAAAATGTATTTTGGCAATTAAAAATGTAATGACAGAACTTGAGGGGAATAAAGCATATTATTTGTTCCTCTTCCTTTTTAGTGTTTTACAGGATGAGCATGGTAGGTTACAGAATATATCTTCCAACCTACCAAATTACAAAATTAGTTATGGTAATAAAATAAAAATAATAATACTGCAGATTATAAGGTTTATTGCTTACTTGAAATTGCTAAAGCTCAGGAGGATTGATTAAAACATATCTGAGTTTGAAAACACTTCTTTTAGATTGAAGTAGCTCAGGGATTAAAAAACAAAAGCAACACACTTAATAAAAGATGCACTCTCACTTTCCCTCTTTTTTTTTTAATTCTCCTTTCCTTTTGTCAAATTTATTCTCCTAAAATTTCTATCAAATATAAATATTTTGAAGTACATTCTAAAGTCCTGTTATCCAGGACAAAGAGCATTTGAAATCAAATGGATCACTACAAAGTATGAAAACACCCCAGAACAAACAAAACATGAGTATGGAGCATCAGAATATAGCAGACTATGCTGCCACCCTAAGGCTCTGTTGAACAAATTGGCAGCTTTTATGCAACACTAATTTAACTTTCCATGTGGAATGAAGATGTAGTTTGGTATTCCTTTTCCAGTAATCAGCTAGGCTGTTGTAATGGCATCAGTATTAATTTTTTTTAATCGTTAAGTAACGTGTGGGTCTTTGGAAATTATCATTAAAAAAAAAAAAAAAGATTAAAAACACTTCAACATTTCTTTTTGACTCTTATCAGATAATGTTTTCATTAGAGTGCAATCCACCTCAGATTCAAGATATAGTTTTCAAATTAAATAACTTTCTGTTTTTACAGTGTGAATTGTAGAAACTGATAGCAACCTGATCTGAACTGGCTGTATCCTTTTGGCAGCAATTAGGAATGTATATCTTAATACTCTCATTTATACAGAATGATTGATCTGGATCCCACATGATAACTTGAAAATGGTTCATCTCCTTATTTTTTAATGGGTGTTTTCTTGTCCACAACATATGCATGTCTAATTTGCCTAAGTGTGACATATGGCTTTCCGGAACACTCATTTTCTCTGGAAGCTTATGTGGTGTAGGAAAACTTGGAAATTCTGCTCTATTCTTTCTTATATTATGTCATTGAGTGATTGTGTGCTGCATTATTTGACAACCTCCTCTATCAGCTCATCAGCATAACCTGCAACATGCATAATAATTACAGCTTCATTTCAGGAAATATGTGAGAAAGGGTCAAAAATGTGTCAATCTGTCTAACTTCTTTTTCCATCACATCTGTTTTACTTAGTAGTTGGACATAGTGAGACTGCCTTGTAAAATAATAGCGCATTTTTAAAACTGGGGTAATCATTTATGCTGTCACATTGCTTATGCATTGTTATTTTATAAACTGTCTTTTTGACGATTTCCTTATTAAATATGATATTTTAATAATATTATATGAAAATTAATATGATCATATTACCATACGCACACTTGACCAATTTCGAAATATGGGAGAAAAATTCTGTGTAATGTTTAGCATTATTTAACGAACTACAGTTAGCATTCTTTTCATACATGACTAACAAGATTTTAAAGTTTATTTTAGACCTTGACTATATTACAAACGTATCACTAAACGACTATACGTGAGTATAAACTGCAGTAATCATCTGGTGTATGTAACAGTTGATTCCATAACATCTTCGGTGAATTTATTGACTTATTTATGAGTATTAATTTAAAAGAATTTATCCCCAGTGAAGGGATAATTGTATTATTGCTATTTGATAAACTGTCATTAAACTTACATGAATTTTTCTGTGTTTTGCAGATCTTTTTTGACATTAGACTACTTTAAATATACAATAACCAGACCCATATTCACAGTATATGCACTGTATAATTAATATTTGAAAGTTTCATGTTATCCCTACCATTGGTATAAAAATTATTTGTGATTCAGTTGCCCAATAAATTTATGGAAGTGCTGAAGAAAGAATGCATGTGCTTGTTCTCTATATTTCTCCTGAAGCTTGTAAATTCACTTACTTTTCCTTTTAAGCATAATCATAGAATCATAGAATCATAGAATCATAGAATCATAGAATGGCCTGGGTTGAAAGGGACCACAGTGATCATTGAGTTTCAACCCCCCTGCTATATGCATGGTCAACAACCACTAGATCAGGCTGCCCACAGCCACATCCAGCCTGGCCTTGAATGTATCCAAGGATGGGGCATCCACAACCTCCTTGGACAATCTGTTCTGGTGCGTCACCATCCTCTGTGTGCAAAACCTCCTAATATCTAACCTAAACTTCGCAGTAAAGATTTGCAGTAAATCTTGAGTATAGACTTGCAGAAACAGGAAGAGCAAGCTCTACTTGTCTGTAACTCATGTAAACTAGTACATGCAAACACTCCTAAGAGATTATTAGAATCTACAGACTGCAGAGAGAGCAACTTCTGAGCATATTTGAAAATAGAGCACTTTAAAACAAAAGTGCATTAAGGAGGAAAAATCTTTTTCAAAATAAAGCTCCTATAAGAAAAGATGACATTGCAATAGACTTGTCAGAATCATTTTATACGAGGTAATCTGCTTTCAATCTGATAAGAAAGATTATATCAAGGATGCAGTCTGACTTGGTTTTTTGTCAAAAATTTCAGAGAAAAAAATAGTTTTAAAGAAAAAATATTTTCTGTAATTTTGTATAAACTGAGCACAAAAATGTTAACAATCACAGTGAGAAAGGTGATGAAAAACTGTCTTTATTAGGTTTGGTTTGTATGAGTCAGATAGAAAAACAACCATTGAGTTGCATTTCTTCATGGGGACAAATTATGAAATCAATGACAAATGATGTAAAAAACTACCTACTAGGGTTTGACTGTCTATAATTTCTACACATATTAAAATATAGTGATATGTTATGTCCCAGAAGTGTTAAATGATGATGAGAGCGAGCTGTGAAGGTGTATGTTTACATACAGCTAAATATTCTCAGTTGTACTGGTGACTAAATTCTGATTTGCTTAGATTTTGTTCAGATAAACAAGCATAGGAGAATGAAATCATCTGTGTCCAATGCCCCTGCCATAGGCACGGTTTCCAGATGCTAGATCAAGCAGTGGATCAGGTTGCCCAGGACCCCATCCATCCTATTCTATACTAAACACCTCCATGGATGGGGCATTCACAATCTCTCTGGGCAGTTTGGCCCAGCACTTTATCACTCTCTCAGTGAAATATTTCCCCCGGATGTCTAATCTAAATCTCCCCTCCTTTAGTTTAAAACCTTTTCCCCTTATCCTATCACTATCTACCTGCATAAAACGTTGATTTACGTCATGTTTATAATCTTCCTTTAAATATTTATAGGCAATAATAAGGTTTCCCTGGAGCCTTCTCTTCTTCTTTTTTCACAGAAGAGGTGCTCCAGCGCTCTGATCATCTTCATGGACCTCCAATATATAGTTGATTTACTTTTTTGTGTGTGTTTGTGATCTGCTAGTAAAGAATATGCTATAAACCCAGTAGGTACCTGTGGTATTTTTCTAATCTTTAAAGTAAGCATTTAGTTTGATTCTTCCAGACTCTTTTTTTGTTACAGTAAAATTTGAGGTTGTGATTCTTAATTCAGTGATCTAAGTAAAAAACTCATTATGCTCATAGTCAGACTGTTTTGTTTCTTTCCATCAGTATTTGTGTCATTTGATCAATCCTACAATGAACAACAATCTGCTTACGACAGAGATGTTTGTTGTAGCAAGCAGAAAAAATATTTAATGGTATGACTTGAAATCAGTAATATATGTTTTTTTTTTTTCTCATGAAATCTTATTGAATTCCTTCATTTCTCATGAAACCATATTCCTTCTTGAGTTATTGGATGAGAGCATATGCAATTTTTATTCTCTTAAGAGAGCAAAGATTTTTGGAATCAGTAATAGTAGTCCTATAAATTGGACTAATGATAGCAATTGTACTGTATTTTGATTTATTGATAATATTTCAATGAGCCTAAGAATAACTTTTTAACTCATTTAAACGCTGTATTTGTTATTGTCTGTAACACGGTTTTCAGTGTAACAAATGAAGCTGTTATGCTAGGTATATCGAGTCCACAGATCAGAAATGTCATAAATTCATAAACAAACTTTAAAGTCAAGGGTAATATACTGGCTCTATGTTCTCCATTTTTATTTAATATTGCAGTGCACAAAAAAAAAAAAAAAAAAAAGGAAAAAAAAATCAAATTGTTTAACAACCTTAATCTCAAAAACATATTTGTGCTGATCCAACCTAACTCAAACCATCCAAAATTTCCTGTGACACTCAATATCATGTTCACAAGGATTTTGGATCAAATTCTTCTTGCATCTCCACAAACTCACATTCATTTTGAGATTAACTGTGGAAATCCAAAGTAAAATATTCATCTTTATGATAAAAATTCAAAAAACGCTTAAGGGCAAGAATTAAGCAAAAATTGGTAACCAGGAATTTGTCAGCTTTATTCAAGCTTTGATGTATATCTTAAAAGATCCTGTCTTACTCTATATTAAAGTTAATCGGAAAATTAATATGCTGGTTAGTCCTGAGGCTCCAGAACAGGAATAACTAAACAGTGTCTTGCTTTCTCTAGGCACTACTTTTTTGAGGGGTTTCCCAAGCACTTTTCTGTTCTGCTCTTGTCTGAGAGCAGTATTCCAATATTCTTAAAACTTTGCTTCTGCAATGCACTGAAAACTATTGCTACACTGACCAATGTTAAAATCATAAAGGAATCAGACCTCACTCCCGCCTCAGATTTAAAGGAATTTTCTTGATTTAAAGGGATTTGTGACTTTCTGCTTAATTCCTCAGAAGAGATTTTGAGAAAGTCCCCCAGAATCTCAACAAAGATTCATTCAAGTGTGATCCACCTGCAACAAAAAGGGTAAATTTATTCTGGTTGGACTGTCAGACCTTTATGGACAATGAGATGCACTCTTTCGCTGTTTGCGTACAACTTCACATCAAATATTTGAAAGCACTTACAGAACCTCCATGGTGTGCTTTCTCTGTGATAAAGTTAAAGCCAAATGTTGATCCTCTAATTCAATATAGAAATATGAGTGATTTTTTTTCTGCAATACATTTAGTGGGTTGTTACCAGATAAGTGTGTCAAATATCTTACACTGCTGCTCTCTTTCTTTGCATAGTGCTATGAATAAGTAGTGTTCTTATGCAGTGATATACTTGCAGTGCTTTTACAAGCTTTTCAAAAACATTCTGTAAGTATGTAACATGATTTTGACAGAACGCAGCACTATGGCTTGTTCAATCTTCTGTATCTCTCAGAGTTTTCTCACATGTTAAAACAGACAAGAATATCCATCTTCTGTGTTCAGTACTGTACATGATTTTAACAAGAGTGCGCACATACTGCACATAAAGTGTGAGTATTCCACAGAATGATCAGAGAACCCAAATATGTCGATAGATATGTAAGAGATTTCCAAAAGCTCCTAAGCAGATTAGATATATAACTCCCATTGACTTTTGGATAGTCATGTATCTTTGGGAGCTGTGAAACTGAAAATACGACAAGACAGATGATGTTTGAATTACCAGGATTGGAGTGACATTTCTAATATAATATAAGAAAGCTAATCTGTATTGCTGGTGTGAAGTAAAAGCTGACTGTGAAGAAGTGAAAAAGCTGTGGAAAGACTGAAAACTGGAAAGATAATGGAATCTCTAGAGTATAAGGGGCTAATCAAACTTCTTAATGCTATTTTAAATAAACTATGAGGAATAGTATGGCAACTGCATAATGCCAGGATACAGCTCTCCAAGACTACCTTTTATATCCAAAATTATTTACTTCATGAAAGTTTATAGACAATGACAACAGAGAAAATTAAATCAAAAGCAGAAAGAAAAGCTCATGACTGGTAACACAAGATGACGATTTCATTTTACCATTGAGGTGCCAGCCCAAAATTATAGGAACAAAGAGGGCTTGGTAAATTGTTGCCTTCTGCAACTGTGATGTTAGCCTCCTGTGTTAGCCCTCTTGCGCACACTGACCAACTACCTGATCAGGGCCAAATGACTGCAGACGCACACCAATATGATGAGCAGTAAAATGGCGTTTGTTCACTAATACACACAGCTTATATACCTTACTTGAGCTATCGTGCCCTGTCCTGATTCGTCCGTACTGGATCTTAGCCCCTTACCACAATTCCTTATTTGGCTCCTATTGTCTCCTCATTCCTTCGCCTTCTTATCTTGTTTACTTTGTTAGCAAGGACAGTCTGTCTGAACACAACAGCACCCTTTCACTGTGCTTAGGGAGAGGCCTATCCCGTACAGCACATATCCCCATCAAGCGCCTACTACAACAGTAAATGTCTGTGACTATTTTGTGGTCTAGTAATTTGACATGCTATAGAAATCACAAGAGTAATATCTGAATAAAACAGCTCTACTAGAGTTTTTGTTGTTGTTGTTATTTTCACTGAGACTCACAAAAGCATTCTCTTAGCCCCTAACATGTTCAGATACTCAAAGGTTTTTTCCTTTGCTTAAAATTTCTTCAATTTCAATTGAAACAAAAAAGATTTCCCACATGTAAAGTGAGTCCTGGATCAGACACCAGCAATTTTTTCTGGATAGTTCACTCTTTTTTTCATTGAGTCTCATTTGTCAGAAAGCTCAAGGATGTAGCTTTCAAATAGGATGTGGAAACTGATGGTTTATCCTCACCTCCCCATCTACATCACTAAAGGGCTCCATCATGGCTAAACTTTCCCTAACCCACTAGGTATTGATATTGTGTGAGTACCTGGGGATACATGGGAGAATGTAGGTACTCATGCTTCTCTTTATTGAATCTCTTTCATGGCACAGTGCTGGAACATAAGCACAAAAAAGATGACAGGTAGACAACTGTACTATCTTCAGATAGAAGAATAATTGATGAATAATTTCATCTTCCCTTCCAATTCCTTTTTATTTTTAATATAAAAAAATGTGAATTTTCTAAGTAAATTCTTAGGGTTTTGATTACAGCCACTCATTAGTAATCAAGATTTTCGACTTAAGCAGTTACTACTTCTACTATATAATATCTAGCTATCTTTTATCTTCTGGCTTGTTATCTATTTGTACCAGGTAGTTAGGTGTCCAAATAAATATGCTTTCATACTTAGTGGTATCCAAACTTAGAGAAAAGTGTTTAATAGTTATTTAACAGTTTTGAGTTCAGACACTGTTTTCCAAGTAAAGATTCTGTCAGAAAAGACAGGAGTGAAAAAAATCTATAGGCTTTTCTTTACACTTAATTGAGCATCTTTGAGATATTGTTTTGTTTTCCTGTTTTTGTCTCAGAAAAATCAGTATAATTCCATGATCAAAAGCTGATCATTTGTATACATTTTACTTGTGCTCCTCCCTTCCATTCTTCTGTACAAAACAGGACCAAATTTTTTGTTATCCATTTTAGGTCTTCAGAATAGCTCTCTGATACAAAAATTAATAGTTAATTTAAAGATAAATATCAGGCTTTATCCAATTCTGGCTAGAATCATTGATTTAATTTCCTAATGACAGAAGAATTAAGTAGTAGGTCCTAAGTAGAAATGCAGGCAACCATGTGAAACCATGTGCCAAATTGATATTTCACCAGCTCTGATAACGTATTAGGATGATGGCCCTGGAATGTCACCAAGATGAATGATAAATCTTCAGTCTGTTTCTTTCCTAGTTTTTCTTTAAAATTATTTTGCAATGGGAAAATTGCAAAATTTTTCTGTTGCAAAATTTATGGACATTTTATGTTGGCAACCAGTGTTCTTTTTAGTAATATCTAAAATAAAGAAGCTTACAAGGTTACTATATGCTATGAAAAAGTAAAGCAAATCATATTGCACAATGAACAAGCAGGTTAAGTGGCCTTGAATTCATTTCTTATAAGTCTAATCCAATTATAACTCATTCATGCCAGGCTGCAAAACTTGAGTAGTACATGGACCTATAGACAGGGAGAATTTCACAAAAAAATGAGTAAATTGTACAAGTGGGTTTGGAAACGCAGGCCTAAAAGCATAAAATACGAAGAATAGCAGAATAATCTGAAGACTGAATAAGTTTTAGGCTGCCATGAGGATTCTGTAGAAGAAAGCTAGAAATGAAAATTAGTCATGCATTTTATGTAATATATGGTCACACCGTTTTTCAAATGATTAAATAGGACAGTAAGATTTTAATAAGAAAAACAATGTCAGTTATACACATAGGTTAGATTTTATGATTTAAATTAAAAGAGGAATTATTTAAATAAAATATGTCACAGATTTGTGGTTATATTATCTCATGTTATACTCAATGGCAGATTTATACCTGATTTCATAAGGACAAAAAAAACCTACCTTATGAACTCTTCCAAAAATATATCACTGATCTAATACCTCCTTAATGGAAATTGGCATTCTTTTTCCATCCTTTCATTGTTTTAAATACAGACAGAACTGTAGAAATTTCAGCTGATAACATGCAACTCATATATACTTCATCACCCTCCCTTACTCTATATTTTGTTCCAGAAAGCCAATATTGAGTAGCATTCCATTTCTTGAGCCTAACCAAAAGATGCAGGCTTTACAAATAGTCTTGAAGAACAAACAAGCTGGGAAAATTCCAAAGATTCAGTGGTGTAGCTCTATTCTGACCCTGGATTCTTAAAATAGGTTATGTATAAGTTGATTGTAACAAATGGAAAAAGACTACCTATAATATAAGAAGTGTAACTTTTGGCAGCACTAAGAATCAGGATCATCACTCTGAAAAGGACTTGCTAAGCAGCGAATGAAAACAATATACCTTGCAGAACCCTGTTGCTCTTGTTTTTCTTTTCTATACTTATATTACTAGTGAGTTTCTGCTATGTGCTATTTGTTTGTGGTCAAATGCATGCTTCTGCATGTTAACCAAGGTAGGAGTTTTAAGACTTACACTCTCAGGTAAAAAAATAAGGTAGATAGACCATAAAAAAGGTATGAACATTCCCTGAAGCATATCTGTCTTTGCACTCATTTACACAGGTCTACAAGACTTGTGTACGGGGAGCACATATTTGTACTGCTGCAGAAGAAACCAGAGACTGGGACTGTGAGGATCTCACTAAATCAGACTGTGTGCATCTCACTAAATTTTAATTGCTAAATGCGTATCCAGGCCAAAAGAAGACCCACCCCTTAAAAATAAATAAATAAGCAAAAAAAAAAAAAACAGAAAAACCCACTACATCAACAAACAAATTAACTAAAGAAGTGTGAGTTTGTATGACACTGAATCTCTAGAAGGTCATGACGTTTCCATTGGTGAGGAAAATATTAGCCTTATAACATAGTGATCAGGTCTTTTTAATAATAAAAGTAAAGTAAGAGCTGGTGATCCCTCTGTAAGTTAAAAAAGACATCATAACAAATAAGAAAATATACCTAGTACATCCAAAATATACAAAACAATTTGATACTTTAATTCCCTCTTCAGATTATGAAATGACTATAGAAGACTTCTCTGTATAAGATTTTTCTCTGAATATTAGAAAAGTTTAAGGTTTGCAAAAAAAAAAAATCCTCATTTATTGTGAGTTAAATAATTCTAAGAAAACAAAACAATTCAAAATGTGATCAAATAACTGGAGACTTAACCTTACTAAAAGTTCAAACTTTGCCTTCAGATACATGAACTTTGAAAGAATACTCATGGGCAGATTTTAGGCCCTGATGTACATAGTACAAATTTAGCAAATATTTTATTGAAGCTATGGCTCTGTAAATAGATTTCAAAGTCATGTGTGTTAACCATACTGCACAGGGAACAGGCCTTTGTGAAAGAACTCAAGAGGATTGAAAGTAATTTGCTGTTGGAGGTAATGGTAGTCCTGAGGATTTGTAACAGTTTAAGGCTACATGACTGAAATAATTTATTAACATATAGCTCATGGTTACATTGATGGAAATAATTTGAGTGTGGAATTATACGGAGAGTTACTCATGCTCTGATACTGAAGTTACTCAATTTTTCATTAAAACCTACCATTTTCATTTGTGTATAACATTGTCAGGCTTCAAAAATGCAGCTGTATGATACTTAATTTAAAATCAGATTTTTATTATTAGAATTCAGCAAATATGCAAAAGATTCTTTTTTTTTTTTTTTTGTAATGCTTTGAGGAGCAAGGTTAGCAACAAATGCTGCAGATATTTTTAACTGATTGATTTGGTTTTCCTCACCACCCCCATTAATCCATAGAAAAAATATGCTTTGGGAAGAATACCAGAATTAGCAAGAAAGGTTATGGGATCCTGTCATGGTTTTATGATTTTTGGTTATCAGTATTCCACATCACAACATCATGCAGTGTACTGGGAGCTAAGGAGCAAATGCTTTAGTTCCGGGTACCTGACTGGAAGAGAAGAAGAACTACGTTCCCCAAGAGCCTTTTCGAGTACTGTTATCATTCCTGCTCAAGGGAACAGATATAAGGGCGCAGGTCGTCTGACTTGTCCCTCTTCTCGTCTCACTGTGTTCCCTGTTGGATCGGCTCGCTACTGGTGCTCCCGACTGCACGCAAGGCTTCAATATTAGCATAAGGCCTTTGGCTCTCAGACAATCTTTCTCTCAATTATTGTTGATTTATATTGTATTATAGTGTGTTATCTTACATTCCGATACTATATTTAGTAAATTAGTTTGTTTCTCCTCAGATCGTTGCCGCTGTTTTTAATTATTTTGGGATCCCCTGTTTCCCTTCCTGGAGGCGCAGATTTTGCGAAATCCCTCCGCCCCACTAGTCGCGGAACCGGGCCGGACCAGCCCTTAAACCGTTGACAGATCCACATGATGCCTTTCTAGAAATTCTTTCCCATTTAGCTTTACTTGAACAAGTGAGGGGGAAAAAAAAGTTGCTTTTGACTTTTGAGTATAGCAAGTGTTTGAAGTGCTCCAATACTTATTTCTGAGGTATGTGTTCAGTTTCCTCATCAGCCTGGGAGGATCTACATCCTGAGAACTGTTTAAAGCCAATGGCATAAATGAATACTTGCATTGGAAACTTTTTTTTTTTTTGAAAGTGTTTTTCTGCTCTGCTGTGTAGGGCGCTCAAAGGAATAGACATTTACAAATACCAGTTCCCAGTTTAAAGCCTGGTTATGTAGTTCAGCAAATTCTACTTTTTCTTTTCTTTTTCTTTTTTTTCCATACAAAACGCGTGGGTAGTCAATGAAGCCTAGATATATTTCATGGCTCTTCTCAGAACAGCAGCAAGCTGGTGATCAGCCCTCTCAGTTAATGGGAAAAGAGAATATTGGTTTCATCCTGTGTAAGTAAATCCTGTGACCATTGGAAAGGACTTTGAATAAAAAGGAAGTAGAAAGCTGTATTTCTGTACCATAAAATAGTAGGATGACTTGAAAGGGACTTTAAAGCTCATCTAGTTCCAGCCCCTCTGCTGTGGGTATGGCTGCCATCCAAAAGATCAGGCTGTTTAGGGCCCCATGTAGCCTGGCCTGGAATGGAGGCATTCCAGGCATCCACACCACTCCAGAGCATCCACACCTACTCAGGGCAACAAGTTACAGTATCTCACCACCCTCTTGAGTAAAGAATTTCCTCCTAACATCTCATAAACCTCCCCTTTATAAAAAATTATCAGAACACCTGCTATGAAATCTCAAGATGAAGAAATATAAGGAAAGGGTTTTTATTACAGCTGTAAATATTACTAAAACTTCTTTTAGTAATTTCTTTTAGTATATGTTCTGCAATTGTTGAGAGGCCTAAGTTATCTTTGCTTGCTCTATAATATGACTATTTAGTATTTTTTTTTATTTTACTGGAAGTTTTGAAACAAGTCAGAGTATCTCTTCACAGTCATAACACTGTCTAACATACTGCACAAGTAAAACCTGAGTTCATGTTCACTATTTCATATCATTTTGCTGGAAACATGATGCCACATTTAAAAAGTATCAGATATCAAGTTGCTTGTCACTCTGCTGCTGCTTCGACATCTTCCCCTTCTTGTCATCTCACATCATTGTAAGAACTGGATTAGGAGAAAAATGTCTACTGTACCTATCCCATAAGCTTTATTATTACTTTTAATATTGCAAGACATATTTTAAAATATACTTTTATTTGTTTATCCTGAAATTATTTCATTTTTGAAAAATTAGATAGGTATTGTGACAGAAAAAAAAAATTACTTCATTATAGCTCAGTTATTTTACACAAAAAAAATATCATGAACTGCTATTCATGTTAGTTCACAGAATCAGTGTATTTCAAGTATCTTCCAGGTTCTGTAGTAATAATAATCTATTTCACTGTATTCTAGCACCTGAAAGTTCCATCTCTCCATCATCTGTGAAGATATAAAAATGCCTCCAGCTATTACTGCAGTCTCTGTACAGCTGAATTACGAAGTTTGCTTTCAAATACGAAAGCTGCTAACAGTTCTTATGTGAATATTAGTCAAAAACTACATAAGAACTCAAATTTCAACCAGGTTCACCAATAAAGGAACAACCTTTGGTCAGGAATGTATACTACTGAGGGATTTCAAGTTACCCACTAGCAATTTACAAAATAACATACCCTTGAGAATGTATGTAAAGCCCTTGCCATTTTTTTTTCCCATTTGTCAGTATAATTGAGGTACAAATTTGTAGTATAATATTATGCATAAATACTTTTAAATCAACAATGCAGTGTAGAGAGAGCAGTTATAGCCTTAGAGTTTAGTCCCAAAATATGGATGCCATTGCTTACTGCATGGAGCTATTCTTAATTTCACAAAAGGAAAATAGAAAAATAATTTCTGAATTGAATTTTTAAGATGCACATAAGCAGTGAAAAATGTAATTCCTTGGAGATACTGTATTTGGTAGGTCAGAGTGAAGGAATTCCACTAAAATACATAGGTTGCTCTGAAAGTAATGCCTCATTTATTTCCATGGAAACTACAAGAGATAGAAAGAGCACAAAAACACTATTTGATAGAGCAAATTATCAGCTACAAAAAGCTATTTTTCAACATGACAAAAATGAAAAGCTTATGGTAGTGATCAACAATGAACAAGAGCCTTCATGAAATGCTTGTCAAAATTTGCACTACCAGAGGTGACCCACTGTTGCACAGCTGCTACAACAGGGTTGCTGAAATGCAGCGCCCATCATCTTACTGTGCTCACATCCACTGTTTGGCCTTCAGAGACACTCAGCAAGCATCAACAAATGTCAGTGGATGCAACTTTTCTTCATGGAGAAACTCAATGATACGCCTTTGCTTCGTGCGCACTTCCATATCTGTATGGCAAACAGGTATTGAACCAGAGAAATTATCACATTACAAAGTAGAAATGAAATAAAGATCTTACCCATGTCCTGGGCTCACAGAAGAGCTCCAAGAGGAAGGATCTCCAGATGGAGCACCTTACTCCTTGGGAGTCAGCTCTTAAATGGGGTCTAGGAGAGGTGGAGCCAGGCTCCACCCCTTCTGGTCACTCAGGTGAAATTGCGTTCACCTGTCCCCCTGCAGCTGAATCAGCACTCGCCTCAGGTGGTCAATCAGAGGTTCAGGCTGTGATTCAACTGTTCCCATACAGCTGGTAAATCAGATACCATTTTGTCAGACTGCCCCTCTGCTGCCATCTGTCACACAGCAACAAAATATAGTGGAATATTGGTGGGAAGGTTCAACCTCTACTGTCATCCCACCAACATCTGCCTCTGACACTGGGTCAATATGATAAACTAAGAGGCATTACTTTTGGAGAAGCCCTCATACAATTTATTATTATTATTATTTTGATTAGGATCTTTAAATAAATTAAGATCAATATAGCTGGTGTTATGTAGCATGACTTCTTCTATGGATCTTCGGGATTTTGTGCAATGACTATTTATCTGAAGTAAAACATACGAATAAGGGATTGAGTTCTAGGTCTTCTACCTCCCATGAAAGCTTCTTCCATTTTAGCTAAAGAACATGCTGGTTCTCATACTTTTTCTCAGTTTTGGTACAAGGAACTCACCTTTCAAGAGTGGCATAGCTTTAAAGAAAGGGTGATATAATTTTCTGATCTCCTTATATCCATCCTTGCCTACAGCTTGATGATTGTACCACATCTTTGGGAAGCAGCAGACCTGCCTTCAAATCTTGTCAGACTGAAGTAAGAACAAAAATCAAATCTTCCATCTCTCAGAAAACTGCTCTAAACACACTGCTATTATGAAAACAAGCTGGTGATTGTGTGTTGTGTGAAATGCCTGACCATGATTCCATGTGTTAAGAATTATCTGAAAAACAAAGTGGGGTCAGGCTCCTATGGGGACAGAAGTGTGTTAGTTTCTGAATTCATAAGGTGCAAGCGTTTGTATGAGAACACATACTTTAGCAGCCACAGTTTTGACGGTCCTATGGCCATACTCTGAATGTAAATTTTCAAATATTTAGGGACTGCTTAAAATTAAGGTTAAAAAAAAACAACAAAAATTGTTATAAGATTTAGATGTTATTAACATTAAGTGGACATTTGAATTTTCAAGATGACAACTTTTGATGTAGACCACTGTATTTTAACAGTCTAATTTAGTGGTCTACATATATTCAGGGGGAGGTGGGGAAAAGATACAACTGGAGTAACATCTGTAGAATTATTTTAGTCTGAAAACATATTTAAATTACTCGCAAAATTATTTCCTGAAATTAACTAAACTCTTAGATTTCATAATCTGTCTTGCAATTTGATGAACTAAATTATTTCTGTGTATTTTATTAATTTGATTAAAGTTTCTAATCAAGCAAATATTCACCTAAATAAACATTAGTACAATTAATTAAACTAAATGACTAGACACTAAATGACTATTGAGACACTAAATGACTATCAAAAATAAAAATCTTCAAATAGAGCAAGTAATCACTGAATTACAAGTGATATAAATATATGAGATTAGGTTGGTCTATACTAAAATTGCATTAGTAAATAACTTAGGTTAGATGTTAGGAAGAAATTTGTTACTCAGAGGATAGTGAGGCACTGAAACAGGTTGCCCAGAGAAGCTCTGGGTGCCCCATCCTTGGAGATGCTCAGGGCTGGGTTGGATGGGGCCCTGGGTAGCCTGAGCTGGTGGCTGGCAGTCCTGCCCATAGCAAGGGGCTGAGATTGGGTAGGCTTTAGGGTCCCTTCCAACCCAAGTCATTCTATTGATCTGAGATTCTATGAAATAGAATTCAAAGTCTTTAAACCTTCAGTTACAGTTTCCTGGTGAAGAAAACAAAAAGAAATGTGTATGTGTTCTTCATAAAAGTGACTGCCCTGGGTTAAGCTACTTACTTGACACAAGTTTAATATTCTTAATGAGAATAATGGGCTATATTGGCTATTCTTTCCAGCTGTGATTGCTAGCTACCAAAAGGTATTTTCTTCTAAAGCAACCTAAGTAATGCTATTTTAAAACTCATGTCTATTTTTTTATTATTATTATTAACAGATGTATTTATTTTAGAAAACAAGTGATTTTTTTTCTCCTTCATACCTTCTATTGTAGGATTGCTAATAACAACAGCAACAAACATATTTTAGCTGTTTTTTCTCTGGATGATATGCTAAGGAGGGAAAAAGAATGTTACTATTTTAACAAGAAGCCTGGTTGGGGTTCTTACTAAAAGTGAGCCACGCCACAAAACACCATGTCATCTCACTTGGTGGGAGCAGGAGCCAGGAAGTCACAATTCCTGTTCCTTAATGCACAGACACACCTGTAAATCAGAAATTCCTCCTCTCCAGTTTATCTCATTACAACTTGGCTCAAGGGAGCAGAATACTCTTCACTTTTGAGCTTAAGTCTGACCCTAAACAGAGAAGTTTGTCCTCAGGCTCTATCTCCCTTGGATATCTCTAAATGCTGTCTTCCTACTTTTAAGCATTTACTAGCTCTATCTACTGTTTTCCATGTCAGTTTGCCAGCATCAGCCACCAATGGCTTTGTGGTTGGGCAGCCACAGTCTAATCTACAATTACAATGGTATTTTTTCATTACTCCCTTCTTTTCACCAAGAACTTCACCGAAAGAAAGAAAGAAAGAAAGAAAGAAAGAAAGAAAGAAAGAAAGAAAGAAAGAAAGAAAGAAAGAAAGAAAGAAAGAAAGAAAGAAAGAAAGAAAATTACCTTTGTTATTCAGCGCCTATGATGTTAATCTGGTTAGTTAGTACAAGGTAGCTGTAGTCCTTCACCTTTGCAGTGCCCTCAGGTTCGTTACAGCTAAGGGTGCTGCTATTCTGACAGATTCCTTATTCTGTTATAACAAAACCAGATTTAACCATACCTGGTTTAGAAAGTGGAATACAGTCTATATATCCATTGAGAGGTAGGCTTTTTTGAACAGAATGTACACATGCTCTTGGGGAACAGTATCACAAATTGCAAAATGATAGCTCATTTTACCAGCAGTCCCTGGAATTAGATAACCAGACAATCCCTGAATGAATGTGGATGGTACAAATCTTTTCATGCATACTACTTCCTGCTGCGTGCCAGGACAATCCAAAATCATAGCTTATCTTCTCTATTTCCCAGGAAAACTAATTATTCAGTGCTTGACTGCACCCTTTCTGACAGAAAAAAAAACAAAAAAAAAACATTCCTTGTCTCCATTATGCATATGTATTTTTTTTTCTGCCATCATTTTCAAATTCAGACTCACTAAATATGGAAGATATTTATGCCAGCAAACTCAAGGTTTGGACCTACATTCTTTATGCTTGAACAGAGTTAGAGATCAATTTCAAGCTAATTCAAATAAACTTGTTAAAAATACAGAAATGAAGTCATTCTGAAGTTTTCAAATTTAGATATCACAAAAGGTACTGTCTCTGTTTCTTACTATTGTATTAGGTCTTTAATTATCTTCTGCTTATGAAGAAATTATTAAATATTTGCAAAATCAATTAATTTAAATATTTCTATTAGTTTAAATAAATTACTATGAATATTTTAATATTTGGATTACATCTTACATTAGAACTGATTAAACTATCAAGGAACGCTGGTATACTAAGCATTTTCCTAATCAAATAACAATGAAATGAAAGCTGCATTTAAATGTACTACAAATAAATCAAGATGTAAGGTATTTTCACAATTTAAAGAACGGAGTAAGTTTTCTTAGGAAAATAGAATCATTATTTTTTCATGACAAGTACTTCTTGGAAATTATTTTACAAAATAGATGGTTTTGACATGAAAGGATAAAAAATATCAAGTATTTATGAAATTAAGGACTTCTAGACTTCTTGTTTAGAGACTTCCATCTCTCATATTTACTATAATAAACAAAAATAAACAAATCTTACAGTTTCTATTTCATCAGCTGATTCTTACTCTTGGTATGTACTTGCAGCTTACATTGTAAAACTCTCAGTAAATACTTAAATAACATGAAATGACAGCATAAATAATGCAATTGTATGTACATTAAATACTGTATTACTGAAGTTCTCTAATAATTTGAAAAATCTGTACAAATAAAGTTCAGGTATACTTTGATATTTTGAATTTTTCATTATATCTCTATGCCATATCCAAACTCTCCACGCACAACATAGTTGGTTTGGATTTTGTATCAGACTTCTTATTTTAATCTCCACATTGGACAAGGGAGGGTTAAACAAACAGTTGATGAATCTACTAAAACAAACAGGAAAAATAAGAAGCTTAGAATTTTTGTGCAAAAAAAGTCATAAGTCATCCAAACACAGTTTATCCCCAAAAAGGTTGGTTAAAAGACTGTCAGCTAAAGACCACTCGGGCTTTTTAGCAGTAGTAGAAATAGTAATAGTAGTAATAACTTGCAGATGTTAGTTCTCACCATTCATTTGAACATAAGAAAAGAAGAAACAGCTCTTAAGAGATATTTGACAAGCACAAATACAATTAAGAATGCATATAAATATATAGCAAGGAAGTGAAAGTAGATTTGTGATTTTAGGAGTATTTTATTTTATAACTCTTGAAAAATATCCATTTCCAATATCTTTAAGATGTGGTAGCAGGGGTCTGGGAAGGCTGAACACTAGCTACCCGCAAGAATATGGCACATTCAGTGATTCTGATAACCTGTGTCTCCTAGGATGTCTCGTTTTCATGGAAGAGAAACAAAGAATGAGATGATGCCCATGAAAAGTTTTTGATTTCAAAAGCAACATTGTTGTGACTTATCTGAAAGCTGCTATAAGGAGAAAAATGTGACCAGTCAAAGGAAGGTGACTGTCTGCAAAAGAATTCTTTTAGGAAGTGGAAACCTAACAAACACCAGCGTACATTATGAACTATGTCTAAATCTCTCTTTATTTGGAGGATTTTGAATGTGCTTTATGGAATAAGTATTAATCATTAGTTTCATTTTGGAAAGGTAATGAAATATTTCCACTTACATAAACACGTAATAATATCTTATGTAATTCTGTAATGGATAATATAATAGATGCTGCCATTCATTGCCATGTGTAATAAATATCAAGGACAGGACTTGCTTCTGCACAACCTAGGATAAAATTCTGCCCTCAGCCTGAAGTACAGTGTCCTGTATATTTATATGTCTCAATCAAATTACCAACAAAACACAGGCTTCAGTGACATATTCTTATTTTCCTCTAAATGTGCAGTAATTTTTTTCTACTTTCACTTTTTACAAAAAAAAAAAAAAAAGAGTAATCATCCCTATAATTACAATTCCATTTCAGAATAAGAAACATGAAATGTAAGCAATTTGCTTATCACTACCAACCTGTAAAAGCACTGTTTTAACTTTTTTTTTGTCATTTATCCTTCCCCTGATACATATCTAAACTATTATAAGACTGATTCTCACTCTGAATTCAAGTTGATGCTTAACTTTCTACTGAGTAATAGAAGAGAGCAGCTATCTTTTAAGTACAACTCTTATAGTGATATAAGTAATGAGAAATTTAGGTGGCAAATGTTGGTAACCCAGAACACTAAATTGGTTCAGTGTGCCTTAACCAGCAAACACTTGGTGAAGATGGGATGCCGCTTACTTTCATATCTCTGACTAAAAATGTGCCACTGTGAAGAAGACAAGGCCTAAAAAAGTACAGAGTGAAAAATTGTTTTAGTAATCTAGTAAGTCTGCTCACTTTCTCCTTCTCTTTCCATCATCTTAACTTGCACTTGAATATTCCCAATACTCTCCTCTACCTGCTCTCAATTAAAAGAATATAATGACTCTGATACAATGCCTTGTTGCAAATCTCATAATACTATATGATTTCAACAGGCCTGAATTTTTTAACAGCTTAGAAGCTCTGCAGAACAATTTCCTTTTTGCATTTCATCACTATCTTAAAGGAGGAACAGCAGTAAGCTTGCAAATTAAAGCTTGCTAGATCAGGGAGTTTCTGCACAAGAACTCAAATCTCTAGTGAATGGCTTGCTGCAGCTCTACAAATCATTCTGTCAACGCAAATTGTGCTGTTAAAATACACATTTAAAACAATGCTACTCAAATAGGTAATATGAAGGTAATTGAAAACCCAAAGTGCATACAAATAACTAGAAAAAGTGAGCAGTGAGAAAATAAAGAACTAAATGAAAATACAATGAAATGTAAATATGAATGAAATGTTTAGAAATGTAGAAGTTATTTTAGATTACTTTTTGTATTATTTTCCACTAAAGAAACCAATATATATGTTTGGAATCTTAGACCAGAGTGCATGTGTACACATGGGTAGGTAGATAACTAGGAGAATAGTGCTTTGATAAATAGTGAATCTGACTGATTTCTTTATTCATAATTTTTTTGCCTATGGCAACACGAAGAAAAAATGCGAGGCTGAGCAGCAAGATACAAGCCTGCAGAGTAGCCTTTTCCTCAGTTCAAGACACTAAAGAAATACTGTCTTGAGATAGACTTCCTCAGAATTGAAAACCATTCAAAAATTAAGGTGAGCTAGGCAGGATCAAAACCAGGAGCCAGAAATGTATCTGCACAGTGTAGAGCAGATTCAAGATCTTGTTGAAATGGGGGAAAGGAAGGAATTTTGCACAGAACCAAAACATCAACATCATCTGGAAAGCATTGGACCAGAAAAAATGACTGGATGGAAACAATAATACAGAAAGAATGCAGCAGCCACTAGAAACATTTATTTCCAACTTTCCACTGAATTTGTTTCAATAGATATGTGTTTTCTATTTTAAAGTTTTATATAGATCTAGTTGAGTGTTTTAGTGTTTTTAAAGCTTAGCTTTTTTTTTAAACTGGAGAAGCTGTACTCTCTATGTGCTTGTCCACCTCAATTAAAGATTGACTTATAATTGTTCAGGGTCCCATCACATAAGTTTGTTTGTTTCAAAGTATATATATGTATATACACATCCATACAAATATACAGATATACAAATATACAAACATATATGCATGCATACATACATGTTTTGATTGGCACTGATTTATAAATGTATTTATACACACATTAAAAAAATTGTGTATATTAAAACTGTGTACTTTTTAAGAAGGCGCTACAATGTTATATTGTATTTTTATGCATATTGGCATCGTTGGCATACTAGCATTTTCTTTTGAAGAAAATGATATTATTAAAAGTTATAACAGCAATTTCAGTTTCTACGTCTGGACAAATTTCCATTTCAATCACACTGTGGAAGTCTCAATCTGTTACTATTATTTAGGACTAATTCTCATGTATACACGTAGAAAATAATGCTCTACAGGCTTTGGAATGTTTATCTGTAATGGAAAGAGAAAAAATAGATAAAAAAGGTATAAAACATCAAAGAAACATGTCCTGTTTGCTTTTTTTTTTTTTTTTTTTTTTTTTTGGTATCAATCAGTGCTTCATTTTTGTTAAAATGACAGGACAACATTCTTATGAAACTAATTTTTTAGAGCCTACATGCAAATTTGTGGATCGTTTTTTACAGTTTAATAACCTAATGTTAACATCGTTAATTGATCATTTCTAGATGAAGCTCTCAACAGGAATATATGACTGATAATTATATTATTGCCTTTTTTTCAGTGCAGTGCCTCCATCCACTTAACTATTTACTGAGTACCGCACAGGAGGATTTGTGATCGATGGGGCTGTGTCAGGGTGGAGGCCGGTCACAAGTGGTGTCCCTCATGGGTCAATCTTGGGACCGGTGCTCTTCAATATCTTTATCAATTACATAGACAATGGCATCGAGTGAACCCTCAGCAAGTTTGTGGATGACACCAAGCTGAGTGGTGCAGTCGATATGTTGGAAGGAAGGGAAGCCATCCAGAGGGACCTGTACAGGCTGGAGAAGTGGGCCCATGAAAACCTAATGAGGTTCAATAAGGCCATGGGCAGGGTGCTGCACTTGGGTCAGGGCAATCCCAGGTACTTATATAAACTGGGGGAAGATCTCCTGAGAGCAGCCCTGTGGAGAAGGACTTGGGGGTCCTGGTAGATGAGATGCTGGACACAAGCCAGCAATGTGGACTTGCAGTCCAGAAGGCCAACTATGTTTCTGGGCTGCATTAAAAAAGGGGTGGCCAGCAGGGAGAGGGAGGTGATTGTCCCCCTCTACTCAGCTCTTGTGAGGCCCCATCTGGAGTACTGCATTCAGGTCTGGGGCCCCAGTACAAGAAAGATGCAGAGCTCTTGTAACGAGTCCAGAGGAGGACCACTAAGATGATCCAGGGGCTGGAACACCTCTCCTATGAAGAAAGGTTGAGAGAACTGGGCTTGTTTAGCTTGGAGAAGAGAAGGCTCCTGGAAGACCTCATTGTGGCCTTTCAGTACTTGAAGGGAGTGACAGGAAACAGGAAGGGGAGTGGCTGTTTACAAAGGTGGATAGTGATAGGGCAAGGGGGAATAGTTTTAAACTGAGACAGGGGAGGCTTAGGTTGGATATTAGGAGGAAGTTTTTCACACAGGGGGTGGTGACACCCTGGAACAAGTTGCCCAAGGAGGTTGTGGATGCCCCATCCCTGGAGGCATTCAAGGCCAGGCTGAATGTGGCTCTGGGCAGCCTGGTCTGATGGTTGGCGACCCTGCACATAGCAGGGGGGTTGAAACTCAATGATCACTGTGGTCCTTTTCAACTCAGGCCATTCTATGATTCTATGATTGTTCTGGTCTAACAATCAAGCATATTTTAATCATGGCAATATAATTTTAGCTCACAGTTCTTTCATTCTCCTTCTCTCATTTCTCCTCCTTACACAGATCATAACAATAATCATATTTATTATTATCATTAATTTGTAAAAAATTATATTTCCCATTAATATGGAGGCAAAAAATATTTAAAATATTACATGAAAAAGAAGTGCTTTTCCTGATAGAAAAGGAAGTATACTGTGGGCTATGTATTGAATCCATTTTCCTCTTTCCCAAAGCAGCAAAAGTATTTGAACCAATCTTGGCAGTGCTTGCCTAACTTCTGTGTGTTCATTTGTTTATCTGTTTGTTTCCTATCTGCCTTTCAGTGCAATGTACATATGGTGGATCCTTTCAGATCATTCACTCTTGAAGTTCTGTTGTAAATGAATGAGAAAACTTTATAACATAGTGAACTAACAAATAGACTCAATGATAGATGATGAAACTCAGCAAGTATTTTCTTTGAGTACCATGTTTTGTGTTTCCTAATCACTTTACACAGATTTCGATCTCAAGATACAAAAGTTTTGAAATTTATGTGTGGTTTTAGACAATGATTTTGAGCATTAGAGTTTTCACCATAGTCCCTAAAAGGTAATTTTTTTTTTATTTTTATTTTTTCTGGAAACCAGAAAAGGATACGATATTTAATTCATGCTTAAGTTTGGCAGAAATACTAGCCATGCTAGAAAGCAAATGCCCAGAAGACATACGTGAGAAATTTAGATCAGCAGTGATATTTTTTACATAAAGTAATTACTGGAATTAGGTAAACAATGGCAGATTGGTAATTTGGGGAATAACTGTCCTCATTCATAGTGAAACCATGGTTAAAAACTTTTTAGTGCTTTTTTTCATAAAATTATAGAATCATTAGAGTTGGGAGGCGACCTCTGAGGGTCATCTAGTCCGACTCCCCTGCAATGAACAGAGACACCACAGCTATTTCCAACTAAAAAATAGACACCTGTCTACATGCTGGGCAAATTAATTCTTCCCTCAGAAAAATTAAGCCAGATATTAGACAAAAATGATTTTCCATTGCAGTACTGCAGCATGAAATACCAAAATCTGTAAAATTAGGAGTATTATCAGTCTCAAAATATGAAAGACAGTCTGAAGGTAAATGTTCTTCAGAAGGCTGTTAATAGCACTTTGCCAGATGTAAACTTTGTGCAAATGATTTAATAAAACACAACAGAGCTGAAACTTAGGCATATAATCATCATATATGCATTTATTTTATCCCAGTTACACACAGAATTTAGAAATGTCACTCAGAGCACATACACAGCTTCCAGCAATTCCAGAAGATATCCTATTTCTACAGGCACCAAAAACTCTTTGCTTAGGCATAGCTCAATCAATCTGACAGGTAAGTGGGCAGGTCACATCTCACATGCAAGCACAACTGGAACCTACAAACCAAGCTTTCTTTTAACCTGGGCTCAATTCTGATGTTTGAGGTTATGCTGATGCAGTCAGGCTTTTGTCAATACACATCTACCTCCATGGCTGACAGTAGGCCTCATGTCTTCCTTCTTGCTAGCCTGACAAAAGTAAATTGAAGGAGAACCAGACTGTGTGTCCTCTCCTGAATATATTTTCCACAATTTTTGGACTTCCTCATTCTTCATACTTTTTATACTTCTACTCTCCGTCCCTGAGTCTTGAAAAAAATATAAGATTCTTCACTTCTGAGGAAGTTTATTAACAATGGGATATTACCTATAGCACACTTAACTGTGATTTGATGATATTAAGAATGATGAAGAATCTGTGTTATTGCTATACAGCAACAAGTGCATGCTTAGTCATTGGTTACAACCAAATCTCTCACATTTTCTATTGTGAGGATGTTGAGTCTGACTATAAGTTATGGACAAAAGTTCATCATTAAGACTTTTGAGAAAGAGTATGTGTCCAACTGTCACTGTGTGGCACAGCTAAATTGGTCTTCTCTAGCGGTAGTTCTAAGTCAATTGTACAGAATCCTACTCAGAAAAAGTTTTCAGTTTTGTAGCAGATTTTGTAATAATAAACACATATTAACTTCATTATTAACTTTGTGTTCCCTAGAATGGATGAACACTAAAACTCTATTTCACTTACTGCATTTCTGTAACCTCTAACTTTAGAAGGAACAAATGGAAGTATGAAAGCTGTCAACCTCAGTCTGTTAAGGGATATAAGGATCTTCATAAAGAGATGATTCTGGAGGTGACATGTACATTACTCAAGATTTTCATGGAATTTATACTTCAAGAATGCCCCACAAATAATCTTCATTCAGAAATATTACCATGAACCAAAGATGACGTTATCAGAATTTTTGATATTTCTAGAAAAGAAGAAAGAGAAGAAATTTAAACTTTATATTTTAACTTTCTCCAACAAAGAAAAGTGACATATCACCTACCTTCTTGGATGACAGTGTCAGAGGAAATGATCCTTGGAAATACTTCAGTGTCTGGCATTAGCAAGGCTTTGGTACATACTATTTATACAAAAAACTATTATGCTTCACTTAGTTCCTTTGATGTCCTTGAAAGAGATGACACATAATTCCCCATGTAGAAAATGTGCACAGTGCCTTATAATGAATGGGAACATTTCCCTTTGCACACGGTGGAGTGTTTCATATGCAGTCACTAAGATTTACGCTGGAGTTTGAGAGACTGCAACATGATGGTAATTTCTCAGCTAGGAATTAGAGTAGACTACTGGGTTAGATTGGATTTAGCTATTCTGAGTCTGTATACTCCTATATGTGACAAGTATAATAACTGATAATTGCAGACTGGGTTCAAAACTGGACAAGCATAATAGTTCAGCATGACATTTACACTGTGTGGGTTAATGTACACTCATCTTGTAGATGACACTGAAACAACATCTGGAATTTCAACAATATTTCTCTAAATTCCCATTGACAGATGATCAGAAACAGAAGCTAACTTCACAGAATGACCAGTTTTACTTATTTTCTTTCAAAATTTTTTCTCAGTTCATGTGTGACCAAAGAATAAGAAAGTGTTCTCTAGGCACTAGGAAGTGTCAATAGCTATCCTCATATCATTTTACTGGGTAGTCTGATTTATACACATTTGATGAAGATTCACTAAACTGTTTTCTGTACAAAGTGGTAGAGATGGCACATGTGACTTTAAAAATTATTGTATCCTTACCATTTGAAAAGATGATCATCTATTAGCTGTGCAGAAAAAAAGCTGTCTTAGAAAGAGTAAAATTAATGTTTTTAATTCCAATAAATTCCCAGCTGGATTTTTCTTTTTTTTTTTTTAAACTGATGATATCAATAGAGAAAGAGAAAGACAACAGATCCAGGGGATCAGGCCTAGCCAGCATGGGTTCACGAAGGGCAGGTCCTGCTTGACCAACCTGATCTCCTCCTATGATCTAGTGACCCGTCTGGTGGATGAGGGAATGGCTGTTGATGTGGTCTACCTAGACTTCAGCAAAGCCTTTGACGATGTCTCCCACAGTATTCTCTTGCAGAAGCTGGCAGCCTGTGGCTTGGACAGGTACACTCTTGGTTAGGTAAGGAAATGGCTGGAGGGCCAGGCCCAGAGAGTGGTGGTGAATGGAGTTAAATCCAGCTGGCAACCGGTCACGAGTGGTGCTCCTCAGGGGTTGGTGCTGGGGCCTGTCCTGTTTAATATCTTTATTGATGACCTGGATGAGAGCATTGAGTGCACCCTCAGTAAGTTTGCAGATGACACCAAGCTGGCTGGAAGTGTTGATCTGCTTGAGGGTAGCGAGGCCTTACAGAGGGATCTGGATAGCTGGGCTGAAGCCAGTGGGATGGGATTCAACAAGACCAAATGCCGGGTCCTGCACTTTGGCCACAATAACTCCAGGCAATGCTACAGGCTTGGTGCAGAGCAGCTGGAAGACTGTGTAGAGGAAATGAACCTGGGGGTATTGATTGACGCTAGACTGAACATGAGCCAGCAGTGTGCCCAGGTGGCCAAGAAGGCCAATGGCATCCTGGCTTGTATCAGAAATAGTGTGGTCAGCAGGAACAGGGAAGAAATTATCCCCCTGTACTCAGCACTGTTGAGGCTGCTCCTCAAGAACTATGTCCAGTTTTGGGGCCCCTCACTGCAAGAAAGACATTGAGGCCCTGGGGCGTGTCCAGAGGAGGGCAACAAAGCTGGTAAGGGGTCTGGAGCACAGGCCCTATGAAGAACGGCTGAAGGAAATGGGATCATTCAGTCTAGAGAAGAGGAGGCTCGGGGGAGACCTTATTACTCTCTGAGTGAGCTGGGGGTCAGCCTCTTCTCTTGTGTGACTAGTGATAGGACTAGAGGGAATGCTTCAAGCTGCACCAGAGAAGGTTCAGGCTGGACATTAGGAAATAATACTTCTCTGAAAGGGTGGTCAGGCACTGGAATGGGCTGCCCAGGGAGGTGGTGGAGTCACCAAGCCTGGTGGTGTTCAAAGAGCGTTTGGATGTTGTGTTGAGGGACATGGTTTAGCGAGAACCATTGGTGAAGGGCAAACAAATGGTTGGACTGGATGATCCTGTGGCCTTTTCCAACCTTAGCAATTCTATGATTAGAAGGTGAGGATTGCTTAGGATGTTTCCATTTGAAAAAAAATATATATATGCTTCATGAATGTATGACTGAAGTCTAGAGGGATGATGAAAAGATGTAAAATACTTAAAACTGAAAAACAGATCACAAAGAGGTTTCTCAGTAAGTGTTGGAGAATTTCATCATTGCTGAGAGTAGTCTTTGCTATCTTCCACTGTATTTGTGGTAAACTGTATGAAACAGGAAGCGTTTTGTTTTTGATTTAGTAGCACAAATGATGTTGACTTCACAAAATGTTTCCTCAATGATTCTTCATTGTATATGTTTGAATTTGCTATGATAGATGGTGATTTACTGTACACTAATTAGAGGCACCTGAGCACTTCTGTGTTCTCACAGAGGTTAAATAGCACTAGGTATGGAATACGGTTTAAAACGTTTTCTGTTGCAGTAAGGAAACAATACAAAAAAAATAAAAGAGCATCCACTTACCAACCACCCACATTGCAGTTTACTTGTATTGCCAAGCTGAAGCAAGCCTCAGAGAATGGTGACAGCAGTATGGGAATGAGCTTTCATACTGGATAACAACTGAAATTTTGAACGCATTTCTTGATTCTTAATTGCACAAAAATGCTGCTGAAATAACTAGAATCTTTTAAGTTAGTTATTCTGTCACTTTTTAACTTGCTTACATTAGGACTGCTCATAATTACTGGTGGAACACCTGTTTGCTTGCATTGTTTTAATTTAATTTCAGAAGAATCTTACAGTGTGAAAAGAGGAATATTATTTTCTTCATGATCTATTCCATACTTCAAGAAAATCCTTTAGAAGTTAACTTTATCTTTTTTAAAAATATATTTATTCATATTATTTATTTTTAAGTAAATATGCTTTATATTATTTGTTTTTATGTATTTATTTTCATGAAAAATTATTTTCTTTTAAACAAAAATACATTGTTATTGCTAGAGCTGGTGTATGGCAAACAGGTATACAGGTATTGGACCAGAGAGATTATCGCATTACAAAGTAGAAATAAAGATCTTACCCATGTCCTGGACTCACGGAAGGGCTCCAAGAGGAAGGATCTCAAGATAAAGAACCTTCCTTCTTGGGAGTCAGCCCTTAAATGGGGTCTAGGAGGGGTGGAGCCTTCCAGTGACTCAGGTGAAATTGCATTCACCTGTCCCCCTGCAGCTGACTCAGCACTTGCCTCAGGTGGTCAATCAGAGGTTCAGGCTGTGATTCAACTGTTCCCATACACTCCACCCCTTCACAGCATGAACCAATGATTGAATCAACTAAAGGGTAAATCTTTCCCATTACAGAGATCCGACGCATTATGACACTTATACAATTTCCCACCATGATGTATGATGACAATTTTAAAACAAGTGATGATTGGCAAAAGTTCATGTTCTGTCATGGACCAGTGCTTGACGCTGTTACTGGAGGCATGTAGTCGTGAGGTGCAGGTCCATTCTATGCTCCATCAGTCTCATGTAAATCATCACCGGATGTCACACGTGATCTGGCAGCAACACTGGGATACTTTGGTGACATGTTGTTCCTTCCGGTGGTCCTGGAGACTCAAAGACTCACGGAGAGTAATACAGATGTTTCAAGGGTACCAGGAGGAGAAGGTCTGCCCTCCAGGGCAAGATACAGGCCACATTTATATCCTGGGTTGTACAATACACTTCAGCTTGTACTGGGGCATGCCCCGGCTGGCTGTACCATACCTTCTGGCCAGATGTTTGTGGCTGCATGACTATATCAGGCACCAATGGGGGTGTCCTGATCTGCCTTAGGGACATGATGAGGGTTCCTTTGGTAATGAAGACTGGAGTGTTGACCACAATGTCTGTTGGCCATGTACCTATTACCGGAGGGACTACTGAGCCTTCCACCTCCAATAACCTCCCCCAAGGCACAAGTAGGCCACACCACTTAGGTCCTACCTGCACCTTCCAAGGCCATTTTATTCTATGGATACCTGGTTCTAGACTCTTAGGGGCAGGGAGCAGAAGATTGTTTTCATTACCTACCCGGGGTCTTACCCGATTATCAGTACCCGTAATTTGGACTCTAAGCGGGGAGGCCCATGTTGTTCATAGCATCTTCAGAGCACTGGGTCTGCCATCTCGAGGTCTTTCATTCAGGTCTCGCAGGATTTCATAGAGTCTCTTTGTCCACCCCTGCAGAGACTGGGAGTCTGTCCTCAGGGCAGCCTTGAGAATACCATTGTAACATTCTATGAGGCCTGCCCCCGCTGGATTATATGGCAGGTGGAATCGCCATTCAATGTTATTTTCTTCTGCCCAGTGCTGTATCATTGCTCCAGTAAAATGAGTCCCTTGGTCACCCTCGATGACTTGCAGTGTCTTGTAGGCAGACATCAGTTTGGTAAGTGCCTTGATGGTATATGCTTGGTTCGCTTTTGGCACTGGATAGGCCTGCAGTAGCCCACTTGCAGTATGGACACAGGTCAGGGAATAACTCGCCCCCCCTTGGACCAAGGGAGGGGCCTGATATAATCAACCTGCCATCGCTGGAGAGGATTGTGTCCTCTAGCAAGATGGACTGTTGTTTCAGGCAACAGTCTGTCTCATCTTAGAGCAAGCATCGCAGTCTTGGCATGCCTGGTCTACATCAGATAACTGTATGGGCAACCCCCATGCTTTAGCAGCTGCCCACATTGTCTCACATTGTTTGTTCTGAGACCAGAATCCAATGGGGGTCCAGGCAGAACTCAGGTGTTGCCACAGGCCCCAGCCAAAACCATCCCGAGTGACATGAATATCCAATTCAGCTGGGAGGGTAGGATCGAATATACCCAATGCCTGGGCTTGATTTACCACCAGTTTCACCTGTTGGAAAGCATCCTGTTCTGTTCTCCCCCAGTCCCATAGCTGCCCCTTTTTTGTGAGTCTGTACAGTGGCCTCAGCAGCTGTGCTAAGTGAGGTATAAAAGAGCGCCAGTATCCTAATATACCTAAAAACTCCTGCAGCTGCTTTGGTGTTGTAGGGACTGGGAATGCCTGAACCTTATCTATTACAGCACTGGGTAATACTTTGGTCTTTCCTGACCAAACTACTCCCAGGAACTTTACAGACAGGCCTGGAGCTTGCACTTTCTGGGGATTTATAGCCCATTCCCTTTCCTGCAGATAGCTGGTTAACGCATCTGCTGCTCGTCCTACCACCTCCAATGAGTCGATGTCAACAGGAGATCATCAATATAATGGTACAAGTTGACATTGTCAGGTTTTTCCCCAGTTAGCCAGGTCACACGCCACTAAATTGAGACAGCATGTTGGTGAGTGGACGTACCCTTGTGGCAGGACCTGAAAGGTCCACTGCCTGCCTCCCCACATAAATGCAAATTGATCTTGCAATTCTTCAGCAATTGGAATACTGAAGAATGCATTTGCCAAATCCAAACACAATGGTAAGTTTTTCTCTCTCTACTCAATGTATCTATTAGGGAGGCAATATTGGGTACAGCCACATGGATAGACGGTGTGACCTTATTTAACTCTCTATAATCTACCATCATCCTCCATGTTCCATCCAACTTCCTTACTGGCCATATGGGGGAATTATATGGGCTATGTGCAGGTCTTATAATGCCTACTTTCTCTAATTCCTGCACCGTTCTTGTTATTTCATCTTGCCCACCCAGGTAGTCTATGTTACCTAACATTAGTGATCCGGCATGGTTTTGGCAGGCAAATAGGCCCTTGCTTTGCATGACCTCTTAATATTGCCTGCACCACCCGGGTACTAATCACCTTTGCCGAAGTCTGAACTCTCCCACAGTCGTCTGGAGAGCCAGACGCCACAAAATATCTATGCCCAAGATTTATTCTTGGACTGGGGCAATAGATACCTTATACTCCCAGGGTTGGAGACGCCCGACCCCCAGTTTCAGCCAGGCTCGGGTGACTGAAACGGTCTGTCCCCCAAACCATCCAATCATCACTCTATCACCGTTGAATTTAGTCAGATCTCCATAAATTATTGATGTTTCTGCTCCAGTGTCCACCAATGCCATAACTCTCTGGATATTTTTCCAGGACCAATAAATCATTAATTCTACATAGGGCCTTCGGTCCTGTCTGGAGGCCCTAGGGGGACTAACATCCCTCGTCATGCCATGAATTGTGCTAAGTCTTTTGTTTCGGGTGGCTCGGGCACTGTGGCCCGAGACACTTGAGGGGGCTTCTTTTTCCTATTAGGGACTATGAAGTCCTCTAAATTCCATGTTGTGGTTGGTAGTCCATCTGTAGTTCTTACCATCAGTTTTCTGGGGGTGATTCTGAAATTTCTGATCATGCTTCAGCTGTTTCTACAGCTTCAGCAGTTTCTACAGCTGAAGGAGGATGTGATTGGGTTGGCAATAAATTTTTGCGAACTGGACTCCAGCCTGGATAAGATCATTAAACATTTGCTTTTGTGAGACCCTTACAGGTCCCAATTGAGAGTGTCGCGTAATTGCCTTTTTGGTTACTGGGAGGACCTCTGCTTCCTCCACCAGCTGGATATTGCTCCTGGTCCTTAAGCGATCAGTCTCCCCCAGGTCAGCTACTAGTTGGGCAGCCTGCTGGACCACTGCCTCTGAGGCCACCAGGGGGTTTAATATGGAGACCAAGGTCCCATATAAATGGGGAGGGTCCTGTTGTAAAATTAAGTCTCTCATACCTGCTGCAGAGAACTTAACCATATCTGGACCTTCAAATGAGTCCTCATATATTGCTTCTCTTATGCCCAGTTCGCAAATATAATTTTGAAGGTCCTCCATGTTGGACCGTAAGCCTGAATTTAATGGTATGTCTGATTTGTTGGGCCATACAATGCAGCATACTGCCATTAGCCAATCAACTACAGAATAGTTTTCGTCAGGGAATTGGACACCTGCATATAATCTTTGAGGCCAGGATGTACCGTCATGGTGGCCAATTTAGATATTTCTAGACTGCTAACCATGACACTTTCTGTCCCTGAGTCCCATAATCTTAATAGCCATGTTGGTACACTTTCCTTCGGCCTCTGCCGGAATCGTTGTATCATATCCATCAATTCTGTTGGCATATATGGCCTGGCCGTCACATGAAAATGTGATTGGGCAGGGGGCCATTGATTGGGGAGTACCCCTGCTGGTCTATCTTGTACCTTTTTAGTTTTTTGAGTTATAACAGGATGGAGTTCTAAGGAACTCCGTCATAAGTAGAGATTCTAAATCCGCCCTAGAATTTTTATTTCCTTGCTCCACCAGGTCTGTTGTTGCAAAAATCAGTTCATTATCTACTGAAATATTATGGACCTGGCCTATCAGAGGATGCAAAGTTGTTTTTTTTTTCCTGTTAATATATTCAGTTCCTGTTCTAATTTCTCAATGCAGTTTCTTAACAGCTTGTTTTCATTTTCTAAGGTATCAGCTCTTTTTTCAGCTTGGTTAAGGGCATGCAGCAATGGCCATGCCACTGTAGAAGCAGCTAGCTGCCGCTCCTTTGAAATTAATATATCCCTATGTAAACCTTGAAAGTAGTCTGCCATGCGGAATGGGGACATATTCCCTATAACTCGCTGAGGACCCCATTTTTTGATGATGACTGCTAATTCATAATAGGGAGATCCCAGAAATCCTGGAATCTGCCCAGGGATCATTTTATCCAGGGGGTAGTGTTCTCCCCCCAGATCCATTTATAAAGACCCCACAAAAAAAAAGACATCATGGTTTTAGTGTGTGTGTGTGTAGGCTATACTACCTGGCTTGCCAAGCATATGGCAAACAGGTATAGGACCAGAGAGATTACCATGTTACAAAGGAGAAATGAAATAAAGATCTTACCTATGTCCTGGGCTCACAGAAGGGCTCCAAAAGGAAGGATCCCCAGATAAAGAACCTTACTCCTTGGGAGTCAGCCCTTAAATGGGGTCTAGGAGAGGTGGAGCCAGGCTCCACCCCTTCTGGTCACTTAGGTGAAATTGCGTTCACCTGTGCCCCTGCAGCTGAATCAGCGCTCGCCTCAGGTGGTCAATCAGAGGTTCAGGCCATGATTCAACTGTTCCCATACAGCTGGTAAATCAGTAGCAGTGCAAAACAAAGACAGATGGACTGAAAAAAAGTGCAATTCAAATGATTTTTGAAATAAATCATTGACGGTATCAAGAGGAAAAAATGCTGCTAAAACAATTGTTACAACTCAAACTCGAGTGGTTTTAGCTTGACTCATGTCATCAAGTGATTCACTTGTGTATTATTTTTAAAAAATTCCATCTGACACTGCTGACATTTGTCCTTTGAGTTTCTCCCTTTCATTCAGAAATCAAGGCAAAAAGAGTTCACTTCATAAAATATTAATAGATGTGAGTATTGTCTCTGACCTTAGTTGATCAAAGTGGTTAGTGTCAAAGTTTAATTGTGTTTCATGTGTTTTGGTGACATTTCTAAATCTTTCATAAATTGAATAAATTATTAGCATCATAAGAAAATATCAGACTGACATAACATAAAGTAGGAAAATTCTGTAACCTGATGTTTGAGACCTAAATGAAACTTTTACTTAATTTTAGTCTTTTTCTCCAGTTCTTAGTAAGGAAGGTCAAAGACTGAACAGCTCTTTGAGACATGAAATATTTTGGAATGTTTTTACATTTGGACTTAGAAAAAGTCTACCTTAGTTTAGATGGATACTGTGATAATCTTGAGATCATTGAGATTGTTTGCTCCTTTTGCTTGTGTGCAAGATGGTAGAAGACCTTATTTCTTTACAGTCAGAAGTCAATTTCCGACTCTCGTACTAAACAGACATGCTGGTGTACACCACAGATCTTTCTCTTTGATTAGGAAGATTGTTACTTTCTTTCCATTTTTACTTAGTTGTTTTCCATCTCTAATAATGTTATTAATGGTTTTACTAGTATCCAATTGTCCCTTCACGGTCTGTGGCCAACTGTGTAAGTCTTTGAGGCCACAATTGCTGAAGTGTTAAAATTAGCCATTAGGGTCACAAGGTGTGGCTGCAAGAAAGGCTGGGAAAACGATGAGTAATATGAGCAATAGGGTCCCATATCTTGGGTATGTCTGTAGTTAATTTTTCCTCACTCCAGACTTCTGCCTCCTGGTTGTCCCCAGAGGGGGCGGGGGGGGGGGGGGGGGGGGGGCTGGCTTTACAGTCTCACAAGCTTTGCCAGACTCTTCCCAGGAGGCACTGTCAGATGTCAATTCAGGCAGGCAGGCAGTAGCACTTGGCCCTGGGGCAGATGCTGAAGGCAGCTCAGCTGAGCTGCAGCATAGGGGTGCCCAGGCAGCCTGAAGCCTGTACTTGCAGCTCAGGGCACATCCCCTGGCGTTAGGATGGCAGGAAAATCATATTCACTGGACTACAGCACTACATGTGAAATTCAGGAAACAATCTCTGTACTATGTCTGAATGAACAACTATGTCAGTACAGCTGAGAGAGCGGTGAACCACACACAGTGGATGGGCAGGAGTGGGAAGCCACAGGCATGAAGCTCAAAGCAGGAAGTCTTGAACTTAGACTGGTTTAGTTTCTGGACAGATACTTTATAGTATTGTACACTGCTGGGCTTTTAAGCAGACTTCATTGAGCTGAGACAGCAATGAAAGTAACTTTTTTTCCCTCTCAGGTGTATAGAAAACAGTAAATCATAAAAGAGGATGACTTCTGCTTGCTACACAAACTGTCACTTGTAGGTGTGGGGGTGATCTAGATTCTATCCAGTCCAAGACAAAGCAACATCTTATAAATTAAGATATCATTCATAACACAGAGAATTATAGTCTCCTGTACACAGCCAGTGTTCCTCTCCTGCTTTTCTGATGATCCATGCATCATGAAGGCATCCTTAATCATAGAAGAGGCTCACAACTTTTCTAAATAAGGCTTAAGTCTCTGGAAACTGTTTCTAACAGGACACTCCAGCAAGCACAATAGCATCAGTTACCCAGACAACTAAACAGTTCAACAAATGCTCTCTTCAAGATATTTTTGAGAGTGTCTGATCAAAGCAGGATGTAAAAGGTACAGAATTCAGAGGTGAGTCCATTCAGAGAGACACACATAACCACACAGCCAAACTTACATGAGCCTTGGCTACTCTGCAGGATGAGCCATGGGTCCATGGAGAGTTAGAACTGCTTCAGCAGTCAGCAGCTTCAATTCAGCATGCACAACAGGAAAAGTCTACCCAGCAGCTTCTGGCTTCTGCCTGTTTCTTTTAGCTTCTGAGTTGCCAGGCCATGCCCCCACTAACCGGGATCATCAGGAAAATATCTCCTTGAGGCTAGCTGTACTTTTAATCCTCTGCCAGACTTAGCCAATATGTTTTAGAATGGAGGACGTTATTGGAACCAATGTTGGTCCTACTTATTCTTCCTCATCCAAATTGGAGACCTACAAATATACCCCAGGCTATATGGAAAAATGTTGACAGCTTTGAAAGAGTTCCTATCTGAAAAGTAATAGAATAACAATAGCACATTTCAGAGACAGCACATAAAGTCTTTCTCAGATCAATGCTGCTCTAAGAGGAATGACTCTCAGTTAATTGATATGATAGGTTGAAATGAGGCAGCCTGGACCTTCACAAGACAGGAAAGTGACACCAAAACATTTTGAAGAACATCGTGTAGATCCAGCCTCATGGCTTCTGGCCAATGTAATGCTTACTGCTTAAGTATGCATGTATGTATGTGTGTGTGTGTGTAAAACACTAAACTCACCCTCCTTCAGACACTCTGACAAAACAAACAAACCACAACAACAACAAAAACCCTAATATAAGGAAGAACTGAGTCTTCTGTTGCTTGTATTGCAATTCAGGTTTGTCTTCAGATATAATCATATGAGAAGTTCAGCAGGATTAACTCTAGGAATGGATGAAGTGTGACAACACTGTCTATTACCACCACGCGTAAAGTTGATTATTCTAGAGATAGTATGGCAGAAGCTTGAATAAGGACTTCTGAAGTCCTTCAACTAATCAGAAATGAAGGCAGTTCCGTTACTGAATATGCCAGTATCTGCTGACATATGAGTTTCCTATGGGTGATTGGGCCCTGGAACAAGTTTTGTATGGCAAAAGTCACAGCCCCAAACTGTCAGAGTTTAAGAAGATTTTGGAAAATACCTTCAGAAACAGAGTTTGAATTTTGGGTGGTCCTGTGTTGAGCCAGGAGCTGGACTTCATGATCCTTGTGAGCCCCTTCTAACTCAGGATACTCTGTGATTCTATTTTATGATTCTATTTGAACTCCAGGAATCAGTTTCTTTCCTGACCATCTCTTCAGACAGAATTTTGCCTTTATTGGATCACTGTCAATCATTTCTGACCTGAAGGGACCAATCAGGGAATGATTCCAATATCGGCTATTCAGATGAAGGTAAGAGTACTTTGACATTTACAACAGTAGGCAGTTCATCACGTCAATTTTTTTTCTGGCTTGCAAAACAGCTATGTAATCAAAGGGTACCATTTCTGCAGTTATCAGGATGTGACTGGAAATGTCAGCTTGCCGTTCTCTAGAACACACTTGTGATCTGTGTGAATCTTCAACTTACGACTATAGACATCATTTAGAATTTCAATAACAAGCACTTGTCTTATGTATAGCTTCATTTAGTTGATGTCAAAGTTCTCAAATAGCAAGTAATATGTACTTCATGCACACCTGGTTATGCATAGCAGAGATTTCCTACAATACCACAGATTGAAACATTACACATAATTATCAACAGAATCTGTTTGACACAGCAGATGAGTGAAATGGGATGTCAGTTACTTGCTCACATTTCTGAAATGTACTTTGTACTGGAAGGTCCATTTCCATGAAACTGTCTTGTCAAAGAAGCAGAGAAGAGTTTTGGTGATCACAGCTTTTGGTGGCAGGGAGCTGTAGTAGAAATTCTAAGAAATATCCAGAGATGTTCATATTTTAACTGACAGAAAAGTGAAGGCAATGTATCTTTCTATAGCTGCAGTAGTTGAAGGTAATAATAACCTAAGTCCTCTTCTGCTTTTACTGTTGAAGCGTTCTCAGTATGCTGCAGGGCATCCTCTGCTCTGGCTCCTGGAGCAGATCCTGCCATTTTTCTTCACTGACCTTGTCTGCAGAGTTGCCTTTTGCTTTTTTTTTTTTTTTTTTTCTTCCTCACTCCACTCAGAGAAGCACATTGTTTTGTACCTTTTTTTACCTAATCACAGAGGCACAATCAGCTTTATTGATGCACTTGGCTTTGGACTATCGTGGATCCATTTTGGAGCTAGATGGATCTGTCTCTGTCCTGCATGGTGAAACCCTTGGATTCTTCTCATAGAGACCACCCCAACAAGCCCCACAGCTAACAAAATCCAAAATTTTGTCATGTAAGCCCAATTCACAGCCACACAACTGTGCTTTTCTGAAACTTTCATCTTTGTTCAGCAGCTGTGACAAAATTTCTGTCACGGAGTTACCTAGATAGATCTGTGCCCGTGACAGGGGGCCGGTAGGCTTGTGGGCCCCCCTCCCCCTTCACTTCCCGAGAAAAACGAAGCGGTGGCAACAATCTAAGAAGGAGAACTTATTTTACTAACTATAATGTTGAGATGCAAGATGACACGATACAATACAATCTAATTGGGAGTAAGTATAATAAACCAAATGGAATGAGGGAGAGAGAGCGAAAGAGCGATAGAGAGGGAGAGAGAGAGAGAGTGAGAGAGTTTCCGAAACCGAAAGCCTTACTTGATGAAGGCGCCCGGCTTGGAAAGCACACCCACTCCTCTCCCGGCAGCAAGCGAAAGTGAAGAAGCACCGCGCGCAACCAGATGACGTATCTTCCGTGATGTGTCTTCCTTCTCTGACCGTGAGGTCCTCTGGGATACGTAGTTCTTCTCTTTTGTCCATGATGTTATGATGTGGAATACCAATAGCGAAGTTACAAAACCATGACATTCCACCCCTTATTCTACATCATTATATCATGCTTAATACATATACATAGAACTACTGACTGCACTCCCCCAACATCAAATTCCCTTGTGGTACACATTGAACATCCCCATCTTTCTGCATCACCCACCAAGTGGAGCCAGGTCCCTGGGCAAAAACAGTTCCACGGAGAGGTCTGCCCTTTCCAGAGGCTGGAAGGACCCAAACTGCTTTTCCCAACATGCTCTTTACATGTACTACAGGGACCTTATCTCCCTCTACAGTATGTAGGGAGCTGGAATGGGTAGGACCATCACGATTGATAGATCCCCTGGTGTTGACCAACCAGGTGGCTTCTGCCAGATGCTTCTCCCAGTGCTTAAATGTTCCACCGCCCATTGCCTTCAGCATAGTTTTTAACAACCCATTGTATCGTTCAATCTTACCAGAAGCTGGTGCATGATAGGGAATATGATAAATCCATTCAATGCCATGTTCTTTGGCCCAAGTATTTATAAGAGAATTTTTAAAATGAGTCCCATTATCTGATTCAATTCTTTCTGGGGTGCCATGTCGCCACAGAACTTGTTTCTCCAGACCTAATATGGTATTTCTGGCGGTAGCATGGGGTACTGCATATGTTTCAAGCCACCCAGTGGTCGCTTCCACCATGGTGAGCACATAACGCTTACCATTACAGGATCGTGGCAAGGTGATATAGTCAATCTGCCACGCCTCCCCATATTTATACTTTTGCCATCGCCCTTCCTCCCAGAGAGGTTTCATCCTCTTGGCTTGTTTGATTATGGCGCATGTTTCACAGTCATGAATAACTTGTGCAATAGCATCCATAGTTAAGTCCACCCCTCGGTCTCTAGCCCACTTATATGTTGCATCTCTCCCTTGATGGCCCGAGGTCTCATGGGCCCACCGAGCTAGAAATAATTCACCCTTGTTCTGCCAGTCCAAGTCTATTTGAGCCACCTCAATTTTGGCTGCCTGATCTACGTGATGGTTATTTTTCTGTTCTTCTGTAGCCCGACTCTTGGGCACATGAGCATCTACGTGGCGCACCTTTACCACCATATTCTTTATTCGGGCAGCAATGTCTTTCCACAGTTCAGCAGACCAAATAGGTTTACCTCTCCGTTGCCAGTTATTTTGCTCCCACTGCTGTAACCACCCCCATAAGGCATTCGCCACCATCCATGAATCAGTATAAAGATAAAGCACTGACCACCCCTCCCGTTCAGCGACATCTAAGGCTAGTTGGACAGCCTTGACCTCTGCAAACTGACTTGATTCTCCTTTTCCTTCAGTGGCCTCTGCAACTTGTCGCACGGGGCTCCACACAGCAGCTTTCCATCTGCGATACTTCCCAACAATACGACACGATCCATCTGTGAACAGGGCATATTTCTTTTCATTTCCTGGTAGTTCATTATATGGTGGGGCCTCTTTGGCACGTGATACCTCTTCTCCTGGTGATGTTTCAAACTTTTTACCTTCAGGCCAGTCCATGATCACCTCTAAGATTCCTGGACGACTGAAGTTCCCCATTCGAGCTCGTTGTGTAATCAGTGCAATCCACTTGCTCCAGGTGGCATCAGTAGCATGATGGGTGGAGGGAATCTTTCCTTTAAACATCCAGTTCAGCACTGGCAGTCGAGGTGCCAGGAGGAGCTGCGTCTCAGTACCGACTACTTCGGAAGCAGCCCTAACCCCCTCATACACGGCTAAGATTTCCTTCTCAGTTGGGGTGTAGCACTCTTCAGACCCCCTGTATGCTCGACTCCAGAATCCCAGGGGTCGGCCTCGGGTCTCCCCTGAGGTTCTTTGCCACAAGCTCCAGGTGGGACCTTTCTCTCCAGCAGCAGTGTAGAGGATGCTCTTTACATCCTGTCCCGTCCGTACTGGCCCCAGAGCCACGGCACGGGCTATCTCATGTTTGATCTGCTCAAAAGCCTGCTGCTGTTCAGGACCCCATGTAAAATCATTCTTCTTCCGCGTCACTTGATACAGGGGGCTTACAATAAGGCTATAGTTTGGAACATGCATCCTCCAAAAGCCCACTACACCCAGAAAAGATTGTGTCTCTTTCTTATTAATGGGTGGAGACATGGCAGTGATTCTGTCAATCACATCTGCTGGGATGTGACGGCGCCCATCTTGCCACTTTATACCTAGGAACTGAATCTCCTGGGCAGGTCCTTTCACTTTGCTTCGCTTAATAGCAAAACCAGCTTGCAGAAGAATTTGGATTATTTGCTCTCCTTTCTTAAAAACATCTTCTGCTGTATCGCCCCACACAACAATATCATCAATGTATTGCAGATGCTCAGGAGCACTGCCCTGTTCCAATACAGTTTGGATTAATCCGTGGCAAATGGTTGGGCTGTGTTTCCACCCCTGGGGCAAACGGTTCCAAGTATACTGAATGCCCCTCCAGGTGAAGGCGAACTGTGGCCTGCACTCTCTGGCCAGAGGAATGGAAAAGAAGGCATTAGCGATGTCAATGGTGGCATACCACTTGGCTGCTTTTGACTCCAATTCATATTGGAGTTCTAGCATGTCCGGCACAGCAGCACTCAGCGGGGGTGTGACTTCATTCAGGCCACGGTAGTCTACCGTCAGCCTCCATTCTCCACTGGCTTTACGCACTGGCCATATGGGGCTGTTAAAAGGTGAATGGGTTCTGCTGATCACTCCTTGACTTTCTAGTTGACGAATCAACTTATGAATAGGGAGCAAGGAATCCCTGTTGGTTCGATACTGCCGTCTATGCACTGCTTTTGTGGCAATTGGTACCTGCTGCTCTTTTACTTGCAGCAACCCCACAGCAGACGGATCTTCTGACAGGCCAGGCAAAACAGATAGCTGCTTAATGTTGTCTGTATCTACAGCAGCTATTCCAAAGGCCCATCGATACCCCTTAGGATCCTTGAAATGCCCCCTTCTGAGGTAATCAATACCCAGTATGCATGGAGCCCCTGGGCCAGTCACAATAGGATGCTTCTGCCAGTCTTTACCAGTGAGGCTTATTTTGGCCTCCAACACAGTCAGTTCTTGAGAACCCCCAGTCACTCCAGAAATATGGACTGATTCTGTCCCTTCATGATTCGAGGGCATTAGAGTGCACTGTGCACCGGTATCCACCAATGCCTTATATTTCTGTGGTTCTGATGTGCCAGGCCATCGGATCCACACAGTCCAATAAACTCTGTTATCCCTCTCCCTCCCCTGACTGAGGGCAGGGCCCCTCTATTCATTACCTGTGGCAACTGGAGCAACTACACTGGTGGTTGGTCTGTTCTGTAATTCTCTCACCCGTGCTCGCAGTACGGGAGTATCTTGATCGTGCCACTTCCTCATATCTTCTCCATGGTCACGGAGATAACGCCACAAGGCAACACGCGAAGCCGTCCTGTTGTTGTTTCTCACTCGAGCAGGAAAGCGTTTGCCTTCGGTAGCTGAAATTTTTGATGTTACAGGTGAGGAGGGGGATCCATCTTCTTTAATTAATTGGATTTTCATTAGTTTGATAAGCTCTTTCATTAGGCCCCTTTGCTTATCTTGATCGTCGTCAAACGTTTCCGATACTATTACGGGTTCTACAGATTCATCACGATTAATCAATAGGGACATCTGCTCTTCTACATCACCCAGTCTGTTTGCTAACTCTGTGACGGCTGAAATGGAAACGTGGGTTGGGGGTAGATGCTGCTCATAGTTTTGGAGTGTAAGAATCAATTCGAAGACTAGGGGTCTTCTCTGTTGGTCCTCGTATCTGTGGAATGTGGCTAATAGTGTGGGGGCGTATCTGTCTGGTGCTGCTCTCGTAAGTTTTTGCCATATTTCAGGTGTTGTCCTCACTCTCTCCGGATCATGGTTTTGGCGTGGATCATTAGGAACAAAATTAGACTCATATAACATTTCCACCAGGGCTATTTCCCTCAAATACTGGATACCTCTCTCAATTGTATTCCACGTTTTCTTTGCAGGCTGCAGAAGTTCTTTGTAGGGATACCTTTCCTTCACAGCTATTAGTATTCGGTCCCAGAGGGTTGCAGCTTCATCCAAACATCTACTAATTGCTCTGTCGATGGATTTGTCTCCGGCAATGTCTCCTAATTGGCGTGCTTCATTACCATCTAGAGACAAGCTACTGGCACCACTATCCCAACAACGAAGCAACCAGGTGACAACAGTTTCATTCGGGCGTCGTTCAAATTCCTTTCTTGAGCTTAGGATCTCAGACATCTTGAGAGGTCGACGAACAGTAATAGAGATCTCCTCTTCATCGCTGTCCTCTTCGTGCCTCTTAGTTTTTGCTTTTGCTTTTCTTGGTTCTGAGGAAGTCCCCTCACCTGGATCTTCCTCTACCACCTCCTCTTCCACTTCCTCTCCTTCTTCTTCTTCTTCCTTTTTTCGCTCTAGACGTGAGGACACCCGCTTCCATTTCTTGCCTTCTACAGGGGCTACTGACACTGTTACTGGTGTCTGTTGTGACTGATCAGGTCTGACTTGGAGATTTCCCCCTTCGGCTTGCACCTCCGCTCGGAAACTGTCTCTCTCCAGAACAGTACTATACAGGGCGCGGTAGGCACAAGCCAAGCCCCAGATGAGCCGTGCCTCCTTTGATCTATCTAAGCCGCACTGCCCCTGACTCAAATGCTGGCTCAGTTTCTCGGGATCCCACAGATGTTCAGGGGTGAAATCCCATGGCACGGCGGGTCCCCACGGTTCTAAGATTCTTCCTAAACCTTTCCATATTCCTTGCCAGTCATCATTCTCTGGTCTTGGAGGAGGCTCCTTCCACTTAGCACGAATGAAGAGGAATATATTCAAAGATATCGATAATATGCACGAAAATATGAGCACTGACTCGGTATTCGAAAAACGTTCAACAAACTGGGAGGGAAGCCTAGAAACCGGTTCGAAAGTCTCAAAATTCAAATTATACCACATTGCATAAAGCCACCAGGCAGGTGCCTCTATCAGGGCCCTCACTTGGTTGTATATGAATACAACTCCACAGCAAGACATGAAGAGGTTAATTATAGACCGGTAACTGGCAAGGAACATGATAGCTTTTAATCCCTTATACAGTGCTCTGACAATACAGAGCAACCTCATAGTTGATAACTGCTAACGTAAGGGGGAATGAAGAGAAGGAGAAAAAAAAAAACAAACGGGAACCACTCGGTACAGTGTCTGGAGTTTGGCGGACTGCCCAGGCTATAATCTAATCTATGAAGGTCACACCAGCACCAGCAATGCTTTGTAGTCTCACAGTCTGGCCTAACGAAATCCTTTTTTTCTTACTAACGTTAAAGCTTCAGATGAATCCTGCCCGCATTCTCCACCAAAATTGTCACGGAGTTACCTAGATAGATCTGTGCCCGTGACAGGGGGCCGGTAGGCTTGTGGGCCCCCCTCCCCCTTCACTTCCCGAGAAAAACGAAGCGGTGGCAACAATCTAAGAAGGAGAACTTATTTTACTAACTATAATGTTGAGATGCAAGATGACACGATACAATACAATCTAATTGGGAGTAAGTATAATAAACCAAATGGAATGAGGGAGAGAGAGCGAAAGAGCGATAGAGAGGGAGAGAGAGAGAGAGTGAGAGAGTTTCCGAAACCGAAAGCCTTACTTGATGAAGGCGCCCGGCTTGGAAAGCACACCCACTCCTCTCCCGGCAGCAAGCGAAAGTGAAGAAGCACCGCGCGCAACCAGATGACGTATCTTCCGTGATGTGTCTTCCTTCTCTGACCGTGAGGTCCTCTGGGATACGTAGTTCTTCTCTTTTGTCCATGATGTTATGATGTGGAATACCAATAGCGAAGTTACAAAACCATGACACATGCTTTCCTGATTCTGAATTCATGTTAAGGATTGCTGCTGAAAGTTCAGCAGATTGTCACTCTTGTGATGAGAAATTACAGTGGTTGTGTACCAGAATATCTAGCGCATCAAGTGAGCAACATTTTTTGTGCTATCTGACCACGTGAACAAAGCAAACAGGTAGGACCTCCTCCTGTTCTTGGCTTCTGCTAATGAGAGAAATAAGATGTGACATCAGTTCTTTCAGAATCAGTAAAAAACAACCTTGAGTGCACAATTCATACCGTACAAAATGAATTCATTATAGCAGTACTTTTATGCAACTACAACATATACTCTCACAGGACATAAGACATACTGAAGATGTTCTACCATTAGCGAAGTACAGAGGGATAGATACAGTAAAAGCTTATGACAAAACACAGGTGGCTTTCCTTGCTTCCTACATAGCATTTCAATACACATCTCACTTACATGTAGATATGTAACTTCTATAAAATTCTTTCTACTAGCACCATGTTTACTTGATAAAAGAAAATTAAATTACTAACACAGTAACTCCTCTAGAATATGAAAAATTGTTAAAATTTGGCAGCAGTTCTTTTTTTTTCCCCACTTCCAATCACATGAGAACTGTTTTCCTTTTATGAACTACTGCTTTTTTATATTCCATTCAAGAAGTGAAGAGAATTGGTTCAAAGTCTTCAGAAATTCTCTGTGACTGTTTACCACAAAACTGAAAAAATTTCCTTAATTCTCCTAGGCTTGTGCCTAGTAGACTGTACAAATACTTGAATCAGGTAATGTAATAGGTACCTTTGAATTCATGCAGCTATAGATGCTGGCTTCATGAGAAACACCTACCATGCCATATTTTTAAAACACATTTTGGTATTTTATTAGGATTTTCATCAAGAACTCACATGACTTATTTTCTTTCCAAGCAACAGCATTGTGCATTTTTTACTCAGAAAAGTAAGTACTACAGAATGTTCTACTTTTGAAAGAGCAGTTTGAGAAAGTAGATATTCAGAGACATACAAAGTTAAAATCTAATTGTACCAAAATGAAATTCAAATTTGAGTTCTGGAACTTAATTTAATTTTGCAGATTTCTTAGAGTAACCACAGAAACATTCTAAATAAATATCTATTCGTTCCTTGGTTCATGTCATGTTCAGCAATGTTAAAAATATTTATATTCTGTGAACAGATGAAAACAGCAGTCAGTGCACCAATAACTGCTAAATGAATTACCTGCACACTGGCCAGAGCAAATGCAAACAAGAAACAGGATCTGCAAAACTTGATATGATCTAAAAACCTAAAAACCTTATAGAATCATAGAATTGCTCAGATTGGAAAAGACCTTAAAGATCATCAAGTCCAACTGCAATCCGATCATATTACCTAACTCTAAGAGCCCTCTGCTAAATCATGTCCCTGAGCACCTCATCCAAATGGTTTTTAAACACATCCACCTCCCTGTGGAGCCTATTCCAGTGTTGAACATCCCTTTCTGCAAAGAGGTTTTTCTGGATATCCAACCTAAACCTCCCCTGCTGTAATCTGAGGCCATTTCCCCTTGTCCTGTCACCTGTCACCAGTGAGAATAGACCAACCCCACTCTTGCTGTTATCACCTTTCAAGTATTTGAAGAGAGCAAAAAGGTCTCCCCTCAGCCTCCTCTTCCCCAGACTAAACAGCCCCAGTTCCTTCAGTTGTTCCTTGCAGGGCATGTTCTCCAAGCTCTATTATAAATGCATACTATTTCTGTAGAACATCACTTAAGTGTTTGATCTCTGTTTCTCCAACAATACTAGATAAGCAGCTGAGAGCACAATGCTAGTAATCCATCTGGAAACACATAGGTAAAATATAGGTAGCCCTGAGGATCATTTTTTCCAATTATGTTTTGTTTGCATGAAAGTAATTCAGACAAATAGATACAGTTATTAATTTTTTCAGTTAAACACACTAAAGTCTGGTCTTTCCCCATCTTACTTGACATGAAGGCCCACACTTGCAGTGAGAAAACAGTGCTTGCAGCTGTAATATTTGTATATAAATTCAATCTATGATCTTCAAAAATAATCCAGATTGTATTTTTTCCTAAGTATTTGTTAGTTTTAAAAATATTTTAGACATATTAGTAAAAAATTCTTCTCATGAAGAGAATTGTTCAGAGAATAAAAGAGAATTATTTAGATATACAAAAGAAAAAGGAAGTTAAGACTAAAATTCTACTTTTTTAACTGGCTTAAAGTGCAACGAGATATAAATTTTAATCAAAATATGCAGTGCTTGATCTTAGACTTCATTGTTTGAAATTGTATCTGTGTAGACCTTACTGTTCCTCCTTAAAGCACATTTGTAGAGTTTTAAGGCTCTTCATTCAGTTGCATGTCAGTGGAACAACAGCACTGTGTCATTATACATACAGTATTTAATCTTACAAATATAGAAATGTTGGTAGAGTCTAAAACTTCTGATTGTAAGGATATGTCTTCCAGAAATGAAACCTGTGTTTCCAACTATATTTGTCTCTGTATAATGCAATGTTCCCAGGGCTTTCTAATCCAGACAAGTCTCATTCAGATGCATTCACTTAGATGCAGGTAGAAGTGGAAGTCTGTTCAACAATATCTGTTAGCTGAGTTATCCTGTTCCCTATATTTCAGACGATGTCTCTTGGCCTGCCTGCATACACAGTCTGAAATTGTATTTAGTAACAACACATGTCCAGTCACAATTTTATATTTGTCAGAAGGCTTTTTGAAAAATGATTTACATTTCAGCAAATGCATCAAGTCTTTTGCAAAAATGTCTTTGTAACTCTACCCAGTTTTGTCCAAGCTGCTCCACAGGGGGATATCATCAGTAAGCAGATGTTGTAAAACTGGTTGACACATTGTTGAAATGCCTCAAAGACCCCACAACAAAACAAAACAAAACAAAACCAAAAAAAGGAATATTTCAACCTCTCTGCCTTATGGGAGATGAAGTATGCATATGTACAATATGAGACCGCACAAAATAGAGTCAGAATTTAAGTTAGTAGTAGACAGAAGTAGTGCATGTGTATGGAAGGAGAATAGAACTCAAAGGATGTAGGTGCACAGAGGATATACATGCTGGCAGAGTATATACAAGTACTTTCTGTCACTGAATCTTAAATCAGTCATAGGAGATTGAGTGTCTGTGCTTCTCTTTTTAAATCTATCAGTTGCCTAGACAGTAAGCAACTGAAAAATGAAACTAGAGGAAAAGGCTAGTATCTAAACTTAAGCATAAATAGCAAAAGGATGTAAAAAATAGCATAAAAATAAAGAGAAAAATGATCTGAGAAAAAGTGAGTTATTATAAATTGACGAAAATTATTATGAAAAGACAGTTGCTTATATGATTAAGATATCAAATATAAATTTTAAAATAGTGTTTAACTAGAAAAAATAAGGAAATTATTTTGCAAGTCATGAATAGGTCAGGAAAAATAACTTTTCAAAGAGCCATGGAAATGATTAAAGGCATGAATGGGCTTACTTATTAAAAAAGATTAAAAGGATAAATACAAATAGTTTAGTGGAGTAATTAGGTTAGAAAAGAGAGGAAGATATAATAAACAACTACAAACATCTGAAGGCAGTAAACACCAAGAAAGGAGAAGAATAATTTAGCCTGGTACAAGAAAGTATAATTGGAAGTAAAGGAATTAAAGTTTAAAAGGAAAAAAAAAATACACTGAACAGCAGAAAAAATTCCTTCTCTACTAGGTGAAAGAAAGGCAGAAATAGTTAGAGCCCATAATTAGGGGTAAGTAAATAAAAGGACTGGAAAATTTAACACAAACTGAAAAAAAATATCAGAAGGCAAGAAAGTGCTCAAAAGGATTCCATGCAGCTCTCTGACCGCAAAATTTCCATTTCATTTTGTTTATCTTCTAAAAACACTAAATATTTAAAAATAACTGGCAACAATCTTTCAAAGATTACTTTCTCTACTTCTGTGTTGAAGTTCAATCCCTCTGATCTCACTAGAGCTTTGTTGACTGATTGGCATTGAAAGCCTTCTGGGAGAGTGAAGAAACTTCACAATCACAGTAAACATCTTCAAGGCTTGAAATGCCCAGGGATCACATATATAGTAATTAGGTTTATTCCCAAAATCACAGAGAAAGCAATGAGCAGGAGAGGGCATAAGAAGCTCAAACCTTTGTCTTCACTTGCTTAGTGGAAATAGTTAGGGCTTCATGGAGAGGCAGTGTCAGGCTTTCAGATTTATATTCTACAGTTCCCTTACCAGATATATCCTACAGCTCTCTATTAATCTTCATGCCTTACCCTCTTTCTGTCCATTTTTTCTTATGACGTTGTCTCAATCCGAGTTTTCTCTCCCATCTCTTTTTCTTTCTTCTCACCAATCCTAGCAAATAATTTCAAGCAAGTTTCTCTTCTTTCCTTGCAATGACATTAACCTTTCTTTGCTTCCTTTCTTCAACTCCTAGTCCCTGGCTCCATTCTCTGATCCACCTCCCTGAAAAATCTCTATAAAGAAGTTGAATAAATATCTCAGCTCCCTTCCATGAACCTCCTCCTTCACCTTCTGAACTTTCTCATTTAAAGACAAGCATTTGTTGCAAAAGGAAAGCATATGCCAGTGCATTTTTTTTTCTGTTGTATGTAGAAATATTGTACTAATCTATATAATTCCTACCCCAATATAAAAGCGAAAGAAGAGCTTCAGAAGTCAAGCACCACTCCAAGTTGAAACAAGAATTTTCAATTTTATTTTCTGATTTTCACAAGACCTCTGCTTTTGAATAAGATGTGTCCTGAGACACCTTCTAGGACTTAGTTTCTTATTTGGACAAAGAAGAAGACAGGGTAATAAGGTGAAGAGTTTTATATTACCATAAACTTTAACTGAAGAGCAAATAGAGTAGCTTAATTATTAGAGGACAGTCATGCACTTGCATAGGAATGAGCTTTAATTTGTCTTTCTGTCTTTAGCTTATGCTCCCAAGACATTTGATCCAATGCTAAAAGCAGGCAAATACATCCGTGCTGTGTGTTATGTTTCCCCAATGCCCTCCATCAATCCTGATGATACCTTTCCTAACAAATAGAGGTTGTTATACTATCACTATTCAGGCTCGCATTCATGTTTTAAAAGTATAATAGGCTGTAATGCCTTTTAAAAAAGTTAATGCACACACAAAATATTTACTGCTTATCTTCTTATTGAGAGATTTCAGGTATACACATGGAAAATTGATCATCAGTTTAAAGGTTTCTTTTCACCTTTCTAGGTACAGAAGAATTTTTTACTAGCATTTTGTTTCAAGTGTACTGTAGTGCTTATGACAGATTTTAGAATTACATATAGTAACTTCTTAGGAAATTGAATGCATTATAAAGATCCACTTGTTAGATGAGAAGAACAATTTTTAAACAATATTTAAAATAAACAACATTATTCAGACTTTCTGAACAGCCTGTCAAGGAGGCCACACTGGCCTCGTTATTCCATATAAATTAAGTAGAACTGCCTTATAAAAGTACCCTAAAATACTCCTGCTGTTCCTAGGGAAGATTTCCCTCAGTTTGAGCAACTGGAAAATGTCTGTAAAAATGCTTCATAGAGCTATTACATACCACGTCTCTCCAATTATTTTCTTTTTTCAAGTTCCATAGCTGTACAGTCTTGAAACTCTTCTTCATGTATGATCTCTGTATAAGACCCTTACCCTAAGTTTCACTGACATTCTCAAGGCAAAAGATGAAGTAAAAGTAGTTCTTGAAATCACTTGCTTTTGAAAATGGTACTCAGGGCACATAATTCACATGATCACATTATTTTTTTTTTTTTTTTTCACTTTGAATCAAGTTACCAATCCAAATTAAAATTAATCTTGTCAGTTTCCTGATTCAAGTAACATGACTGAAGATGTTAAAGATGATGATTATGTTAGCTGATGATATTTCAGAAATGTTGTAGCCTTACCCTATGAAAAGCAAAGTGTTTTGCCCTCATGTGCTCTTTTGAGGGAGATTTTGTAGAATTATAATAAAGTATTTAACCAAGCAATTATCCATATGAAAAATAATAATAATATATGGTTTTATATATAAATTTAACTTTTGAATTAACATTCTGGATCGATGAGGAACTATGAACAGAAATAGTATTAAGAAATCCTCAAAACCTAAAAAAAACACAGATTTTGTTGAAGATTTTAAATAGTTGTTTTCCATTCAGTTTCCCAGTCTGTCACTTGCTGGTTGCTCAAGCAACCTTTTTTTCATCTTGCTCTTGATTAGATGCCTATAGATGAGTCACAATATGTGTTAGAATGACAGTAATTTTGTAAGCTGTGGGCTCTTTATGCAATTTGCATTTTTCTTGAGTTACTCAGCGCTGGTCTATTTGGGAACATTAAGCTGTTTTTAGTGATAGCTTAAGATCAAATTATAAGTCATAATGGCATGTCTCAAACCTGTTGAAAATTTTGTTTACTTACTAAGAGGTATCCTTATATTCTGGACACATTAGCAGATCATAGATCATATGCTAAAGGAAATGTTATCATGAAGTGTGTCACAAAACTTCTTGCTTGATTTGGCACTTTAAACATTGCAAACTGTGAATGGAGTTATCAACATCATCCATTCCAGCTGGACCCAAGTAACACATGTTAATAATCAAGGAATAATCTGGTTGCCATATGATGAAGTATCAGTCTGAGTCCAAAAATAAAACAAATAAAAATTCTAGCAATGTAATATGCAGGAGGCAGAAATTGTGTTTTTAGATTATAATACAACCTTTTTTTGTTTTGTTTCTATCATGAATATACTTTAAACATTAGTTGGAATTTGTAACTTCCTTCTTATGGAGAATTATATATCTATGTACTATGAGGAATATCAACTATACACATACTGTATAACTGAATTTATGTTCTGTGTTATCAGACAGTTCCATACTCCTATCTCCATAAGCCAGGTCACAAAGAAAGTGCTGATAAAAGCATTACTTCACTGAACCACAAGATTAACATCTAGACTAGTACATTTTAGATGTTTATATTTCCATCTGTACTCAGGGATCACACCCATCTGTACCACATTGATCAGAACTTGTTCTAGTGGACACCATTTATATCTTAAAAGGCTCCTAACCATCTAATTTTTTTTCAGCTATTGACTAAGCCTTTCACAAGTCTCTGCTGGTGCAGGCAATAAATGTAATTAAATTAACCTTCCCATTACCCTGATAGTTTTTGGGTATTGCTGTGGCCTCTTGAAATACCCCTAAGAACATGTGTCTGATAGTCATATGAATAGATCTAGAATTCAAGAGCAAGAATAACAATTTAAATCTCATTCAGTTAAACACTTCACAGAATCACAGAATTGCAGGGGTTGGAAGGGACCTCAAGACATCAAGTCAACCCCCTGCTAAAGCAGGTACCATACAAAAGGTTGCACAGGTAAGTGTCCAGATGAGTCTTAAATATCTTCATAGAAGGAGACTCCACAACCTCTCTAGGTAACCTGTTCCAGTGCTCTATCACTCTTACCATAAAGTAAGGGCTCCTGCATGTTTGTATGGAACTTCCTGTGCTCAGATGACCAACTTTTTACATAAGTAAATAGTGATAGGACAAGTTGGGAATGGCTATAAACTAAAAGAAGGGAAATTTAGGTTAAATGTTATGAAGAAATTATTCACTCAGAAGGCGATGAGGTCCTGTCACAGGCTGCCCAGAGAAACTGTGGATGCCCCATCCCTGGAGGGATTCATGGTTGGGTTGAATGGATTTCTGGGCAGCCTGATCTAGTGACTGGCAACCCTGTCCATGCCAGAGGTTTGGAACTAGGTGGTCTGTAAGGCCTCTTCCAAACTAAGTCATTCTATAATTCCATAATATGAGTCTATGAATTCCTGCTAAATATTTCTGTGATGGACCAGCAAATATTAGAAACTACACATTGTTGTTCTTTCTAATATTTTTGATGCAGTAACAGCAGGAAGGTTAGAACATGTTAGAATCTATTTATGAGTGCCTGCCACTACCTGACATTTTTTAATACAGTGTTTCCTAATGAGTGAAGACTTAGTACCCAAAAAATTAGAGCTTGCAATTTCCTGTCTTAACCATGATATAGACATTACCCTTTTGAACTGTATCATTACTCTCTTACTCATCTGAAAATTATATGTAAAATTAAAATCAGTAGCTGAGAGTATAACTTGGTCTAGTCAAGTTTCAGACTAAATAAATAAGTAAATAAATAAAAATCCAGCAATAGGACTTTCATTTTCTGACAGCAGATTTCAACATCTCTCTGTATTCTGGTAAGTCTGGACATACCTGAATAATAGCTTTATCTGTCTAAAATCAGCAACAAAGAATGACACTAACACCATGCACATCTGAAAACCACCTTTTCCTTGTTCTTAAAAAAATAATCTGACATAGCCAAAATGAAATTATATGAAGATAACAAATCCTCATATTTGCTCTTGACATCTGTGTTCTCTCTATGAGAAAGGCCCTCCTAGTCGTAATAAGATCATAATTTTGAAGGAAGTTAATATAAAAATTCTTGTTGGAAAGATTTGTTTTTCAGTATTTACCACATATAATTTGTGTCTGTGTTAACCAGTCTGATTTCTTAATTGATGGGTTTTTTTTTGGTAGAAAATTTAATATTTGTCTTTAACATTACATAAGCATTCATTTTGTTCACAGTTTAAGTCTTTTGTTTAAAACAAGTAACATAATTTTTACAAGACTTTTTTTTTTTTTTTTTTTTTCCTCCAGTAAGTATGGACCACATTATGGCCCTCTCCTTCTTTTCAGAGACCCAGACAAATGAACAGCTGAGAAGAATGTGAAGAATTCATGTTATCCATACTTGGGCTAGGAGTCAGGAACAGTTATATTATGCTGGAGAACCTCTGCTTTCTAAACAGATTTTTAAACTTGAAGTGCTGCTACCAGTAGCTGAGTTTTCAGACCTCTTTCTCCAATATGGAACTTCCTACAAGGCAACCAGTGGCTTTCATGGATTGACCGACTTATCTTGAAACCATTCTTATAATAGTTTTGGTTTGACAGGACATAATTCTGAATGAATCCAGGTAATTTGTACTTTCATTAGCCAGTGAATGTTATTATAAGAATATTATTAAGGAAGAAAAGTACAGTGAAAAACAAACAAAGCACATAATCTTTGCTTTTCTTAGAACTACTGCCTTATTCACTAACAGATTGACATCTAAATAGTACATACAAACACTGTGATGAAGTTTGAGAAGGAACAGAAAGTGCTGCCATGTGAGTAAATCTATCATAGATATTCCCAAAATCTCTTTGCCAGGTTCACCTGGCAGCAGTAGGTGTCACCACTACCTATGGTAATGAAGCTGTAGCTGTTTCTGTGGCAGCTCATGTATCTGCTTGAGTATTATTTTTGCCATAAGAGATTGTATAAAGTGCGTCAGGAAATATTAAGTTAGAACAAAGACGTGTCCAGGCTGTTGGCATTCCTTGTTTTATTTGTTTTGCAAACATGCTCTTTTTGGAACGCTGACTTAGAGACATGTATTGTACATGTTTTGTCATTTTTACTTCAAATCTTTGCAGATCTTTCCTTGCATGAGATAAGCTTTATTTATTTTCTTTTATTTACATTCAGAAAGTTATTTAATCATAGAATCTACATATCTGAGGACACTGTAGTTATTGTCCTTTTCTTCTTTAATCTACCACATTGACTTACTACTAGATTCCTTGTTTAAGATCATTTCTGAAACCCTTATATATGTAAATGGTTCTTATATATAGAAGTTTCATCAGCTTCTTGGGCACCTTGAAGTGCTCATAAACCATGATTTGTTCAGCAACTTCCCAACTTGAGAGCCCTTGCTAATTTTAACATATTCTCTCTCAGTAGGCTAACATCAACCTCCTCTACATTGATCTTCTGACACTGATTCTTCTTTTGAGTCATGTAGTGAACTTAGCAGAAGCTAAGCAGATAATACTGATTTGTACAATTTCAAGTTGGTCATAAGGCAAAGCGCAGGGTATAGGCAATTTCTTTAGTTTTGATCTGTAGTTTTAGTTTTACCATTAATAGGTAGATTTTATTGTTGTTGCAATTATTGCTTCCAGATTTACAAAGTAATGAAACAGTCTCTGAGGAAGAAGATTAAAGTTTTCCATGACAAATAATGAAACTGCAGAGCAAAAATCATTTTAATTACATTTACACTACCTCACATGTAGAGTTTGAGAGTCTCCCATCTCTGGAGGTCTTCTGTGATGTTTTATATAACAGCCCTTCAATTATCTTTTGCAATATTCTACAATCCTCAGTTAAGCATTCATTCTAGGATGAATTTAAAACTGTGCTCTTATTATTGATTTGACTGCAAGTAGAAGAGAAGCACTAAAAAGTATAAGCTAAAAATATAGGATATATATATATAGCAAAGGATATATGATCAAAATTCTTTGTAACTTACAAAGTACTAAAATAGTTTTGTTGCTAAGAGCTACTGTATATAGATCTCACAGAGTGAAATTATATATACTCCAGGAAATATGTATATTCTTATGCACCACTTGTTACAAAATAGTCACAAACAAGGAGAATACACTGGTGGTCTTAATTATATTTCTAGCCTTGTGAGAACAAATTTTGCATCAAAATATCTTTAAGTTTCACATTAAAAAAAAAAAAAAGAATTAAAGTAGGTAATACATGGAAAAATTATACCTAGTGGATTTATTGACAAATATATATCAGAATGTGGCCTAAGAACAACAAATATTTGGCCTCAGTTTTGCAGCTGGCTGCCTTGATTGAAAAAGGATTTTATTTTTTTTTTCCATTTTCTTTCATTTCACTGTTCTAAGCTATTCAGATTCATGAGTATACACCCTCTGATAAATGAGAAGGAAATGCTGGCTACAGCAAACATGGACAATGTTGAAGTACTCAACATGTTGCTTGCTTCAACTGGGTCTCTCACAACCCCGAACCTTGAGCTGGGGCAACAAAATTTTTCCCACTGTAAGAGAAGAGCATGTCCAGGACTGCTTGATGAGACTGAGTGTGTATAAATCTATGGGCCCAGTAACATACATCCCGGGATCCTGAAGGAGCTGACTGATGTGGTTGCCAAGCAATTCTCCATCATATTTGAAAAGTCATAGCTGACAAGCAAGGTTCCTGGTGACTGGAAAAAGGGAACCATCACTCCCATTTTTAAGAAAGGGAGAAATAAAGACCTGTGAACCTATAGGCCTGTGAGCCTCACCTCTGTGCCTAGGAAGATCATGGAGCAGATCATCCTGCAAGGTATGTTAAGGCACATGTGAGATGAGGTGATCTGTGACAGCCAATGTGGCTTCATCACGGGTAGGTCATGCTTGACCAGTCTGGTCCCCTTCTACAATGAAATACAGGCATTGATGGACAAAGAAAGGGCAACAGATGCCTTCTACTTGAACTTGCACTAGACATTTGGTATGGCCCCATACCACATCCTTATCACTAAATTGGAGAGAGATGGAATTTAAGAGTGGACTATTTGGTGAATAAAAGATTGGTTGGAAGGTTGCAGCCAAAGGACTGTGCTCAATGTCTTCATGTCCAGGTGTAGTCTGATGATTGGTGGTATTCCCCAGGGGTCCACCTTGGGACCGGTACTCTTCATCACTGACGTAGACGGTGCTCATCTCAAGTTCATCCATGCCGCGATTTGCTTCCAGTTTTGTGCCCTTGCTTTTTAAACAGAGCTAAAGAGAAATACATAGCAACAAATTGCCATTTGCACACATCTGTCTGTTCATTGGCCATACCAAAGGTTCATGGCCGTACCATCTGTTCATGGGACCATACCAAAGGTCTCTGAAAACTCGTAACACTAATTTAATTTCTCTACAACGAGGAAGAGGAATTATTAGGTCCAAAAATCTTCCCTCATGAGAAGGAAGCCTTGATATCACACTTTTGCAGTTGTAGGAGGCTTTGACCTCTTCAGCATTTGCTGCAAGGGAAATAGGAAACACAATGTAGGAGGCTTCTGGAGAGTCAGAAACAACTGCAAGAAACAGTGAATTCATGAGCTAAGAAAGGTATGTTATTAGACCTGATGAGGTCACAGTGTTTTGCACCAGATTATGTACAGAGGTTCCTTCCAAACTTTCTGTGGTGCATCTCACAATTGAAAGCTCGAAGAACTGGGTATTTTGTGTTACCTATTTAAATTTTTTTATATGTATACATACATACATACATGTATATATACGTATATAAATTCAATTTTTTGAAATATCAAATAGGTAAAAGAGATTCTACCATTTCCTCACTCTGCTATTGCTGTTGTTGTGTTGCTTTTTGTAGTAAGTAGGCAGTATTGGGCTTGATTTAATTTCTACTGTTATCTCAGATTTTTCAGATATTCATTCTTTCACCTTTAAAGGGTAAGAGAATCAAGGGACAGAAATTGGCAGAGTCTTCTGGAGATTGTCTAGTTCAACCTTCGCTCAAAGCAAGTTCACTACACTAGGTTGCCCAGAGCTGTGTCCAGTTAAATATTGAGTATCTCCAATTATGGAAATTGAACATCTCTAGGCAATCTGTTCCTGTGTTTGACCACTTTCACACTAAAATGTTTTGTTATTTTAAAACATAATTTGTACCTATTACCTCTTGTCCTGCCACTGAATACCTGGGAAGAACTTAGATCTGACTTCCAAATACTCACCTATCAAATATTTACACAGGTATTTTAAATATTAAAGAATGTTTGAATGCTTTATAATGTAAGTTTTATATTTGAACTTTTACAAGAAAGACTGAAGGAATGAAGATCTTTTGTAATCATTTTTCTTTCTTCCCCCAGTTTTTTTTATTGTTTTGTTTTATTGTTGTTGTTGTTGTTTTACATTGTTTTGCTTTAAATAAATGACTCTGGCAGTAAACTGAATCAGAAATCCAAACTAAATTAATTAAAATTCTTACAGTTAATACGACAGACTAAAATACTTTGAGAGTGGTGGTGTGGAATAATTCTACATATATTCTGTGTGCATTTGTGTAGAACTTCTTGCAGAATCAGAAAAATACATTTTCATTTCAAGTAATATATTACAGATAGCAGAACAGATATAAAAATTTCATGCTCATCAGTCATGTATTAGTAAGTCTTGCCTTACCATTTCAGTGAAGATGGAGTTCAGGGTCAGTATTACTATCTATATTAAATATTTGAAACAAACAAACAAAAGCTCAGCAAGCAAATGAAAACCCATAAACTTTTGAATCAAAATGTAACATTTTTGTGTAATTTTGTCAGCTATTGTTATACTCCCTTTAAATGAAAAATCTGGTTTCTTCAAAAAAAAAAAAAAAAATCAGCTTTTTCTTAGAACTAGTACAGTAATATATAGATAACAAGCCTAGGGTAAGTCAGTCGTTTCTGTGTATCCAAGAGAGTAAATTGTTCACACTTGGTATTTTTTTTTCTGTGAAGCTTTTTTTTCTTTTCTTTTTTTTTCCACAACAGGATTCTGTATAGGAACAATGACCATCAGATTAAAACACAAGATAGATCCACCTTTGTTATTGCTCAGATCCTCTTGAAAAGCTGTCTCCTAGTTTCTACAGAGAAAGCGATTGCACAGCCTTCACCATGTCCCCAAGCTGTGAAGTCTCCTCGCACATCTTATACTAAAATTGACTCTTCTTAAGCACTGAGGATAGTTATTTACTATATATAGGCATCCCAAGCTTTTGTTGGACTATAATTCTGAAAGCCTAAGAAAACACCTGTGGACTTACTAATCATGTATAATCAGCTGTGCCAGTTATTAAGCAGGAGCGTGATTCTCCTGTTCCCTTAAGAACCTAAAACAGAAGATCAAACAGAAAAAAAACCAACAAACCAAAGCATTATCTTTTAAGTGTTATGCTAACAACAATATTCTGTTACCCAAATAAATGATCTTCATCAGAGTGAGGCACACATAATCTGTCAATCTGCATGAAATTTGGGTCTTCTGCTATCACCAAAAATCAGTCTTCCTCCCCGACATGACAACATATTTTATGTAACTATCTTTATATCCTAATAACTGGTAACAGCATCTTAAGTCTCTGTAAGGTGTGTGTTCATTCTTCAAAATTCAAACACTAGACTTGCACCCTTTTTATCATAAGAGTATGTACATCCTACTGATACTTACTCTGTGCTTTAAACATATTTTTCTTTAGTTATAATAAAAGTTCCACATATTCTTGTATTCACAGACAAAATACCTTCATACTAATTACTTTTTTTATAAGAAGGTATGTTTTATAAGCAGATACTTTAATCAGATAGCAAAAAATCTTTCACCTGGTAATTGCTAAAAGGATGAGAATAAGGCATTTAATTCTGTTTATTTAATTCTGATGTTACATGCTTGTGGCCTTACTTTATCAATTCTGTATGCACAGTAAATGCAACACACTCATTTTCAAATCATAAACCTCTTGAAAAAAACAGCCAGAGGTCTGCTAATGTGTTGGATGATGGATCTCCTATTTATTATCGATCTTTGAATTCAGAACCAATCCATTCTGAACTAGCAAACATTTTTTCATATATTTTTAGAAAATATTGAATGCCTCATAATCATTGACAAGACTGTTTTGTGTATCACTACTCAGGTTAGCAACAACCTACTGCATTTCACCAGAAAAAAATGAACCTTGCAGAAGCTGAATCTTGTGTGGTATATCTTGAATGAACTGACTTCACATTCAGCTACCCTTGAATTAAAAGGAAGCTCATAGTAAGCAATTCAGATGTAATGAGAAAAGTTCTGTAAGACTTATTATGTACGAGAAACTACATAGTCTTCTGTTGTATAGACATGTTATACATTGTGATTTTAATCACTGATGGAGGAGGATTTGACTCAAGCAAACTGACCATTAGTAGATTTCTGTATCACCCATCTCAAGCAACTTTTTTATATTCTACTTACGCTATCTTCCCTTACCCAAACTAGTCCATTCTGATGAACCTTCTTCTATTTATTTTATTGTTTTTTTCAAGTTTGGATGCAGAAATCTCAACTATAACCTAATCCCATCACTATGTTCCTTAACCACTATTCCTGATTTGATTGTACTACTCACACATCTGGTCTGCCTGTACATGGAATGTAATTGGGAATGTACTAAGTAATATTTAATGAAAAAAATACAGGTTTGGGACTCTTAAAAAGAGTCAGAAGACTTGTACCCTCTCTGGAAGCCCTTCTTTTTCATCTTCTTAATGGTTCTTCCTATTAAGACTGGGCTATTATAATCCCAAAAGACATGCAAGAGGCTAACAATAAAAGTCATGAATATAAGAATGTGATTCAGTTCACTGATTAAAGACTCCAGTTTTAGGTATCTACTAGCAGGCATCTAGTTGTGTGGTAATTGTTTATGCTTCCATTATGATCAGTGGAAGATGAGGGTAGAACAGAGTTGTGTTAAACAGGTGTGTAGCACCATGTCATTTTCGCTAAAACATCCAAGACATCCACAGGAAAGGCAGGTAGGATACATGACATACAGGAAATCTCAACCCTTGTTGAGATTTGCAGGAGTTTAAGGCTATATATATTCTAATATATATATTACAAAATATTCTAGGGCATTTCACATTGTACACAAGTCTTGTTTTTTTTTCTTTTCTTCTCAGCACAGCCAATTTGTCCTAAAGGTACAAAATAGGGGCATTATCCTGTAGGTGTCTATCTTAGGAGAAAATAAATCTCTATAAAGCATGTGGGGGGGAGGGAGTGGAAGCATTAATGATGAAACATTAGCCTCTTTCCGAGGCTTGTATAAATTACATAAACCTTTTAAAGAGTCATAGAATGCTTTGGATTGGAAAAGACCTTAAAGATCATCTAGTTCCAATCCCAGTTTTTTTTGTTATCCTTTTATATGCAAAGGGGGTGGTCTTGTGCTTGTGAAGAGAGACTGGAGAGACTGAAGAACAGTCAAACAAACATAGATGCTACATTAAAAAAAGGAAATTCAGTACAACATTTCTGAATCTATCATAAGTTTTTTAATTATCATGTTCAATTGAAGGAGTCTGTCTTAGAAGAAATTTCATTCACACTTAGAGTGGTATTGATATTCAGTAAAAACACAAGCTTCTAAGGATAATTAATGGAGAAATCCTTTCTGCTGTGATAGTCACTTCATTCTAAATTCTTCTACCTATAACCAGATACCAGGTAATACAGAGCTATGAAACTGACTCATAATGTAGTCTCAAATACATTTGAAAAAATATGAACACTTCTGAGTCAACATTTGTTTTACATTCCTTTCCTAATTATTTTCTATAAACTGAGGTTTCCAGAGTTTTTAGTAAAGTAAGTTTGAGCAGTCTTAAGAATTGATTCTTCTTCCAAATTCATAGTGCAGCACATTAAGATTGTTGGAGTCCACTCTTATCTGAAGATGTGAAGGTCTTATCTTAAAGTGAAAAGCATTTCAACAAGAGTCTTGCACAGGAGTATCATTTCAAATAACATTGTCTTTGCTGTTTTTACTCAATATCTCAATAAAATAGATCTCAAAACTGTAACACTCAGACAACTCAGTTTTCTTTTCATATATTTCATAATGGCTCAAGACATGCACAGGGCCTATATCATGTGCAATAAGGGCTTGAATATGGGTAAATAGGACATAATATTTTGAGAATGAGAGATACCAATAGAAGACGTCCTCTATTTTCATTCTTTTTTTTAAATTCATGTTGGTTTCAAAAATAAACAAAATGAAATAATAAATAATAAAATAAAATAATTTTGAAAACCCTGTAAATGACATATGAAAATCTTTTAAATATCAGGCCACAGTTTTTATGCTTTTTTAATAAATTACACATACACCAAGTTGACTCGATCATATTTTACTCTTTTTGTTTCTCTTGAAAATGTCAATTTTTAACATTGACATTTAGTCTCATAAATGAGACAGTACTGTTGCTGTGTTGCATATTTCTCTGTATTGGTCTATAGAGTAATAGTTCTCTGTACTGGTCTATAGAATAACAGTTCTTTAGAGTATTATAAAGCTGGGGAGGAAACTTGTGGGTTTTTCTCAGTTCACAGCAGCTGTAGAGGATTAATGTCAGTAATAATCTGTGTTTTCATTTTGTTTTCCTATCTGGATGATTTTTTTTAAAAAATTCCTCTGAAAATAACTTTGCTCAAACACTATGCACTCAGTGAACTCAAACAGTTTTGTTGTCATCAAATGAAACCTTTCTGAGCATCTGAAAGTAGACTGTCAAAGAATAAACAAGGATTTCATTTTAAAAGTTATTTAGAAAGAAAAAAAAAATCAGTTTTGTAGAACGATAAAACAGGTTCCTTTAATACTAAAACATTTTGATTGCTTTTCATCAATAAAGAAAATTACTGTTTGTGTGTTTCTTTTTAATATGTGATTATGTCCTTGCAGAAGATATTTTACATTGCCCAACAAATTTATCAAAAAAAATTCACCTAGCCCTATGAGAAACATATGTGAATATATGTGAAGACTTCAACATACTTAGGATGAAATAAAATAGTTCAGATATGAACACTTAAATCAGTGTGATTGTCAATCCATTCAGTTAACTAAAATTTACAAATTGAAGTAGACATTTGCAGATGCTAGATCTAAATTCCTGCACTATATCTTTGTTGTTTTTTTGAAAATCTTTTTTTCATCGGAAATTACCAATGATACAGACAGTGCACTGATTTTAATTTACATTTGGATCTAGAACATGATGTTTTTCTAGAACCAAATGTTACAGAAAGATGCTATCAAACTCCGAATCTTCATTTGTGGGATATTGCAGGAGTCATATGACTGTACAGACACCATCCATTCCAGTTAAGTAGCAAATAAATTTGAAATATGAAATTGTGAATTTGGAGGTGAAGAAAAATCATAGAATCATAGGTTCATAGACTGTTTTGGTTTGGAAGACACCTTAAAGATCAACTTGTTTCAATACCTCTGCCATGGGCAGGATCATTTTCCTCTAAAAGCCCCACCTAGACTGGCCTTGAACACTTACAATGATGGAGGCATTCACAAGTTCTTTGGATAACCTACTCCAGTGCCTCACTACCCATATTTCTTCCTAATGTCTAATCTAAATCTAGCTTCTGTTAATTTAAAACAATTACCCTTTGTCCTACCACTATACTACCTGAAAACAAATCCGTCCTTCTTTCCTGTAGGACCCTTACAGTGACGGAAGGGTCACTAAATGTTTCCCCCAAATCTTCACTTCTCCAGGCTAAATAACCCCCGCCGTCTCAGTTCATCTTCATAGGAGAGGTGCTCTAGCCCTCTGATCATCGTCAAGGCCCTTCTATGTACTTGCTCCAACATACCCATACCCTTATGTTGAGTGCCCCAAAGCTGAATGGTGTCATGAGAGTCGAGTAGAGGGGTAGAATCACTTTGTGTGCCTGTCACATGCTGCTTTTGATACAGCCTAGGATACGGATGGCTCCCTGTGCTGCAAGAGCACTCAACTCTTGTTAAGTTTTTCATCAACCGAAGTTTTATCAGTGCTATGAAACCTATAAGACCATGAAAGACATCATTACTTATTTTATTTCAAGATGTGTATATAAAGTAGGTCAAAAGCTATAGCTATAATGAGCAACAGACCTAATGGAACAACTTTTTATTTGAAAGAATGGAGTTTAAGGTTAATAGGAACTGCACTTGCAACTACTGAAAGAATAAACCCCTCAGTTTTCTATCTGATTGTCCCTTGATCATAGATTACTAAATCAATATGTGTTGACATGGTCAAATGGTTTACTGACTTGTAGACAGAAAACAGAGAAGTATTTGTTATTAGAACTTTTTCGACAAGGAATGAAACATTAGAGACAAAATAATATGAGCAAAACAGAGGGACAGAGATGTGTAAGGTGATGAAAGAGAAAACAAAATACAAAGTTTAATTTAACCTCTTAGAAATCATGAAATAAGATATCTGAGTCAGCAACACATCATGGTACCAGCCAGTTCAAACCAGTTAAGAAAAAAATAGTGTCAAAAAAATTAGTTTGTTTTTAAAGTTGGTTTTGTTGTTAACTCAAAAATTCAGAGTAAAAACTTTTGGAGATTAGCTAGACATTTTCCAAGTCCAGTCCGTTAAAAAAGATGCAACCAGTAGCTAATGTGCCTGGAAAGCACTGCAGTTGATTTTGTAGCAGCTTACAGGGTCTGAAAGAGAGGAGAAAACATTTTCCAGTAAATTCACAAATGACAATTCATGAAATAAAATTCTATCACTCAAGTAAAATCTGTGATTTTTGCAGATTCAGTAGACATACAGTAGACTAAAAAAACAAGCCATCAAAAAAAGCTTAAGAAAAAAAAAAAAAAAACAAGAAAAAGAAAACCCCATTCCATTTGCCACTTCAGAACAGATGCTTTCAGTTGCAGACAAAGCAGTGAAAAGGCCAACACCAGAAGCATGAGCTTTCTTGAACTGGTCCTGGCACTGGGACCGGGATTATTTTTACATATCATAGATGCACTTCTCAACTAACTTAAATAAGGAATAAATCAGTGTCTTAAAATTTAGCTTTCTAAATATTGCTTTTGTAACAGTTGTTATGCAACTTGATTTGATTTGATAATCTGTGACCTAGGGACAACCAATTAGGAAACTAAGGGCTTTATTCTTGCAATACTGTACAAGTGCAAAACCCATTAACCTAGCAAGTGACTTGTAAGCATGTCAATTGCTCAAGAGTCCCCCTGAAATATTAACAAAAGACAAAACAAACAAACTAACTAACTAACAATACATTTCCTGCTGCTATTCTATGAATAAAAAATAATATTGCAAATGAAAAATTGGAAAATGTAGATGTATAAAATCAGAATCTGCAATCAAGTTTTCTTTCTTTTTAGCATTAGTAGGACTCTCCACTTTTCGTAACGTAATTTAATTTTTATGTACAAAATTTCCTGAAGGGCATAAATGCATTTTGACTCTATGCAGTTGTAATTCAGTTTTAAGCCATGCATAAAAACTTAATAAACAGTAAAATGTTAATAGGTTGCATATGGACTGTGACCTTTCCTAGTTATTTTTCAGAGTTTTTTTATCAGTTAAGATACATTCACTGGAATAACTGAAGGAAACGTAGTCTACCATTTACTTTAGAAAAATGAATGTTTATCAAATGGACTTGAATGGATAATAATAGGATAGTTCATGCTTGAGAAGACTCACAATTGCCGATGTGAAGAACTGGATATTGTCTCACTGTTGTAATCATGTGCAGAGTGTATTGCATTTACACTTTGCATGACCTTGAAAATAGTTTCCAAGACCAACATCAGAATCATTCTTTTGTATTATTGTTGCTGCTGCCAAGAATATAAACAAAACAAATAATGACAGAAATATAAAATAAAAATTGTGACCGTGTAGCATAGATGAAATGTATGTGCTCTTTTTTTCAGTGTTTTAGGAGGAAAAAATGTATATAATTATGACCTATAGTTTAAAATGCAAATTCAGTAAGATATTTCCCAAAGAGTATTTAGCATTACTGTATTACATATTTTAAAACAAAATTTGAATTGTTAATGTTTCTTAAAATATACATTTAAATATTCATTGAGATTCCAGATTCCTTGATTCTATGATCTAAACTTACAAAGATTCTAGGTTTGCTTCATAAGCTGTGGTTGCATATCAGATATATTCAGCAGCTTTGACTTCTTGTTGCTGTATATTTTCTTAAATTTAAATGTATTTATTTATTTGCTTTTTTTGTATTAAGATATTTTATTTATTGACCTGTTAATCAATTGGTATGAGTGTCCTTTGGAAAAAACAAACAAACAAACAAACAAGATCTTTCTTTTATTGCTTTTATTATTATTATTTTTAACTTATTGCAATATTATCCAGAATTTAAAATATATCTTATCACTATGGACAGGAGACAGTTATAAATTCCATGTAAATGTAAGAGAAATCTTGCCTCCAGATGGACCAAACAATAGGGCTACATAGTTTTTTCTTAAAACAACCTACTACAATGTTAAGCCCTGCATATTTATCTTTTCTATCTTTCAATTTTACCACATTGTCATCCAACCAAATTTTAGATTTCACCCATTTACATCGTACATGATAGAAGCCCCAACTATATTTTATTACTGTATTTATATTAATATATTTTTTAAAATGTTTAAGTATCTTCCCTGCTGAAAAAGTGACAGCATGCCTGTTATTGTCTGGTCTTTAAACAGCTCACTGTTTGGAATGCTGCTGTCCACACTGTGGCAATACTTATGTCTGATAGCAACTTCCTCTGAGAGTTACTGTGCTTTTGCACAGTATCAGGTTGCATCAGGTTGGTGAGGATGCTGGGCTTCTCAATTTTCATCTGCTTATGAACTTCCTCAGCAGAAACTTCACTTTCCATTTCAGGTGCTACTATGTATATAATAAGAGAAATCTAAAAACTGGAGGAAGTGCACTATGTGTAAGCACACATTTTGTCTCTCACTTCCATATACTGATGGCCTCTTTTATAGCAAGCACTGAGTAGAGCATGTTGCCCACGACAGAGGATTAGTCTCTTGAAGGCAAGGCTAGCATTCTACTCATTTAATTTTAGACTGATTTATATAACGAAATCAGGGACACTTAACAGAGTTGATTTCAGCGAGGAGCTTAGCATGGAGAAGAGAAGACTCTGGGGAGACCTGATCATGGACTACTTGTACTTGAGGGGTGTTTATAATCAGGATGGAGACTGACTTTTTAAGCAGGTAGGTAGTGATAGAACAAGAGGGGAATGGCTTTAAAATAAAAGGGGAGATATAGGTTAGATGTTAAGTGGAAATTCTTTACTCACAGATGTTGTGAGGTGAGGCACAGGAATATGCTGCTCAGATAAGTTTTGGATGCCTCATCCCTGGAGATATTCAAGTCCAGGTTGGAGGGGGCCCTGATCAGCCTTATCTAGTGAGTGATAACCACATCCAGTTTAGGGAGTTCAAACTAGATGATTTTTAAGGTCCCTTCCAAACTAAGCCACTGTATGATTTTTTGATTTTAGGTATTCTTGATTCCAGATAAGAATATCACAGTTTGAGCCATTGTTTGACTACTAAATTATAAAGAATTACATTACCAAGAGTTTTCTATAATCACATTCCGTTTACTCACGGTAGAGGAAGCTCAGGAAACAGAGGAATAGTCAAGATTATGAATTTTACATGCAAGTGGGGGGAAAAAAAAAAAAAAAGAAAGAAAGAAAGAAAGGAAGAATTACTTCCATAATTAAAGAAATATTCTTTATTCAAAACAGGGTTTGAGTTATTGATCTGTTTAAGAATTGCCATGTCTGGGTAAGATTCTGAATTGGGTCAGTGCTTCACAATTATATCACCATTTAGTGGGAAACTAAGACTTTGAGAAATAGCAATCTGTTTTTCAATCATGTTGCAGCATAGATTCTACTATAGTTACAGTTTATAATGATTTATTAATGCAGTCAGGCTTTGGTTGTTCAAACATTTTAACTTTGCTTGATCTGAATGCTGTTTTTGACGTTGTCGATTATAACATTCTGCTTGATCATTTATGAAATTATGTAGGATAACTTGGCACTGATTTTACTTGGTGTCAATCTTATTTATCAAACATCTGCCAAACTGTGTCATGTATTAACTTTTGTCTATGCTACCATGGCATTCTCAGGTCCTTCAGCTTTTGCACAAACTGTTGCATGGTACAGTATTTTTTTCAGGTAACTTTTTCATGATTTAGTTATTTCCTCCTTCATATGTGGTAATCAAGGTAACATGGATTATGTACAGCTGTATACAAAAGCAAGTACATATTTTTCTTTGAACATGCATACCACAAAAGAACGAACAAGTAAGTATGTTCTAGAGTGGCAAAAGAGTTTCTCCTTTTTAGATGAAGTTAATCAAGATAATGCCACAACTGTGTGCAATGTCACATTTTAGAAATACTTTAAAGGGGAAAATTTTCACCGTTCTAAATCTATCCTTATGTAATGTTCCTAGATCTTTTTTTATTACAGTATCACAGAGCTGTAGGGGTTGGAGGAGGCCTCTGGAGATCATCCAGTTCAACTGCTCTGCTAAAGCAGGTACCCTACAGTATTTGGAACAGAAAAGCATCCAGATGGGTCCTGAATATCTCCAGAGAAAGAGACTCCACAGCCTCTCTGGGCAGCCTGTTCCAGTGCCCTGTCACTCTCACAGTAAAGAAGTTCTTCTTGTGTTTGTATGGAACTTCCTGTGTTCCAGTTTTTGCATGTTGCCCCTTGTTTCATCACTGCACATCACTGAAAAGAGTCTGCCCCTATCGACTTGACTCTAGCACTCCTGCACAAGATCCCCACTCAACCTTCTCTTCTTCAGGCCGACCAGTCTCAGATCTCTCATTCTTTCCCAATACAGGAGATGCTTCAGGCCCCTAGCCATTTCTGTGACCCTGCTAATAATTCTTGATAATTAAAATAAACTTAACTGATGTAGAAATGCACATAAAACAGAACACAGCAATCCTGAAGTTTTACTAACAATATCACAGTGCTTACTTATTTGTAGAAAACTCTAGATGCATCCTCTTTAATTTGGTTTACAGTTAGTAGCACCACTGGCTTCAATTCAAGATGCATGTATATTTTCCTAATAATCTTAGCAGTTGATGCCTGCTGTACATCCTAGAGGTAACATATGATCTCTCTTGCTGTTCTTTTTGAACAGAAAATAATGTGTAGGACTAGTCAGATATTTGTTTTCACACGGCAGGCTTTTCTGCTCTGAAAAGGATATATGTTAACAGGAAAAAAATGCTTGTGTACTCAAGGCATGAACTATCACTTAGGAAATGCATTTGCCTGGTTCCAATTTAATTTTCCTTCCTATTTTCAAACTGGAGTAGACCACAGAACACTATGCTAAACTGAAATGTGTACAATAACAAAGATAACTCCAAATTTCCTTTTCACCACAGTGACTATACGTTGGGTCTACCCTAGAAAATTTCCTTGGCATAACATTGTCAGATATAGACATTTGGGAATTTTTTAATGATACTTCTAGACCACCAAAAGCTCTAATGTAGGCACAGTAATACTGAACAAAACTGTGCTTTTTTATTCATTTATGAGCAAAAGCTGTATCGACATTCAGAATTTTTGCTGAGATAGAGGTATTAGCAGACCCTCTCTATTTTAATCTAGCCCTTAGCATAACAAAGCAATTAAAGATAACCCTGCACATGCCTCGAAAGGATAGTGTTTTCTGTGGCTCCTTTGTTCATGATTTTCAGATGTATGCTTTTCTTTACCTCTCCTGCAGATCTTGTAATATAGATTGTATACGGACAATGCAAGCTGTTACCTGTAGGTGTCCCTAAATAATGAATAGTCCTCCATAACAGCTTTCAGCTTTCCTTCCAACTAACAAGTAAAGGATAGTTTCAGTCTGTTTTTTTTTTTTTCATTTTGTTTGTTTGTTTGTTTGGTTGTTGTTTTGTTTTGTTTTTTAAACAAACAAAAAAAATATAGCATTTCTAAAATAGAAAGTTAAATAGAGACTTTTAAATCTATTCTTAGGCACCTAAGGGTGCCTTTAATGTTTTATTCACTCCAATTTCTTAACTATATTTCGATCAAAATTAGCCATCATTCTATAGGCCAAATTGTGCCTAGGAAAGGGCAAATTCCTGTCCTGCTGCTGCAAGGATCCATTACCCATCATTTCAATCTCTATGCACTTAAACCTAGGCACAGCATTCCCTACAAGTTCCTATTTAATGTTTTCATATATGAGAAATATTAGAAACTTAGATTATAGAACACAGGGGGGCACATTTTACTGTCTTGAGAATGTCTCCATCACATTGGAATTTGGAAATTCCATACATTGGAATCTTATGTATGATCACAGCTTTCTCTGAGAATTACTATAAGAAACCTTTGCAGTTGTGTTGGGCTAGTGAGAATGCAGCATTTCTTCTCACCTTTAGTTTGCTGCAGCTGCTTTTTCAGCAGCAACTATCTTTCTATTGCAAGCCCTTCTATGTACACAGGAAATCTCAAAGTAGGAGGACGCACATTGTGTTTAACAAAAAGATTTCTTCCTAATTTCCCTAATTTCAACACAATGCTCTTTTCTTTGTTGTACGTTTTATACTTATTGGTTTTTAATTGATCTACATCTAACTGAAGATTTTCCTTACAAAAATCATGCTTCTGTGAAGAATTTTAGAAAAGGGACAGCGATGTACTCTAAATTAGAGTTTTCAGAATTAGCACCTAAAGACATGAATTACTTGATTCATAGCCAATATATACACCAATGATTATGACATTATTGCTTTTGGTTATTCAACTTTTTTCAATAACAGAGAGTCTGGGAAGGTATCAGAAGAAAGGACATAATGTATTTTGCCACAGTTTTGCCTCTTTCTACCAGGAGAATTATTAAAATATATTATTGGTCATCTTGGAATTAATTTAAAAGTTCTTCATGTGTGATCTTAAAAGGTTTCAGCATGTCTAATTTATTGGTCCTTTGCTATTTGTAGCCGACACGTTTAAAAACATAAGCCAGATGAACAGGTTTTCCCAACACTCCTGCTTTTTTAAAAGAAAGTGTTTAAAATTACACTTTTGTTTGTTTTTATTTTTGAAGGAAACAGTTTTAACACAAGCATAACTAGCTTGGTTAAAATCAATTTACAGTGAATGCACTAAAAGTAAAGAAATTAAAATAAAATATATATATATAAATAAAAAATACAAAAAGGAACTACAAAATCATGGAATAACAACAAAATGAAATGATATAGAAAGAAATCAAGATTCAGCATTTTCATCATGTAGCCTTATTATTAAAGCTTCATTATTTCATGTTAAAACTTTGTAAAGAGTAAAACTTGGTATATGACATTTGAGTCTAGAAAGGAGTGCTACCTCATATATACTGGGAAAAGTTAATTTGTGGCATTTTTTTAATGTTGGGTTGAAGGAAAAGCAGTAATGCAAGCTGGAATCATTTCAGTCTATCATTTCAAGGAGAAGATAGTTAAATATTAGCATAAAAATGTTGTTTTAAGAATAAAAAAAGCATCTTTAAGATTCAGGTACTCTTAATAACTTTTGTTTTATATATGTTTGGATATGTTTCAGTTGAGTTAATTTTCTTCATACTGGCAGGTACGATGATGTTTCTCGGATTTAAGAGAAAAATAATGTTGATAATGTTTTGGTGTTGCAGAGCAGTGTTTACACAGATCCAAGGGCTTCTCAGCTTCCTATGCTGGCCTTCCAGTGAGGTGGCTGGGGATACACTAGAAGCTGGAAGGAGACCAAACCAGGACAACTGACCCAAACTGGCCAAATGAACATTTCTTACCATAAGATGTCATGCTGAACAATAAACTGTGGGAGTTTGTCAAGAAATCTGCCACTGCCTGGAGACTGACTGAGCATCAGTTGGCAGTTGGTGAGCGATTGCATTGTACTCTTGTTTTGTATATTAATACATCATTTCTCTTCATTTTTCTGTCCTGTTACACTATCTTTACCTCAACCTACAAGTTTTACATTTTTCTGATTTTCTCCCTCATCTCTCTGGGGAAGGATGAGTGAATAGCTGTGTGATGCTGAGCTGCCTGCTGGGTTAAAACACAACAGATGTAGATTCAGCTTTATCTTTGAAAGATATCTGGAATAAATTCCCCAGTGAATGGCAAATTGCTTTCATACATGCCTCAATATAGACAATACAAATTCTTCCTTAAATGAGTAGCACTGTGCTCCTTACAATGCAAAAGAGTTAGATGAATTTCAAAGCAATTCAAAATTCTATTAACATGAAGATTTAAACTTCCAAGTTTGCTAAATAAGCAGTAAATTGATTTGAAGGAAATGGATGTTGATCTAACTTGGTCTGTTAACAATCTCTCTACTCAAAGTCTGTATTACATAATTAATCCCCACTTCAGTTCTATATCCACTAAACTCATGCATATAAACAAACATTTTTAATGAACAAACATGCAAGTATCATCTCTCTATCCTTTATACTCTCTCCTTATCAATTCCATATCTTATTTCAGATTTTCCCATATTTTCCTATTTGCCACATATGCTCCCAACGTATAATTTCCCTGTGTTTTTCAGAGCTTCCTTTCTTTCCACATCTGCCATTATTTTTCTGCACCCAGCTACACTCCTATCCCTTGCTTCACATCAGCTTAATTCCCTATATCTCTTTGGACATTTGTCAGCAGTAAGCCTCATTCCTTCTCTTGCCTATATCCCACACTCACATCTTCAGCACTTTAGCTTTACTTGCTCCCATTCTCAAACTCTATAGTTCTTTGCATGATTTTAGTTAATGTTGTCCTTATTCGCTTGTGTTTTAACTACTTGCTATGTATTATTCAGAAGGTGAACATAGCATAATCATGTATACTGACAGATCATTGTTCTTTCAAGACAGATAGGGAACTGAGATTATTTAAATTAATATCCTTCCACCAGAAATGTCTGTGTATTAGATGTATTGTACATGGCTGTAGTGAGACATTCATAGCTCACTGAAAGTGTGGTCAAAAAGTGTGGGAATATATCTAAAGTTTTAGATAACTGACTTCCTCACTGATGGTATCCTTTATTGAGAAGCTCCAGTTTCCCTCAAGACTTGAGGGAAAGCAATTTGAGAAATCTCTTCTGCTGTTTAAAAGCAATTTATTTTATGATAACTGGAGTTAAAACATTATTAGTTTCAATAGAATATTTTATTTTTAATAATGCAGATGTGTTCTTGATATAAGAATAGAATGTATAGCTTTAGATTTCATACTTTTTATAAATTAAGCATTGTGAAGTCTTTTTACATGGTAAATTTGCCACCTTTTAGTGCCATCTTTTTTTTTTTTTTTTTTCACTTTATCCTTTAAATTTCCTTACATTTTATAAACACCTCCTGCCTGAAGAGGGAAAATTTTGGCCTTTCAGGTACTTGAGACCAATTCAGACTGGAAATTTCCAGAAGGATATGATTTCCCCATTGAGGTGTTTTAAATTAATTCCTTTCAAACTACGGCAGTGGATTTTAATTAAGCTAGAATTAACATTCATGTCAAGAGGAAAAAAACTCCACAGAGCTCTTTCTCTTGACCTTTCAAACAATGGTTAACCTCAGCATAAGCGTGCACTTTAAACAAGACTTGAATTACTGGATACCAATTGTGCTGAAAACAAGGAGGAGATTGTATCTGACTTAAGCTTATTTGCCTTAAAATTTGCTTTGTTGCTTGTCAAACAGTCTAAACGAAAATGTGTGACTAAGCTGAGTCTTTATTGGACTGTCTCATTTTCCCAGGTTCCAGACCATTGAGTTTGTCAGCTGGTGATTTGCAGAGGGACTGGAAACAGCCATGGTGCCTGTATTGCCAATCTTCTTTATACTCTTACGTATATAACAAGAAAGTTTGAAAATAGTTGAATAGGTCTTGTTTCTACCTGTTACTTTTCACACATAAATGCTGAATTTACTGTTGTAATAAGACCATTTCCCTCTTCTCATAGTTTGAAATTTTGCATATTAACATCCCAGCCCACTGCTGCTTTCATTAAAACTTGTGGGTAACTAATGTTGAGCTCTGAGTTTCTAGGAAGGTGAGATTTAATATTTGCAAAATATTGGATTTTTTTTTCATTTACATTTTGTTAAAAAAAAAAAATACCGTAAACAATCAGTATCTATTTTATTTTACCACAAAAACATACTCTGGTTTGAGGAACAGGCTGCTCAGGGCCTGATGCAACCCAGCCTTACATGCCCCCAGGGACTGGGCACCATTAAGTTCTCTGGGCAACCTGATTATTTTAAATCTAAAAAGCAGTTTTATACACGAGGAAAACAATATATATATGTATATATAATACATATATAAAATATATATATATATGTATAATATACATTCAAACATCTTCAAAATTCAGTGCTATATCTTAAAGATAAAGAAAGATCATTTATTTTCCTAATATTTTCCCTGGTATGCAGAATATAGTACTACCCTTTGATCTCGAGGTCAGTCATAACAATGCCCTTAAAACTGGAAAATTCAGAGTTATCAGGTGACACAAGACATTTGATACAAGAAGCCTAATGAGGACTGGTCTTTAGTGATGGAAAATGAACTCAAAGGCAAGTTCTGGGCTAAAAACTCATCTAAAAATTGTATTATATCTAAAAAATAAATAATAATAGTAATAAAAAAAAAGAAATATATTTGTCTGAAAAAAAAAATTGTTCTCTGTATTCTTGTGTATTTCTAAAATCTAATAGCATCTTGAAAAATGCACTGAATAAAAGAAAAAAAAATCAGTGTAAAATCCCATGAGTTCTGAAGACTTTTTGTACTAGGACACATAAAGATAGTAACTTTGACAAGCATTTATAACGTCTCTTACATATCTATGTGTGAATGAGCTGAAGAAGCAGCTGAAAGTATTCCCCTAGGAAATAAGTCAATAGAGAACTGACAAGTACTAACAGCTGGATTCAATCACACCCTGTAAAGTAAACTCTTCATATTAAAATAATAATAATAATAATAATAATAATAATAATAATAATAATAATAATAATAATAATAATAATAGATATATTAAAAAGGGGGGGGGGGAGGGGGGGGGGGGGGGAAGAACTCTCTCCTTGAAAATGATGTAACTCAGAACTGCCAAATTTCAACCAAGACTCCAAATAGAGAAAACTATAACAAAGAAAAGAAACATCATATCAAGAAAGAAACATTACCGCAAGAGTCCAATGCACCCAAGGACCCAACAAAACTCCCTATCATTTTGCAAGAAACCGTGTTAGGTTTCACAGTGCTAGATATAAATCTTTTATAAGCAACAGTAAAAGATAATGTTGAAATCATTCCTTTAACAACACGGTGAGTTATCTGATAGAGTGAGTTTTTTATGTTCACTTTATTTAGTGAAATTCTCTGGTTACTGGATTTTTAAATTGGCAGAAAAACTCAGACAAATGAAACACATAATCACATACTGTTATTTATATATCAGATATTAAGAGCCTGCAAATGAATTTAAGGTACTGATGGACTATAAAGCATTGCAAAGTCAGTTAAACCAGTTAGCAAAGATAAAAACGTTGCCATTGACTGACTGGCTTCTCTTCTCTTCTCTTCTCTTCTCTTCTCTTCTCTTCTCTTCTCTTCTCTTCTCTTCTCTTCTCTTCTCTTCTCTTCTCTTCTCTTCTCTTCTCTTCTCTTCTCTTCTCTTCTCTTCTCTTCTCTTCTCTTCTCTTCTCTTCTCTTCTCTTCTCTTCTCTTCTCTTCTCTTCTCTTCTCTTCTCTTCTCTTCTCTTCTCTTCTCTTCTCTTCTCTTCTCTTCTCTTCTCTTCTCTCCTCTCCTCTCCTCTCCTCTCCTCTCCTCTCCTCTCCTCTCCTCTCCTCTCCTCTCCTCTCCTCTCCTCTCCTCTCCTCTCCTCTCCTCTCCTCTCCTCTCCTCTCCTCTCCTCTCCTCTCCTCTCCTCTCCTCTCCTCCCTTCCCTTCCCTTCCCTTCCCTTCCCTTCCCTTCCCTTCCCTTCCCTTCCCTTCCCTTCCCTTCCCTTCCCTTCCCTTCCCTTCCCTTCCCTTCCCTTCCCTTCCCTTCCCTTCCCTTCCCTTCCCTTCCCTTCCCTTCCCTTCCCTTCCCTTCCCTTCCCTTCCCTTCCCTTCCCTTCCCTTCCCTTCCCTTCCCTTCCCTTCCCTTCCCTTCCCTTCCCTTCCCTTCCCTTCCCTTCCCTTCCCTTCCCTTCTTTCTTCACATCTTTCTAGGTAATTTCAACAGCTGATAATTTGGGGAAAATGTTGAGGGTTCAGTCCAGTGTTGTCTGGTGTCTAGTGCCTGATACTAGTCTTTTAGGCCAACATGGAAACCTGGAATTTACAAGGTTGGACTGCAAGGGGGATACAAGAGGACAGTGGTGGGGGAAGCAGTCCTCTGCAGGGATACAATTCTTTCACAGAGGCAGCTGGAGGTCAAGACAGGTTGCCCTGGGCATGACAAGTAATTTTCTGTATACACATCTGACTGTATCACCCTATTTCTGTTTTTTTTTTTTTTTTTTTTTTTTTCAGTAGTAAAGTTACTGTGACTGAGTTTAGTTCAAAATTCCAGATGGACTTGTGGCTTACATAGCATCTGTCATTATTCTCAACTTGTTACTTCTTTACTCTGAGAATTTGTAAGAAAGACAATTTTAAGAAATTTACAACATAATACTGACAGAAGTTAGTCACAAAGCAGACTGACCTAACATCTAGTACTAGCCATTCAGATACCTAGGTCTACTAGAAGAGTATGCATACCAACATTTGAAATCTTTGATTGAAATGAAAATGGGAATATGTATATTGTTGGAAGCTAAGGTTATTTATACCTAACTTTGAACACAACTAGATCAATTTTTTATTATCAAAACTGGAATATTTTTCTACAGTACTGAATGGTTAGATGTACCAGAAAGAATAAAACAAAATAACTTAGTCATGGAAATTAGTTTTATATCATCTTTGGACAAAAATGTACATTTCTTCTTTTCCCTTTTCTTTTCAGCAACTTTACAGGAACCATTAGTCACAGCCTGAACCAGTGATTGTGTACCTGGTGAAGGAGCATGACCAACCCTGGGAGCAGGGGTGCAAGCAATTCACCTGTGCAACCAGAAGGGTACACAGGACCCAGGGTCCTTCTGTGGGTCCACCCCTCCCTAACATCATTTAAGGGCTGTCATCCAAAAGGGAAACATCTCTACTTAGACATAATTGCCTTTTGGAGTTCTTCAGTGAGTTCTTATCCTCAGAAAGGGGTAAGCTATTCCTTCTTTATTAATAAATTCTGCCAATACCTTTCTTGGGTGATCTGAAAACTGGTCAGTGGCAGCTATATTCTCTGCCTTATACAATACAGCAACTCAAAGTGTGATTAAATGCTGGAATCCAAACAAAAGAACAGAGAAAGTATTTAAATGTTGAAAGATATCTTGAGTGGAATAAACATTCTAGTTTGCATATTTTAGAATTAAATTACACATATTTAAAGTCATCTGACTTTCTTTTCTAATGGACTCCAGCATTATGTAGAACCTCGTTTCCTTCATCTGTGTTCATCCTTTCTATCTCGTGTGCTATCACTCTTTCTGAATATCAGAATCTATAAATGAACTATGTAGATACATACTCAGTAAAACTGAGACAGTTCGGGTTATGGTAAAGAGAGATCTAGTATACATTTTAGAGTATGTTTGTATGAATTAAGCATCTCTGGCATGTTTTATTACAGAGCTCCTAAAACACAACAGCCATAGAATAAAAAGGAAGAAAATTCTGCTCCTGAAACTAATAAAAACTCTGGAAAATTCTAATAGTATTTGGTAAGTATGATGACTAAGTTACTTTAAAATAAAATAAAAAACGTAATTACTTTCTCCTAAAATACAGAACTGTTTGCAGAGGAAATGAGAAAGTTCGTGGGACTGACAGAACTTGTCCTCTCTTAATATATTATTGTAATGTCTAGATTATATTTTAGCCTCAGAGATGTAGCTATGTTTTATACATTTCATTCAACATTCATTAGGATTCATTCTTTTGATTATTTTTAGGACATTTTTGTTAATATTTTGAGAATAGGAAATGCAACTGGAATTGGGGAAAACGTTCATTGGCAGTATTTTTTCACCTTCCCTAAAATTGCTGTTTTCTACCATAGACTCATGAAAAAATGAGAAAACATTTTTAATAAGCCTTTGTCCCACAGTCACTTCCTCAGTTATAAACACCAATTATTTGTTATGAATTTTATCTCCCCTTCACATTATACCTGTTTCTAAATATGATTCAGAAAAGAAATATGTCCTAGACACTATTGCTTGTGGTAGTGACCACTTTAAAATATGCAGTTTCTATTAAAACATATTTCAGTCTTTCAAAAGACCATTTGTGTCTGACAACTAGTTTTTTTGTTGCTCCCTTGGGTAGTTGCTAGAAACAGTTCCCAGTGTAGATTCATTCTCTGTCTGAATCACAAAAACGAAAAGCTGAAAAATGAGCAACAGGAGCAGCTTTCTGATGAAGTTGAATGAAGAGCTAGTAATGATATTGATGACATTACAAATTACTTAGCAGGCAGAATTCAAAATGAGAATTCATTTGTTATCATGATATCATCAATCAGCTTCCTAATGTCTTGGGCAATAGGTTTGTGCTTGCTTGGTGCCATATAAACTTTGTTGTAGAAGTCATTTTTGTTTGCACAACTGAATTCTTAATTTTATTTTCTAAATTTTTATTCTTCTATGTATTGAACTGTGTTTATATATGCATCCTGTTTAACAATATCTTGGTGTGTTTTGCCCAAGTCAGATAATGACTTTAAAGACAAAATACCATCTGCCCCACAATACAAGAAAATGTTCACAAGATTATTGATGTCTAAAACAGATAATCAGTATAAAGATTAAATAACCGTCATCCTTTAAAACAAGTTCAACAGTTTACTGCAAAAGAATCACAGCCTAAAGTCACACATATGATGAAAACGGAAGCATATTCTAACTTGGTACTTCAAAAGATTGAGGTCTGTAGGCAGGGATTTCAATTAAAAATTCATAGGCAAGTTATGAAAACTTTTGTAATTTGAGGAGATAGGATCAAATGTCATGGTTTCCCAGTGTTTCAATAGAAACAATTTATTTGCCATGGATTTTAGACAATTAGTCTTTTCAAATAATCCAGTACTCTTAATCCTTCAACCTGTGAATGAGTACCACAGTCACAGGAACCTAGTAGCTCTACTCTTTCAGACAGCTGAGATGCCTGGCTGAATCATCCCACTTGGAGCAGAAAGTGACCATAATTCACCGGCTGCTCCCTCTAAGATGTGTCTCTGTCCTGGCCAATTTGGCATCTCTATCTGTTTCATCTCCTTACTGGTTTCTTGAATTCTTGCTTCAGCTTTCACAAGACCACTTTCCATTTTTGTGGGCATACAGTGTGATCATTAGTGCTTTACTCTGAAGTGACTAAAGGTTCTCTTCAGAATCATAGAATCTTCTGAGTTGAAAGGAACTCTAAAAGGCCATCTGGTCCAACTCTTCTGCAATGAACAGGGACATATACAGCTAGACCAAGGTTCCATGGAGCCGTGTCCAACCTGGCCTAGGATAGGCCACTAGGATAGGCTACCCACCACATCTCAGGGCAGCCTGCTCTAGTGCTTCATTCCTTTATTGGGGGAAACAAACAAACAAACTTTTTCCTAATATCCAATCAAAATCTCCTGTCTTCTAGTATGAAATTATATTCCCTTGTCAATCACAACAGACCATGCTAAAGAGTCTGTTCTCTTTTTTCTTATAGCCACTATCAGATCTTCACGGAGCCTTCTCTTCTCCAGGCTGAGGAGCCCCAGCTCTTTCATCCTGTCCTCATAGGGGAGGTGGTCCATTCTTTGGATCATTTTTGATGCCCTCCTCTAGATGCACTCCAGCAAGTCCATGTCTCTCCTGTTCTGAGGACTCCACATCTGGACACAGTACTCCACGTGAGGTTTTATAGTGCCGAATAGAGGGGGAGGATCACCTCCATAGACTTGCTGGCCATGCTCCTTTTGATGCAGCCCAGAATACAATTGGCTTTCTGGACTGTGAGAGCACATTGTTGGCTCATGTCCTGGTTACTACCCACCAGTATCTTCAAGTCTTTTTTGTCAGGGTTGTGCTCTGTCATGACCAAACTATTAATTATCCCTGTAGCCCCTCCATATTTATCAGTGGCTTATCCTACTTACCCTGTGTAACGGCAATGGGGACTAACCTGAGTCATCCCAGGGTCCTGAACAGATTTTAACATCATGAAGGTCTGTTAACCAATTGTAAATAGACAAGGAACTACCGACCTAAATCAGAAATTACATTGTCTTTTAATATGCCGTTGCGGTTTAACCTGGCAGGCAGCTAAGTACCACTCAGCCTTTCACTTCCTCCACCCCTTGTGCAATGCAATAGAGAAGAAAATTGGATAAAGACAAATTAAAATCATAAATGTGTTATCAATATTATTTTTCTCCTAATTCTAAACAAAGATCCATACCAGGCACTAGGAAGAAAATTAACTCTATCTCAGCCAAAACCAAAGCATAAACTTGAGCTATAATAATGTAGTAATATATGCAGTTTGGATGTAGTCAGGAACTCATTAAAAAGCTTAATGGATCATCTGACAGTTGGAAAGGTTTTCTGTGTGAATGTTAAAGCAAATGTGTTAATTTGAAACTATATTATTATGCCATCTAATTTGCACTGTTTTCTATCATTTTGATTAATGCTTAAATTGTGACTAACACATAGAATGGATGAGGGATATGCTTAAAACTATAGCCTCTGGATGTTCTTATCCTGTAGTTCATTCACTTACAGAAAGAAAACATGTAAAAATGGAGCAGAAAAAAAAAGTAATTAGTGTTTTTCAGTGTTACAAAATTCCTAAGTTTATAAGATTAATTAATAATCCTTGATAAATTTGAAAGGTGGGCCCTTGTGAACCTAATGAGATTCAACAAAGCAAAATGCAAGGTTTAGCACTTGGGTTGAGGTAATCCCGGATATATCTACAGACTGGGACCAGAATTCCTTTAGAGTTGCTCTGCTGAGGGAGGACTTAGAGATCCTGATAGATGAAGAACGTAATGTGAGTCAGCAGTGTGCACTTACAGCCCAAAAGGCCAATGGTATCATGGGCTCCATCAGAAGAGGTCTGGCCAGCAAGGCAAGAGAGGCGACTGTCCTCTCCTGTTCTGCCCTTGTGAGGCCCCAGCTGGCATACTGCATCCAAATCTGGGGCCTCCAACACAGGAAAGATGTGGAGCTGTTGGAGATGGTCCAGAGGAGGACCACAAGGATGATCCAAGGGCTGAAGTACCTCTCCAGTGAAGACACGTTGAAGGAATTGGGCATGATCATCCTGGTTTTCCAGGGAAGGCTGCAGGGAGACCTAGCAGCTGGCAGCCCTGCCTATGGCAGGGGGGATGGGACATGATGATCCTTGAGGTCCCTTCCAACCCAAGCCATTCTATAGTTTTTAGCATTCATAAAATTAAATATTTATTCTCTCTGTATTACTTCTTCTATAAGATGCAAAATTAGTAGGTTTTCTTTACTTAAATATTTATAATAATGAACAAAAAACACTCTATATACCTTTTATTCAGAAAGTAGAGGAAAGCTTTAGAAATGTGCCAATGCGTAGAAACAATGTATTACTACATATATTCAGGAGAATTCAGGTGTTCCACTTTAGTGAGCTTATAATTATGTGTTGGATTACATGAAGACCATTAAATTCTCCAGGACCCTGTGAAGTACATATATAATTTATTAGGAAATCTCCACAGAACTGACTTTCATTTGTTTTATCTACATTGCTTCACATTACGCGACATTTGACAGAAGCAGATGTCCTCTTTCATTTCTTCTGTTAACAAATACTGCATAAAATTAAGGAAAAAAAGAAGGGAAAACAAAGGAAAAATAAATATTACAGTAATTAAATTTATTTTATAAAATGAATAGTTACTAGGGAACAAATCCCCAAGTTAATTTCACATGTTGTATTACAGATCAGAACCCTTAAAGTATGCCACACTTGCATGCTCTCTAATTCTTGCAAAAATCAAAGAGACTAAAGTGGATTTTCTCTCTGTCTCCAACAGCCTGAATCCTGAGTAGTGTTCAGAGCATATCTGCTCTGAAAAATCTGAGTTCTGGAAGCTTTACAGAGTAAAATAGAAGATGATACCCAAATACCATCAGAATTATACTTGAAAATAACTTTCCCTAAACTCTTGTAGGAGTTTGGCTATTGCCTTGTCTAGATATTGCCTGTGCAACAGCAGCAGAAAAGACACACAAGATTTGACTCTCAACTGAAAGTCCTAGAGGATAGGCATTGATGTCTATCTCCAGCTACTACCATGCTAAGCTCTTTGAGTTTACATTCATAAAAGACCTCTATAATATGTGTGAAATGTTACGTGTTAACTATAAAGTTAGATTTATTCTTTTGAGTAAGTGAATGGTGTTTCCCTTTTATAATGAGGGGAATGTATCAAATTCAGTGCATGTTGAACTCTGCTGTTGGGCTAATATTTTTAGTCAGCTTAATCTGATAATTAGTTATCAGATCAAAATTCAGTCTGGCAAATTACATTTTTTTTTCCCCACTTTCTAATTTTTTTATTCTTTCCTAGGAAAGCTCCTTTATACAAAAGCTTTAAAATTTGCTTGATCTTTGAATAATACAAGATGAAGACGAACAAAGTTTTCATCCACTGTAGTTTAGGTTACCAGCCTTTGTATAGGCCCCTGTTGACAGAAGTCTACTAGATAACAAAAATGGAGTAGAAAAGGAGCAATTGTATGCCTCTGTTTTAGATATATTTTCTTTTAAATCTATAGGAAAACTTACATTTTGATATTTTGATGAAAATAGGTTATCATTTCTACATTTGTTCCTGTGGTTTAAATAGAGGTGACTGTTCTTTGGAAATACGCATTCATTTTTTCCCCCTACTCTCATTATCTCACCCCCCCCCCCCCCCCCCCCCCCCCCCCCCCCTTTTTCTTAGTATTATTTTTTGAACACAAGAACTGGTACTCTAAGGGCATACAATGGCATAAATAAGTGGAATGAAAATATAAGAAAGAGAGGCTTATGATATTTTCAAGTTATTAAAATAAATGACAGTGAAAATTTCATTTTCAATAAATGAAGGCTACTTTGGACTCTTACATCTTTCATATCATCAGTTATGCAGACATATCTTCCCAATCATTTAACCTGTACTTAATTAAAATATATATTACATCAACTGACTTTCAATACTTCAATATCAGAGTCATGTCTTGTTGTTATTATCTTTAGTAAATGCATTTGTTTTATGTAATGTGTAGTAACTGTAGTGATGTATTAGTCCTACCTACAGATGGAAGTTTATATTTGTATATATATATTCAAATCAACCTTTGTATAAATGGGAATTTTTCCAGTCAAAAATCTTATTCATTATACTTTTTAGAAAAATAGAGAATCTATGGCAGTTATTAATAAAATACTGGAATTTTCTTCATTAATATTGTTTTCTGTACACTAGAAACATGTATTAATTAGGGTTAGTATGAAAGATAAAAAACCTGTAAAAGAAGTGTTATGTCCTAAGAAATCACTAATGTTTGTTAAAATATTTTTTTTAATTATTAGGTGTTGTCAGCTAATGGCTATGGATCTTTTTCTTTTCTACTCCACAGTTATTTGGAGTTCTTCTTTGAAAAATGAAATATCTATACATTTTCACTTTACACATACATTGTTTAATCTGTTAAAATATTCTCTAAGGCTTTAATTTTTCATTTCCTCCTATATTTCTCTCTTGTGTACATTTTTCCACTTTTTTCTTCATGTTCAAAGCCTTCCAGCCCACCAAACATTTCTTACTCACTACTAAGAGAACAATTTGCATGTCCAACAGGATTGTGAGTCTAGCAGCCATTCCCTATCGGCTAATTTTTCCACGTATCTCTGAGAGTCTGCTTCTCAGGTTTCAGTTCCAGCTTTACAATTATGTTCTATGATGCCTGTGAAAAAAAGAATTGACAGCTGGTTGGCTGACAATCTATTCTTGCTTTTGTGTATTGGTAGAACTGTTACGTATTAGAAACTCATCATTCTTCAGGAATGAATATAGTTCTCATTTTCAACTTTTGACTAGATTGTAAACTATTATTTGCCACAAGGACTGCACTCAGTGCTTTTATACTGCCTAATATAATGGAGTCATTATTTCTGTTATTCTGTTACTTCAGTGGTAATACAGGGTAACAGAATGTCAGAATGATTGTACTAAAACAAACAAACAAACAAAAAAACCAAAGAAAACAACAACAACAAAAAAGCTGGGGTTAAACCTTAGCAGTGATATTAGAAATAGCACTGAAAGATTTTATTTTATTTTATTTTATTTTATTCTGGAGTTTGCATTTTGTTAATCGTAACCCTTTTGACTTCCGATTCAGAGGCTCTACCACGGTGGTACATATTCAGAAGTAAATTATATTTGTAATAGAAAGTGTCGTATACACACTGTATTCTCCTGTCAGCCTTTTGTGGACTCTGCATTTTTGACTGCATTTAAATGAACCACATTATACTGACCAGAAAGCAACACTATCCTCTTCAATGGAAATGACTAAGATAGCCAGGGAAAGGGCAAAGAGAAAAGGGAAAGAAACTTCTGGAGCACAGTTTGGGGTAGAAAGATAGAACTGGACACACAGAGGGGTAAAGCCTGTAACACAGACTGAAGTTTAAGACATGCCCCAGAGTAAGAGATGAACTGCCAGAGAAAGGAAAAGATGTATTTAGTAGGGATGATATGAAGTGTGCTGCATGTGTTTTGGAATCCCAAACACCACTCACTAGAACTTCTAAAACACTGCTTTTTTTCTTGGGAATGAAATACCTGCATTTTGCTAGACATCCAGAAAATCTTTTAACAATAGTTGAACATCACAGTAGAGATATGTCTGAATTTCTGCAGCCCAGAAGGCTACTAACATTTGTTTTTGAGTGTAAAATGAATGGGAAATGTCTATTTTGCAATAAAACTGGTCAGATTATTGCTTACAAACTTCTTTCAGACTACTACATTCTACTGAGCTGAAATCAGTTGTCTATTTTTTTTATTCTTATGATAATGAAACCTAAAGTTTGACAATAAAAGTCCCTTTCTATTGTTAGAAAGCCCATTTTAAAGAAAAGATGCAAGACTGATTTTCTTACTGTTGACAAGAATGATATTTAAAGAAAAGCTAAATGAGTACTGGGATATTTTGAGGGGAGTAGGGGGGAAGCAGAAGATGCAGTCATGTGATTCCAAATCAGCTTTAGGGAAAAATATTACATGATTACATACTCTGTTATTTGAAAAAGCTCAGTAAGTATGTTTTTAAATCTGCCTTCTAATATTCTGTACTTATGTTGATGGAACAGGATACATCTTCAGAGTTTTGTTTTCCCTCAGAGTTCTTTGTTAAGAACAATCCACAGAAATCCTAACAATGTGTGCCTGTGCTGTGGTCCTGCATTGGTTTATATCTTACACTTTTGTTCCTTCCTGTCTCTCTGTAGGCACTGAAGTCATTCTAACTTCCTTACATAGCCCTTACAACTCTTTGCTAGCCTCACTTATGACAAGTATGTGATCTTGTGGTGAAATAGCTTCTTTGATATGTGGGGCAGGGCAAAGAGGGCAATAAAGAGTGCAAAGTGAGAGGTTTTTTTTTTTGTCCACTTTTATTTCAAAAGGAATATAAATCGCCCTCTCACATAGAGATTGTAAGAAACATTGATTAATTGAGTAGTTCAGCCTGTCATCAGGAAGATATAGCTACAATAACCTGGATCCAAGAGTATTAAAAGAGTTTTGTCCGTTCTTGAATTTTAAAATATGCCACATAATTTAGGTAGCAACCCTAACCACATATTTCTGGAAATCATTTTGTTTCAACAATCGTTTAAAAATGTAATTAAGTATGCAATCAGTTTCAAGTAAGGACACTATTTAAACACATTTAATTCAGTTCATTTCGGAAAAGCAACAACAGCAACAACAAAAAACAAAAAACAAAACAACAACAAAAAAACAACCAACCAACCAAACAAAAAAATTCTACCAAAAGCAGTCTATATTTGCAGATTCTAAGCATGTTATAAACAGTTCAAGAACAGCTCATAGGTAGGTAACCCAAAGAATTTTGCCTTTCACCATTGGTGAATTGAGATGCTACAGCTTTGTTTGCACTTTCTGGAGAACCTGTTCCAGCCCTGTCATTTTCAACCTTCTGTAGCTTATGGACCTGAAACAATTTCAAGTGTATGTGAAGATGAAACAGGCCAATGAACATTCCTCGGTGTTGGACTTCAGTCCATATTAAATGTTTCCCACTTGTGCCATTTAGCAATTATATGATTATATGATCTCCCTGTATAGGTTAAGAAGATGAAGGAAGTTTTGTGATTAATTATTGTAGTATAGCTAGCTTACTGGATATTTTTTTTGTTTATTTCATTTTGTGCTTTTGGTTGTATGAGAAAAAAAAAATAGCTGTTAAATTCTGATTTCTTATTATCATCTTGATTTCTATTTTCATCACATTTTCATTATAGTGAATTCAGACTTGGAAAATATGGAAACTTGGAAAATAGTCTATGGAAACAGACTTGGAAAATATTGATCAGTTCAGACCCGTATCTAATTTGTAATTATTACAATCTAATGTAAATAAATGGGAAACTGCGCAAGGCCTGAAAGAAATATATGAATCTGTAATTAAAATATTTATCAGATATGTATCTTAAGAAATATTCAGCTTAAGAAATACTTACAGATTATGTACATAAATTTACTCCTAAAAAGAAAGGGACCTTTAGAGAGAGATGCAGCCCTTTTCCTCAGCCTGAATGAGAAGAACCTTTTCCCTATTACATGCTATCAGTAATGTCCTACATTTTATTGTGCTGTAGTTGTTGTTAAAGAAGGCATTTCTGAGCCTTTCTACAGAAACAATCATACTTGTGACAAGAGCAGAACAAATGTTCTAATGCAGTAAGTCTATTCCAAATCTTTGAATAGTTAAATATGAAAAATATGTTTCTAGTTAATATTTGCTAGCGTAAATGTTCCCAACATATGAAGCACAACTCACTTTACCTGTGAGCAAAACAAACAGCAGTTAACATTTCATAAAGTAATTACTAAAGTTCCCTATCTCTACTGTGACTTTATTATATTTACGGAACATACCTATATCACATAAAGCCCACTAAAGTAGTAAACCAGTAAAATTTCAGAATTCCAAGTTTCTGTGCTGTTATAAACTACATGTATTTTCTTATTTCAACAAGATAAAAACACCATTAGATACTTAAAGATTTACTTGTACCTTTTCTAAAGATATTTATGAACAACGTTAATGTCTATTTAAAATACATCAAAGGAAAGCTGGTAAAGCTTGCACATATGTAGGTAAAAGAGAGACATGAGGCAAAAACAAAGCCATATATAAGGTCAGATACATTTATCTGCTGGATGACATCTTCTTTATATTAAATTATACTTAATGAAATTCTAACATGCCTAATATTAGATGAGCTTTATTTTTGTATTGACTTTCTTTTGACTTCAAATAAGATGAGAAAAAGAGTCATTCTACTAAAAACTATTAATTTATATAGTTCAGGTTAAATAGTAATGTTTTACTATTCCATCATCCAGATTAAACAACAGTTATACAATTAAAGACTGTCTTCATAATTATTACATTTCTACACATAAGAACATAATGAATCAAGATATTTTCAGTGTAATTGGACTTCTTGCATTCTTAAAAAAGACAATTCAGCTGTTTGACAGGATGTAGAAATAATTTTGTTTCCAAAAAAATATTACTGAAATTGAATTTCTGGTAAAGAAGGTCAGATAGTTCCATGCTAAATAGCCAAATTGCAATTGGATTCTTATTTATATAAGCACTACCTATGGGCATACACTGAAGTCATATTCTATAGGACTGTGATAATCATTATGAGGTTCAGATTGTCCCAAGACAGGACAGACATTCTGTCTTGTTTATCCATTTCACATCAACACCTCTCAGGAGGTACTCCATTTTCCGTCTTGTTCTTTGTTTATCTTCTATGCTATAGACTACATATGTATACAAAGTACTAGAATTTTCATGATAACACATAGACAATCCCTCTCCTAGAATATCCCATTGCTTCTTACTTAAGTTGCTAATTTAGAATAAAAGAAAATCAGAATTGCAAGAGCCTTCGCATCTTGGTTAAAAACCTTGCTTATCTGCTTGCTCCTTTCACACATATTATTACTGGCTTTTTTTAAAGGCAATTTTATTTTACACATTGTTTTGAACATGATCTAGAAAGGGAAAGGCAAATGGAAAGAGCAACAAACTATGAAGATCCCTATGAGAAAATGTTTCTCTTTGTTTGTTTGTTTTTATATTTGTTTTTTTTTTTTTTTAACAGTAGTATTTTTGTTATGTTATCATAGCATAATATATCACATCATAACATAGACTCAGGCAACCTGATCTAGTGGGTGGGAAACCTGCCCACAGCAGGGGGTGTTGTTTAAGATTCTTTTTAATCCAAGCCATTCTATGATTCTATGTGTTAACTACTGTTCCCAAATAGAGTTCACAATGGGGGTTCAGTGCACCAATAGTTCCTTTGCAAAGAAAATAGAATGGAGAGAAAGAGGAGGAAAGAGAAAGAAAAACAAAAGAGAGAGAGAGAAAGAGAAATAAAGAGAAATAAAATAGAAAGAAAGAAGGAATGAAAGGAAAAAAGAAAGAACATAAGAAAGAAGGGGGGGAGGGGAAGGAAAGGGAAAATATTTTGTTTATTTAAGCACTTTCTTTTGGGCAAGAATAGTCTCTGGCAAACTAGGATATTTTCTGATTGATGATATCTGTAAAATAGCTGTTTGAACCACTCTTCTTACCTTTATATCCCATTATCTATAAAGCATTTCTGGTATATTCAGCAATTCGTTTTTGAAAGCATCTTGCAAAATGCAATTAAGGTACTGTATCTAGTCTTGGCCCTGTTCTGGCATTTCTACTAAATGGCAAAATAAAACATTGAATATATCTCTGCAACCATTTCAAACTGATTGCTGAGGCCTTCATTCTACCTGGCAACCGAAGAGAGAAGAGATGGAGATTCCATCCTGTTTTCAGCCTGTCTGGAAGATGACAGTGTCTTATTATTTAATTGAGCTCCTACTTCTCTGAACTTTGCAGAGCATGGGAACTTTCTAATGCTGTTTCAGAAGCACACTGATGAGGCAGAATCTCATAATATTCCTTTTTCCAACACCACACAGTACAGGAAGGCAAACCAGAACAAAGCTTGTTACATTGTTCCTGATAGCTGTTTGCCTTCAGGTGCAGCCTAGGATGCAGCTCTCTCTGCGCTGCAAGCTCGGATTTCCTGTTCATAATCAGTTTTCTGTCCCAAAATACCTCTAAGTCCTTTGCCACAGTGCTGCTCTCTATTTACTCATTACTTGGCCTGCATTTATTTTTGAGATTGCCATGACCCAGATGCAGGACCTTGCACTTGGCCTTGCTGAACTTCATAGGTCTTGCATGGGCCCACCTCTAGAGCTTTCCTACCCTCCAGTATGTTGACCACACCACTCAGCTTGGTGTTGTCTGCAAACTTGCTGAGGATGCACTCGACCCTATCATCCTGACAAATTTGTTGATCTAGCCTTCACACTGTGCTGGAGTTTCCATATTTTGTATAGGTCTATAAATAAATACTTATCAAGGAAGTCAGAAAGATTTTTGAATATAGGTGTAGATGTCTGGAAGAAATATAATGATGACAACAACAATTTTTAGGATTATGATCTTCAGACTGAAAGCAACGGGGCTAATTCTGCAATCTATCTCATGTTTTCTAACTTCTTTCATTTTGACTAGCATGTATTCTGATATTTATTTACCTATTTATTTGCTTATCTATTCTTTTATTTATCTTAGAATGACAGTACTTAAGGAAAGCTTCAAAACTTGCTATACACAAATGCACTAGCTCTTGTCAGTACTGGGTCATCTCCAAGCTCACTGTTTACTTTGCCCTTTATGCTAAATAAGCGCAAGGGCCTCTGAGGTGTATTGGTGACACTGCAGCTAGCAATTGCAACCAAATCCTCCTGCATGCAAACTTATGGCAGGATATCCTGGCCTTCCTGAGTAAATGCATTTGCAAATATTTTCACCTTGACCAAACATGTCAAACTCATAACATAGGCATGTTTTTCACTGGGGGAGTGTAATACCTAGTTACCAGTCATGGGAATTGTCTCCCTCTCAGATCTTTCTTGTTTTATCAGCATTCAGATTTGCCACTTCTCTTTCACATAGCAAGTATGATGTAAGAACTAGTACAAAATACTGGGACAGCTGCCTTTAAGGAAGGTTCTTCTACTGTGAATATTCTGTGATGGAAAAGAGAGAAGGCAATGTGAAAAGTCAATTTAAAAACTTTTTTACTTTTTTTTTACTGTATAGGTTTCAATAAGTGGGCTAAAAAGGAAAGAACAGCTCACAAGATAGAAGTTCAGGAAAAGTGTGTGTTAGAGAAAGAATAAAATTGGTAGTAGTGATAAAACTTGTAATGCATTAATATATTTTATTTCAGTCCTACCCATTATCATTTATGCATATAATTCATCTCAAGACTATGTCAAGACTTTCATTAAATATGAAATTGAAAAATGCATCAACCTCAAATGGAAAGGTCCCTGATTCCAAAAAACTTCAGCAAATATTTCCAACTAGAGACTCGTGATCACAAAATATGGTAATGTGTAAGCAGAGTCAAACTTGATTTTAGTGTCTGTTTAAAATAGAAGTATAGAAAATAGCAGTGGAGGAAAAACATGATCTATCCATGAAAGGCAACCAAACAGGACCAAGTATTATTCATGTAATCCATTTCTATGTTCATTCAGGGATAGTTTTCTTCTCATATTTGACTAGAAAAAGAAATCAAAATGATGTCATAACTCAGTTATGTTTTTTTGTTGTTGTTGTTGTTTATGCTTTTGAAATTAGTTAAAAAATAGAAGAAAGTTTAAATATTAACACCATAATTACTGTAGAACATAAAGGATTAAGACTAAGGGGCAAAAGAAACATCTTTATACTAATAAAGTGACACTGAAAACAGCAACAAAACAAGACAAATTGGCATATTGCAGGATTTTCCAAGATACCTATGTAATGAAACACTTACTTTTTGGGTCTTGCAGTCTAAAAGTGAAGAAATGCCAAGAAATTAATCAGGGTAATGCTGAGTCACATTTCAAAGTGCTGAATCATGTGGATTACCTAAGGACTCAGCAGTTTGCAAACAGAGGTCCAGAACAGTGGCTTCTCTATTAGTATGAAAAAGAGCATACCTACCACAGAAAATTGAATTTGGTGTTTCTCTTGGGCTGGAGGAAGGAAGGAAGCCAAATTCCATTGACTTTCAGAGATGCTTTACTCCCTTTGGGACTCTAGAAATGATGCCCTTAATTGACCTTGAAAAAAGCTTATATTGTTTTGCAATAAACTGTGTTGAATTTATAGGATTGTCATAGGGAATTACTGGAATTACACAGTGATGCATGTTTTTCCATATCACCACCCAATAAATTCTACAATTAACCCATATCATTACTCTAACACCATGTACTTTGGGGAAATCTTTTCAATTAGAAACTCATCAGTAGGATTGGAGAACTGGATGGAATGTCTGAAATTGGATTTACTTTGCTTGTTTTCCAATTTTTTTTTTTTAATTAATAGTATTTTTTTTCTCTAAATAACACCAGCTTTTGTCTTTCTGCCAGTGGAATTAATGAATGATGTGAAGTTAGAAACCATAGGAGTAAAGGTCAAAGATTTGTGCATTAAATTTGTGTATAATAATTTGTGTATTAGAAAAAGAGTTATCACTTAGAATGATGTGGAAGCTATTTTAACATAAAAAAAAATACATTTTTTCTAGCCCATTTAATTCTTGGTAAGGACATCAAAGTGAGCAATTTTAACTGGAAATTAAAAACTACAAAAAGTGAAAGAAAGCAACAACAAAAACCCCTGTATTTAATCTCAAAAAAAAAAAAAAAGTATGTTATTTGCCATTTGCAAATGAACATAATAAAATATAAAATGCTTATCATTACTAGGCTGTGCTTCTGAACAGTCACTGTTGGGAGAGAAATGAGAACTATCTTCTATTCTAAAAAGGTCAGCAGGAGACAGGACAAGTATGGAGGTATTTGTGGAGTTTTGTCAGAGGAAACCAGTTACGTGTTTATGACGTTTGTTTTCTTTGACATCTTTTTTGGGGGGAGTTCCTTAGCTGTTGTTTTTTTATCACAGTTCTGCTTTTACAGTCATTTTTATAGTATTTGCAGTGACCCAGAAACTATCAATACAAATCCACATTTTATATCACAGTGTTTCCTGACCTAGACTTTGGTGGTTTTATACCTAATCAGAATTGAGGTTCTCAATGTGTTTTTAGTTTTAGTACATTTTTTTCCTTTCACATTCTGTTTTCACGTTCTTATGTTGAAAGATACGAGGAGTTCTCACTGATTGCAAAGTCTAAAACATACTCCTTAGTTTTGGAAAATATAGCTTCAGCAATTGTGAGTATCCTTCAGACACACTGTTAGAATTGCAATTGGTATAAGCCATTACAACTGTACACCAATACATAGGAACCATGAAGAAATTTTAAAATTTCTTTTGAAGTATCCCAGTAATGTGGCTGCTCTTGATATATGAAGTTCTCAGGATACAATTTACCAGTAGAATCATAGAATCATAGAATCACCAAGGTTGGAAAAGACCCACAGAATCACCATCCACCCATCACCAATAATTCTTATTAAACCATGTCCCTCAACACAACATCCAAATGTTCCTTGAACACCTCCAGGCTCGGTGACTCCACCACCTCTCTGGGCAGCCCATTCCAGTGCCTGACCACTCTTTCAGAGAAGTAGTATTTCCTAACATCCTGCCTGAACCTCCCCTGGTGCAGCTTGAAGCCATTCCCTCTAGTCCTATCACTAGTCGCACAAGAGAAGGGGCTTGGTGTCATCTGCAAACTTACTGCGGGTGTACTCAATGCCCTCACCCAGGTCATCAATAAAAGTATTGAAGAGGACAGGCCCCAGCACCAACCCCTGGGGAACACGACTCGTGACTTTCCCCAAGAAGACTGTGGTGACCCAGACAGAAGGCCTGCCCAGAAATGTGGCCATTCAGGTCTCTGGCTGCAGGGAGTGCCTGAACTTGCTGCTGCTGAGGGAGGATGGGAAGGACACTACCTGCATGAGGTGCGAGCAGGTGGATGAGCTGCTCAGCCTGGTGGTGGAGCTTAGGGAGAAGGTGGAGAGATTAAGAACCATCAGAGAGTGTGAGTGAGAGATTGACTGGTGGAGTGACTCTGCAAGAAAGACACAGAGATTGCACCCCCCCAAACTGTAGTGGACCCTTTCCCTTGCTTAGTCGAGCAGAGAGAGACAACTTGAGAGGAGAGGAGAAATGGCAGCAGGTCCCAGCTCGGCAATGCAGGCGACCCCCATCCCAACCTACATCAGTTCCCCAAGTGCCTCTGTGTAATAGGTTTGAAGCCCTGAAACCAGAGGGAGAGGTGAGTGAGGATGAGGTGGGAGGACTGCCTCCAAGCGTGTCTAAGCTGAGGCAGCCAGCTCCATGCTTAAAGACTGCCTCCTCCAGAAAAGAAAGGAGGGTGATAGTCATAGGTGACTTCCCTCTGAGAGGAACAGAGGGCCCAATATGGCAGCCTGACCCTACCATTAGGGAGGCGTGCTGCCTCCCTGAGGCTCGGTCAGGGGTATTTCTAGAAAACTTTCCAGTCTGATCCACCCTTCTGATTACCATCCTTTATTGATAGTTCAGACTGGCAGTGATGAGGTCACTGACAGAAGCCTGAGGACTATAAAAATTGATTTTAGGGGACTGGGAAGGTTAGTTCATGGAGCATGCATACGAGTAGCATTTGCCTGTATTCTTACAGTAATAGGGAAGGACACTGCTATGACCAGGAAAACCCATCTCATAAACACATGGCTGAGAGGCTTGTGCAAACGCAAGAATTTTGGGTTCTTTGATCATGGGGCTGTCTACTCAGCACCTAGCCTGAGGTCTGCCGATGGGTATCACCTATCTCAAAGGGAGGTCTTTTCCCAGGAAACAGATCCTTGCCCAGAAGGTGGCAGGACTTGTCAAGAGGGCTTTAAACTAGATATGAAAGGGGAAGGGGATAAAACCAGGCCTGCTAGAGATGAGCCTGGGGGAGTGGTAATGGGATTAGGGGTGAGGCAAGGGGCTCAGCTGCAGTGTGTCTACATCAGTGCACACAGCATGGGCAACAAACAAGAAGAGCTGGAAGCCATTGTGCGGCAGGCAAGCTATGACCTAGTTGCCATTATGGAAACGTGGTGGGACCATTCCCATTACTGAAGTGCTGCAATGGATGGCTGCAAAGTCTTCAGGAAGGATAGGCAAAGAAGGAGGGGTGACAGTGTGGCTCTCTATGTTAGAGTGCTTTGATGTTACTGAGCTTATGGATGGGGATGATAAGGTTGAATCCCTATGGGTAAAGATCAGGGGAAGAGCTGACAAAGCAGACATCCTGGTGGGAGTCTGTTATAGACCGCAGAACTGGGATGAAGAGACAGATGAGGTGTTCTATGAGCAGCAGGCAGAAGCTTCGCAATTGCTAGTCCTTGTCCTCATGGGGGACTTCAACTTCCCCGACATATGCTGGGAATACAACATAATGCAGAAGAAGCAGTCTAGGAGGTTTCTGGAGTGTATGGAGAAAAACTTCGTGATGCAGCTGGTGAGAGAACATACGAGAGGAGCTTCCCCATTAGATCTGATGTTCACAGAGAAGGTCTAGTGGGAGATGTGGAGGTTAGGGACTGTCTTGGACAAAGTGACCAGGAAATGGTAGAGTTCTCAATTCTTGGTGGAGTCAGGAGGGGGAACAGCAAAACTGCTATCTTGGACTTCCAGAGGGTGGACTTTGAATTGTTCAGAAGACTAGTAGGGGGAGTCCCCTGGGATTCAATCTTAGACAGTAAAGGGGTCCAAGACAGTTGGTCACTCTTCAAGAAGGAATTCTTAAAGGTACAGGAGCAGGATGTCCCTGAGACACAAAATGAGCCAGCAGGGAAGAAGACCGGCGTGGATGAACAGGGAGCTATTCTTGAGACTCCAAGAGAAAAAGAGAATCTACCTCCTGTGGAAGAAGGGATGGGCAACTCAGAAAGAATACAAAGTTGTTAAGATGTGCAAAGAGAAAAACAGAAAGACAAAAGCCCAGCTTGAATTCAACCTGACTGCTGTGGTAAAAAGGAGCAATAAACTGTTTTACAAATATACCAACAGTAAGAGGAGGACCAAGGAGAATCTCCATTCTTAACTGGATGAGACTGGGAATGTGACCACTGAGGATAAGGAAAAGGCAGAGGTTCTGAATGCCTTCTTTGTGTCTCTCTTTAAAAGTCAGACCAGTTATCCTCAGGCTACTCCAGTCTCTGACCTGCTAGCCTTGGCTAGGGAACAGCCAAAGCCCACCACAATTCAGGAGGAAACAGTCAGAGACTTACAACTCCAACTGGACTGCCACAAGTCCATGGAGCTGGATGAGCTTTACCCAAGATCGCTGAGGGAACTGGCGGAGGTAATAGCCAAGCCGCTTTCCATCATCTATCAGTGCTCCTTGTTGACTGGTGAGGTCCCAGAAGACTGTAGGCTTGCCAGTGTGTTTCCCATCTACAAGAAGGGTTGTAAGGAGGATCCAGGGAATTACAGGCCTGTTAGCCTGACCTCGGTGCCAGGGAAGGTTATGAAGCAGATTGTCTTGAGGGAGATCATGTGGCATGTGCGGAACAACCAAGGGATCAGGCCAAGCCAGCATGGGTTCACGAAGGGCAGGTCCTGCTTGACCAACCTGATCTCCTCCTATGATCTAGTGACCTGTATGGCGGATAAGGGAAAGGCTGTTGATGTGGTCTACCTAGACTTCAGCAAAGCCTTTGACACTGTCTCCCACGGTATTCTCCTGTAGAAGCTGGCAGTCCATGGCTTGGACAGGTACACTCTTGGTTGGGTAAGGAAATGGCTGGAGGTGAGGTCCTAGACAGTGGTGGTGAATGGAGTTAAATCCAGCTGGCGACCAGTCATGAGTGGTGTTCCCCAGGGGTCGGTGCTGGGGCCTGTCCTCTTCAATACTTTTATTGATGACCTGGGTGAGGGCATTGAGTGCACCCTCAGTAAGTTTGCAGATGACACCAAGCTGGCTGGAAGTGTCGATCTGCCTGAGGGTAGCGAGGCCTTACAGAGGGATCTGGATAGCTGGGCTGAAGCCAATGGGATGGAATTCAACAAGACCAAATGCTGGGTCCTGCACTTTGGCCACAACAACCCCAAGCAATGCTACAAGCTTGGGGCAGAGTGGCTGGAAGACTGTGTAGAGGAAATGGACCTGGGGATATTGATTGATGCTTGACTGAACATGAGCCAGCAGAGTTTGTTCTCTGCAGACTTTAATTGCTCTGATGTCTTGTTATTTGCACTGTTATGAAAACTTCAATGACCTTTCTGTTACATTAGAACATCAGAAAAAAATGGAGATACAGTTTTGTTTGAGATGAAAGATATTATTTGGTCTCATGTTCCAGTCTGCATTTGGGACTTAAATCCCCTGTGGATGTATTCTAAACTAAGATTTTAACAGGAAACATGCTTATTTGTTTTCTCTCTAAGGAAACGCAGATAAGAGTCAGACAAATCAGTATTCATGATCATGCATAAAAAGATCCTTCCGTTTTCTAGTCCTCTTTGTTTGCCCTTTGAAACTTTAGACAGCCGAATCTTAATTCACTTTATTAGTACTTTCTTACAAATATTTTCAGTTTAGGTGAGATATTGTATTTGTTTCTCCTTATTTTGTATTTTATACTACAATGCTGACATGTCCATTGATATACTAGAATAAGAACTAGGAAGTGGTGGGTTTTTTGTTTGTTTGTTTGTTTTTTGTTTTTTGTTTAGTTGTTTTGATAATGTAGAGGACACTTTCTACAGCCCATACCTTCTTTACTAATAAAGGCTGAATTGTCATCTGATGCTTACTTGACTTTTGCAATATGGGACAAGGTACAGGAACTGCAGTGAAAAATCTCTGAGGAATTTGATGCTGAAATGAGTTCCACCATAATATCCTGATTTCTGTTAAATGTCAGGTGCTTAAAAAGCCCTTCTATGCTGTGTCATTATCAGAGAGTTTAGCTTACATTTCTGAATTATCTACCCATTCCTTGTGCACAGTTAGCTTCTCCCCTGAAGTATGTAGGAAGCTATTTATATTAATGCTTGTGCAGTTTGTGTTAGATATTTTTGCTGGATGGAAAAAGAAGTATTTATATCTCACTTGGCACGTTCAGTGCAACCGCTCACATGTGAGCTGTCCTGCTGTTCCCTGTCTGAAAAGCTATTGTCTCTCTATCATTGTAGACTTCCATCTTGGCAAAATTGCATTGCCTCAGTGTGACTTCCATGGGCTTTATTTTAAATAGAATTATTTATTCTATTCTTACAAAATCTAAACCATCATGCCTCTAGTGTGAAGGTTAATTCTGTTGCCAGCAGCTGTATATCCATCCTTCAAAGCTGAACCTTGTGGTGGAAGCAATTAGTGGCTATCCATGTTCTGTTAAATTTGTGTTTTCCCTTTGATCAAATATGTCAGGCTTTTAATTCTGTATAATCTTTGATTGCATTAAGTGCCAAATCATCCTGCTTTAGCATCATTCACGTCTGCTGCCATTTTCCAGTCACACTGGTAAAATGCATCAACCTAGAACTACTTTAACCTCAAAATCCTTATGTGGAACGATGCCAGTTGCCTCTGAAGTACTATTCCCAAACACTTGAAATCTCACGAGGTAATATTCAAGATTATACTGGGTAAAAAAGTAATAATAATAAAATACCTATCCTCTCTGGCATCACAGTCTTTCTAAATTTACAATGCTTAGTACTGTAACACCTTTTAGTTTTATTGCACAATATTCCCCAATAGAGAATTGCCCTTCACAGTATGTTCAATGAGTGGCTATGCTCAGGAAGAAACAGGAGTGCACATTCAATAACTGATTATTGCCTTTATGTAACACCATTTTCTCTCTAGAAAAAAAAAAAAAATGTATAACTACATTTGCCATGGATATACACAGAAGTATGGTGAAAGTGCATGATCTGAAGTGCCTAATGTTCCATTAACAGTCCCCAAAATAGGGTTCAAGAAACTAAAATGAGGAGGAGGAATGGTATCACAAGAGGAGCATAAGGCCCTTGATCTTTGGGTATTCTGTGGATCATGCAGAATATGTGCTAAATTTATGTTGCTACACCCTACAGATCTTTCAGAGTAAGTGAAATGTGCTACTGTAATGATGAGCAAAAAATAGTGTGTCCACCATTCTATAAAACTTTTTTTTTGTACCAATTTGAGATAGAAAGCAAACATTTTTAAAATAATCTGTGATAGTAATAATCTATTTTAAAACAAATACAGCGCTTCAGTCACTTCCAGTTTCAGCTTTTTTTTTTTCAGCTTTGATTTCTAAATCATGCATTTTTTAATCACATTTCTAAGCAGAAAACCACTTGTGCAAACTAAATTTTCCTTTTGAAAAATGCATAAATGGGATTCTGACTATCTCATTCTTCATCTTCTCTCCACAGTGAATTAATTCATGGAATGATCACTTTTTCTACAATATTTCTGTTTCAATTGATCTTCATTTTCTGACACTTCCAAAAAATTTCATGTTGCAGCAAGCAGCTAGAAAAGATCATGTAATGCAAAGATAAAACCATTTACTATGTTATCTACCCTCTTTAAATACATTCTAATTCATAAAGTGAGAATCTTCTAAAATAGAAACATCCTTCTACCTCATAAATAAAACCTGAACTGTTACAGCTATGAATACTTTTCACTCTTATCATGCCATAATACTTCAATTTTTCAAGCCACAAGTGCTAAGATAAGGGAGATTTCTATGGCTTTTGTTCTGGATTGTATTTATTGTATTTATTAATTCAGTTTTCCTTCTCTCTCTCTCTCTCTCTCTCTTTTTTTTTTTTTTTTTTTTTTTTTTTTTTTTTTTTTTTAACTTTGAAACTGTAGATTTGAAGCATAAGTTCTGGTTCCCGAGGCAACAAACTGATCTATTCAGATGACAGGATCTATATGCCATAATTTTTACAGAAAGGTAAATTTGCTGTAGTCTACATAAAATAGACTGGTACATATCTTCTGATCACATCCAGTTACATACAATCCATTTCACAGTGAATTTAGCTATAGATGTGCTCTTTAGCAAGGTCTATTTACTATACATGCTAAGCTTAGAAGTTCAGCCATTTTTCATCAGTCTGAATGATAAAACATGATATTTTTGAGATGACAGTTCATTACTGCAATAGTAATAGCACAGAAACATCTTTTACAAAATGTTTGGGAAAAAAAAAAAAAAAGTACAATAATTAAATTTTTCATGTAGAAAGAAATGAACAAAGAAAAATTCCAAGCAGATATTAAGCATCAGAATGTTCTAATTCATGGAATATTTGGAACTTTTATGTTTGTTAATTATTCAGCCAAGATTTTGTATATCAAGTCCTCATTCAGACTAGCTTTTAGACATTAAAGTAGAACAAGGGGACTGCACAGCACTATATAAAAAATACTAATTCTACTAAAAGTAGCAGTACACGGCAGCAAAGATGTAGCAGTGACAATAGATACGTATTGGCTTACTTAGATAAAAGGTTTCACATTTTAAAATAACAGCCCTCCTTTAGTTCTGAATGACTTGGGTAGCCCCTACTTTTCAAAGTTTAGTTCCTCAATGAGTGAAAATATAAGCATACACAATGCTTGGTCATTTCTAGCATCATCCTAGTTGGGAATTACCTAATTATTTTAACTGCTGGAATGCTCTACCTAACTTTTCAATTGCTGCTGTAAATATTTACTGAAATATTTTAAACCTGCAGCTCCTAGAAGGAGCTATGACTGTGCTTTGAAAAATGTAGATTATATATATGTGATGTGCTATGTATGCACACCATTCACAGTATACCATATTTAAACAAGGACATGGAGGTTTAAACTGCAATACACATTTTTACAAAAGATTATTAACGCAAATATTTGTTTCCCCCTGACAAATAACCAGCTATATCATAGAATTATAAAGTGGTTTGGGTTGGAAGATAAATCAAAGATCATCTGTGTATAACCCCCTTGCTATTTTCAGGGTTGGCAGCCACTAAATCAGGAATTAGATCAGGTTGCTCAGAGCACAGTCCAACCGGGCCTTGAATACCTCCATGACTCAGGCATCCACAGCTTCTCTAAGAAGTCTGTTCTAACACCTTACCACCCTCTGAGTGAAAAATTTCTTCCTAATATCTAAGTTTCCCCTCTTTAAGTTTAAAACTGTTCTACCTTGTCCTGTAACTATCTACCTATGTAAAGAATTGGTCTCCCTCCTGATTATAAGCCCCTTTTACGTATTGGAAAGACATGATGAGATCTCCCCAAAGCTTTATCTTCTCCAGACTGAACAAGACCATCTCCCTCAGTTTAACTTTGTAGGATCTTCATGGCCTTCCTCTATCAAATTTCATCTGAAAAAAAATAACTTGATTTTAAATCTAGCACTGAAACTTCTGCTGCCTATGAGTTCTAGAACTAACATATTTTTATTTAGGAATTAGAAGACACAAATTTTTATTATGTAAGAAAATACAAATAATTTTTACAAGAACCTGTTTGTTTTTCGAAACCCTCTTTTCATTTTATGTAAGCATAATCTTTTGGTGTTCAACACATTGTTAGTGACAATGCTGTTATTCGGGTTGTTTAAACTTTACTAAATTATAAGTGATAACATTTACGTCCATGGACTAGTTACTAAAGCACATATAAAACTGCAGTGAGCTTCATTAAGAAGATGCCTACAGTTATTTGTACAAGCTTTCATTACCTTTAATATTACATGACAGTATACGCATACAAATATCTTGTGTATTCACATATTTTTTTCAGCAGTAAACCAAATCACAGAGGAAGACTACAATTATACCAATCTTCTCAATTCATATACTAAAAATAAATATAAGCAGACAAGTCTTTTTTTGTTTCATTCTTAATTTCAGAGGGTTCTTTAAACATAGGATGAAATTGCAACTAGAAAAAAAGTCGAGGAAATGCAGCTTTGCTACAAGAGCCAGAGAGATCTACAGGATGTTAACATGCTTCTATTTCACTTCTACTGAGGTTATTGCCATTATAAAATGAAGAGTGCACTTTACTCACTAAATTCATAGGATTTTTCCACTGAATTCTTTCAAGAATTGGATCTGCATATCAGGAGATCATACAGCAGCCTGAGGGTTCAGTTGAGCTGCAGAACTTGTCTCCAGGAGGCACACAGTGCAAAGTAAACTAGGTTATGAGCTTTACAGCTAATTCCTTATGTGTACACAGAGAGCTTTCTTGAGATGTAACACTCTCACCTTCAAAGAAGGCAATAATTGCACTTCAAATGGCTGCATGCAGACACAGACTATCGGCAAGTTAAGAAACCACAAATTCAAATTTAATCCAACTGTGCCCTGCACACAATGCACTGAACCACAAAGTGGAATGAAAGTCTCTTTTTGTCATTATGACTCAAAGAATCCACGATCCTTAAAAGGAGAATAAACTGTTTTTGCAGCTGTTGTTTAGAACCAGGGCCCAAGAGCCATTGTGCAGACTGCTGAAATTTCTCACCTGCAGAGGCCAGCAGAAGCAAACTGCTGTTCTGTCCCAGAGCAAGGGATAACTAGAAAAAGAGCTGTGGCTCCTGCAGATAATACCTAGAGGAGGTGGTTACCAAGAGGAGAAATGGCAAGCAAAACCAGAAGCTGAGATGTAGTTGGAAAGCCTACTTTAAGCACAAAACTATCTCAGGCACTAAATTGCAGATGAGTCAATCTTACGCAGCTGGGCTGCCTGTGCTGTTTTTACTTACCAGATGAGAAGACCACAGTGTGGTCTATATTGCAAAGGTATGGGTCGTAAGTCTATCTGTAAGAAAATTAACCATGCATGGAGATTAGCAGTTTTCAAGTCACCGCACAAGATAATTTATGTCTACTAGCATAAATTATTCAGAAAAATCTTTCACTCATAACAAAAATCATATCCACTAGGTTACACTTCCTAGTTAAAAAAACAATGAATGACAAAGTTGTCAGTCAAGTTTTCTGTCATACCAGTGTATTAAATATCAGTGGAATCTAATTTTTGAAAAACTGGAAACAGAAAGAGGATGGACTTCTATAACAAAATACTTTTTTCTCCTTGTCAACACTCCATATACCCAAACACTTCTTAAAATACAAAGGTTTGTGAATATGTGCTACCAATCTGTCTGATTCTGATATGGTTTATTTAATTATATTATTTATTATATATTTCATTTTCTTAATTCCTTTTTTTTTTCTTTTTTTTTTTTTAACACTGACAAATGGGATGGGTGAGACTTAAAAATGATTAGCTCAGCTAAAAATATGGATGTGTTTCCTTACCTTTCAGGGGATCACATGCATAAGTTGTTTCAAAAGTAATGCATCTTATTTATTTCCGTAGAACCTACAACAGATACAAAGAGCAAAATAACACTGTTTGATAGAGCAAATTCTCAGCTACCAAACAATATTTTTCAACATAGTCATCACCATTAGTTATTCATTTTTGACAGTGATGAACAAGAGCCTTCATGCTGTGCTCATAAAAATCTGCAACAGCGGAGGTGACCCACTGTCACTGTCACCACTGCTGAAACTCACCACCTACCACCTCACCATGCTCACATTCACTGTTTGGTCTCTGTAAATGTTCAGCTACTGTTGGTGAATGTCAATAGGTGTAATTTTTTCACAATGGAGGAATTCAGTGACATTGGTTTCATACACACTTCCATGTCAGAAGCCACTTTGTCAGATTACCCCTCTGCTGCCATCTGTCACAAGGCAACAAAATGTAACAGAATACTGGTATAAAGGTTCAACCTCTATTGCCATACCAACATCAATCTCTGATGTTGTGGGCTAATATACCAGCATAGGAGCAGCCCCTATAAATTACATTTCTGATATAAAACTGTGTGCCGCGTAAGTATAAATTGTAATACTATTTTAACTGTGGGGGACATACTGTATTTTAAGTTAAAGGCAAGAAGTACTTATTCTGATTCTATTGAGGAGATTTCATGACCTGCATTATTGTAAATGAACTTTCTACTTGTAGTTGATCTAAATAGGGATAGACTAGAAAGATTTCAAGCTCCATGGAAAATTAAAGGAGACCTCTGAATTGTTATTGATATTACTGTAATTTCTTTTTTTCCTTCAGGTGAAATTATGGTCTTTATACTTGAGTGCATTTGAGCCTGGCTCTGGTGTTATGCTGAAGGATATCTTCAGACATCCCAGCTTTACATCAGCTTTACAGTGGTAAAATGTGATACTGCAGACATTTGTTCAAATCTGTGACATATAGTTACATCCTTTAGCTGTGTAGATTTATTTTCTTCACTCATGTCCAGTCATGATGAAAACAAAACAAAACAAAACAACAACAACAACAAAAATAAAATGAGCAACAGCAGCAAGAAAAACAACACAAAGCTTGATGATTAAACAGTTTACAAAACACCTGACAGATTCCTGTTCATTGAAGAGTGATGTCAGAAGACCCACCCAGATTTCATGAGAAATCAAAAAAATCAATTCTGATGGCTCTGGAAAGAAATACCAAAGACACTGAATGAAAGTGCATGTTCAAGTCATCTTACACCTGTGTGGCAGCTGCTCCTCTTTCAGAATATATGTTGTGATCTATCTTGTGATTGTCAAATTTTCCTCACCACACTACATATTTTTATGGTTATCTATTAAAAAGTTAAATGGATAAATCTATTATTTGAGCAATTTATACCTTCTTATATGTAATTCAGAAGTCTTTGTTCTATGAAAAAAAAAAAAGAAGATAAAATATTAAAACCACATCCCAGCAGTGAAAATTGGCTAGTAAAACTACTGAAAATTTTCTATTTTCAAAACAAACAAACAAAAACAAACAAACAAACAAACAAACAAAAAAAACAGACATATCAGACTTCAAAACTTGAAATTTGTTAGTCTATTATACACTAAACAACAGATGGTAATAGCATTTGGAGAGGAAAATATTTCAATGCTACCCTTACCATGGAGGTGGAGTTATCTATTTCCTATCAACCTGTCATCAGAACAGTCCATGACTTTATTTCACTCAGTTTCCTTGCTACATAAGAGAATGATTAAGTCCCTACTTACTGTTGCAGCTTTTTCAGTTGCTACCTCTGTGCTCAAGATGCAGAAATTGAGTTAAGAATCAAGACTTCTTAACCACAGTAACTTTTCAGATTTTTGGACACAAGCTAAATATTTGTTTCCCCAGAACTGAATAAAAATAATCCAAGGGTCACCTACATTAATCACTGAGTTATAATTACCTGTGTGACATCAGTCTTCAACCAAAAGGAACCTATCAGGTAAAAAAATTCTAAGTTAGGCAAGAAACCACATGGAAAATAGGCATTTATTTCAACCCCAGACCTTTTAAGATATAGCTACAGTGCTAATCCACTATCCCACTTCTAACAGTACTCAATCCACTATTTGTTGGAAATAGAAAACAGAGGGTTGAAAAATTCATGGAAGTGATATACACCATGAAATTACATCAAATATGAGTGGTGTAATAACAACACTATTCTACACTAGAACTACTCAAGGACTGCAAGGGACAAATAAGGAATTTACTATAGTAAAAATTTAAATTATATACAGTGTAATTAGAGCATTATTTGAATATGAATATTACTCTTTGTTACAAGATATGTTCACTGGCGTGTAAAATATTTTATTCCAAATAATTGAAACTGTTCTGTAACAAATAGCGACACACTAACACAGCACAGTTAAAATGGATTATTTGAAAATTGAATCTAATTGTACTGTAATTCACATTCATTAAAAGACTAGACATTTTTCAAGCAAATTAAACTGTTCTATAAAAATCAATTCACTGTACAACAGTAACATATTACAAACCTGCAGTTAAAAAGCAGTCATTGAAGTGGGAGGAACACTAATTCACTAGTAATAATTCCATTAGCCCAGATAACACTAATTCATATTTAAAAAATAAAATGCACCCCAAAACCTGTGATACAATCTTTTGATTTAGTAATTGTTGGTTAGCCATGAAAATACAGATTGTAACAGACAATAATTTAAAATTTACATTTACACTTAGAAAAGTGAAGTGACTGCAGAAATGTTTTTGTCTTGTAGCTATGGATCTTCATGCAAGTGCTAGAAATTAAGAAATTAAGGAGTTTGTTTCAGTTTCTTATCTTAACAGAAAGTGTAAGGTGATTGTTAAGATACAATAGCAAGTAAGTCTATAATTAATCTTAAACTATACTTTAGTGAAAGCATAAGTTGACAAATTCTATTTAACTATTTTCAGCTTTGAATGTTTCTTCAGAAAATTTTTATTTGATGCAAGCTGCTGTAGAAATGAATTATGTTTGTCCCTTTAATATTAACAATTAAGCACAAAAAGGTAGACATCAGAAGACTGGCAACTGATTATTCTAAGCAGCAAAAGTCTGTCTGTTAAGATTAACTCAGACTTTCTGTTGTGAGTCTACGATAAATTTCATATATCAATACCAAATTTCAGACAATTCTCAATCCAGATATGATGATTATGACAAAGGTTTGTTAAAAAAACCTTTAAAGAGTTGATCTCTTTCTTCACAAAAACAAAAAACAAACAAACAAAAAAAACCACCCAAGTTAATATAGATTGTTTTGATCATATTAACATCTCTGTACCTTTTGTTTTAACAGACCATTATTGCTCTCTCTCAAAATTTCATATATAGATATAAAAATGTGGCAGAGGATTAATAGTTGCACAAGAGAAATGTCTATCTCCATTTATAAATAAGCCTTCCTACCACATTTGAGCCCAGTTATAAAACTTTAAAAAATTACACTTCTTAAAAGAACATTTGCCTAAATCTGGCATGTTTCAGTCATGCTATCTAAACCAGATCCACGAGGGTAGTGATTGAAAGCCATGCACAAAAGCAGTTGTAGAAGTCCAAACTGAAAAGTTACTTTATACGTTCGGTTTGCAAGATTGTGCATCAACAAGTTGTGCTGCACAAGGCATCAGAAATGTCCCAGCATTTATACATCTAGGGGATTTTTCTATTGTAATTGTGCTATACAAAATTGCTTAAACATCAAGTGCTTTTTGCACAGATGATGTCCGTAACTCCCACGAACCATTCGTAAGTCCAGTTTCAACTAGATGTTAGTGTGTTTCTAAAGATTCTTGATAGTTCATGCTGTGGTACTACAACAATGAAATGCTGAAATAAAATTTTACCAAATGTTGCTTCAGGCAAAGACATCTGATTTTCTCAGGGCCACACTTATCAAATGAGATTGAAATTTCTTGCCATGGTCACATCCCCCCACAGATTAATTAAACAACAACAACAAAAAACCCATTACATTCTCAGGTCTTATAGTTTGGTATTCTATTTTTTTTTTCCTTCCTACATTTTAATGTGTTTAACTGTTGAGACATTTGTTTCAAGAAAGACTCAGACTTTCTTTGGATAGATGAGATACAAACAAACTTCAGTACGATTCAAGACTTTATTGTGAATACAGGCATTTGCTGTTTGAGTCCATCTTACTGCAATTATGACATTGAATGATAAAACAAAGGAACTGTGTTCACACTTACTCAAACCCAGGAAGACTAAACAAGAATATAACTTACATCAAAAGCATTTAAGGAGGAGAATCAGAGTGATTCAGGAGAAGGAGCGATTCAGGAGTGATTAAGGAGAAGAATCACAAGTGTCCCACTTGTGGAAACACAAAACAAAACAAAACAAACAAACAAAAAACCACTGTATTGCTTATGGGGTTTAGGAGAATAAAGAAGCTATCTTTGGATACATAGTTTTAGATCACGTACAGATCATATCTCTTTAATGATACTGTTAACGATAGAAGGATTCAGACAAGCAGGAATGCAAATTGCCTGATGATCAGTGAGAATACTTTTATCTACATCTGGCATGGAGTATGGATGAGAAACTGAAAATGTGACAGTTGATTGCTTATCTCATCTACCCTTATCTCTACCAAACACCCAGATAAATGTTGATATGGAGGACTTACACAGATTATAAGCATACATACTACAATACAGAATAGCAATTTAAAACTAAAATTTAATTCATTTTATTAATTAGAAAATGATGTGATTTCCTGATAACAAGGTGGTTTAACATTCCCAAATATCTTATTTCCACTACAGTATGACATACATGTAAACAAATGAACTTTCCATACAAATTATCTGTGAAAAAAAAATGGTTGCACTTTTGTGTTTTTTTCCAATGTATGCATCTGTTTTAAATCAGCAATGGTTAAAAAAAACAAAACAAACAAATGAAAAACAAAACAGTAACTGAGACCTCTGCTGGTGACCAGAATCATATGTTCAGGTTAAAGTTGGTCTAAGCTTGAAGCACGTATTAATTTATGTGCTGTCATTGCAAAAAACTCTGTACTTTAGAACAAGTACATCACTAGAAAAATTTTGATCATTACATAATTTCCATATGGTATCTCACTGACATAATATTCTACTGCTTTCATAGCTCAAAACTATGTGCAAACTGAATCTGAATTTCTAATCATATATACTGTTAAAATAATACCCGCACTTATAATCTTCAGCGTATAAAGAATTTATTTTTTTCAGAATATGTTCAAAATATCTCTCTCTCTCTCTATATATATGTATATATATATGTATATATATATATATATATATATATATTTTTTTTTTTCCTCAGAAGGGAGAATTTCATATACAGGCAATGAAGAACATCATGTCTTTGAGCCAACAGAGACATTGAATGCTTCAATAAAACTTTGCAAGAGATTGCTAACCTGGAAGAAAAGGATTTAAAATTCTTTGCTACAGACTTCCTACAAATTTACAAGGTTATATGTCATTTGGTAATTTGAAGAACACCTGCTGATTTGCTGTGTGGATGAAGAATGCATACAAAGCAAAATGTTAAATGTTAATGGATTACCTTTGTGAAAACTCACAGAGACAAGGCACCCAAAAAGAAACAGAAATAAAAATAAAAGGAGAAAGAAAAGAAAAAATTGAAGAAATATATCCAGATTCACAGCAAGTATACCTTTTTTATACATATGTGGGAATTGAATGTCGTTTCTGCATCAGAAACAAGATAAGAATTTTGTTAATTTCTTGACGTCTGCTACCATTTGGGTCCTTTATTACAATTAATAACTCTTTTCAGTGGTCTTTCTACTTTATCAGGGCTCTCTGGTAGTTTTCATTGCTCATCCTCTAGATAAACCTTCCCCAACAATGTATACTCAGTATATACATAAGTAACAACTTATGTATAGCCAGCACGAAAAAATATATGTCACATACATTGCAAGAATATCGTGACAACTCGTGACATGCCTTAGGGAGTGCTTGAAGAACGTACTGAAGAAGATCTGGCAACCTCCCCCTCCTCCCCCCCCACCGGAATTTTTTTCTAACAAAGACTTTGAAGAAAATCACCATATCAATACGAATGAGAAGGGTACTGAGACATCTTGGAGACAACAGGACTGCTACTGACTGACACCAGATAACACACGAATTAACAAGTAATTAACAAATGTAAACCTTTTGATAAGATTGTGAACCTGGAGTACCCACCCAGTGGGGAAACAGGAGGCAACGAGGGAGGAGGGGGGGAGAAACAAGATACAAAAGCTGTCATATCCATGCCCGTAAGCGCGCCCTCCTGCTGGTGGGACGCCCGTCATTGCAATCGCGAATAACATCTGCTTTATCAGAGATACCGTCCTGACAAAATTATTTGGATATTTCCGACACATACATACTTTTAATTATACATTTTTTGAAAGTATGACAATCTAGGACTCTGGAAATAAATTTTCACGGAGTGTTCCTCTACTAAAAGTTTGATTGTTTCTTTCTTCATTTCACTGCAATAAATCAGGATGAGGAAACACTGAGTCTTGCAGCCCAGTGAGAAAATATTCTTTCTGGCTATCTACTCTCACATACTCTCATCTGGGAGCTCTTGTCACGCAGAACAAGACACTAATTCTTACAAAAGATATTTAACATTTGGGCTTTTCTGTTATTTGACATATCCTGGATCTAGGAAGAGAAGTGATAGTGGGTAACGATTTGCAACTGCAAGAACATGATCACAATGAGGAGTATATGTGGGACGTTCCAAAAGTAATGCCTCCCATTTATTTGCATAGAAAATACAGCAACTACAAAGAGCACAATAACGTTATTTGATACAGAAAATTCTCAGCTACAAAACACTGTTTTTCAGCATACTCACCACTGTGGGGGAAGATGTAACTGTGAGCGAGTCACCAAAGAGCTTAACAGACTCCTTGATAGACCGTATCACTGTGAAGCCTTGGGATACTGGAATGTAAGCAAAAAGGGATGTAAGCAAAAAATGTAAGCAAAGAGCAAAGGGAGTCAAACGATAAGCAGGAGGTTCTTTCGTATGCGCTGTTAATCTTGCCACAATTGAGAAACCTTTCATCCTTTAACTCTGTTGTTTGGGAGAAGTTAGGACCAATTAACTGTTACAGGAACTTACTGTTTGTAAGTGGATGGCATATAAGTATGTTGAACAGAATAAAGGAGATCTATTCTGATGTTACAAGAAACTGAGAGAGCTCTCTAACTCAACTGAGTGCTGATACACCACCATTAGCTATGCATTTTTTTACCAGCAATGAACAAGAGACTGCATGCTGCACTCCTAAAAACCTGCACTGGCGAAAGTGACCCACTGTTTCACAGTCTCTATAAGAACATAACTTCTAGGAGAACATTGCCCACACAGTCTGTCCTTTATCTCCCTGAACAGATAGGAGTCAGACAGTGCCAAATCCAAACTATATGGTGGGTGTTGTAGGGCAGTCTAGTCAAGATTGTCAAAGTGCTCCACAGTCTTCAGACTGTTACGGAGTTTGGCATTACATGTTACAAGAGGAAGGCTCGCTTGTTCTTTGGCCTGACTCAAGAAATTTGTGCCTTCAGCTTAGTCGTTGTTGTACTGAAGCAGACAAAAATTGGTGGTTGTCCAGCTTCCAGAAATTCCATATGGATCACTACATTCCTACCACAAAAGACACTGCACACCACTTTACCTTCTGGGGGCTGAATCATGAACTTTTTCTTGTATAGGGTATTCACACATTGCCACTTCATGGACTGCCATTTTGATTTCAGCTTATAGTGATTACACCATGTCTCACTACCAGTAATGACGCAATTTAGGAAAATGTTACCTTCAGCTTTGCATTGGTCCAATACATAGGCTCATCTAATCATGCCTTCATACTGTGGGATTTAAGACCAAGTCCAGAAAATGTCATTCAAGCACATTCCTATGAATAAAAACAAACAAATTTGGTCATACAGCTGGAGAACCTTTTTATGTATGAACAGCAGTTCATCCTGCTTTTGTATAAGTACTGTGCTGTCATTCTGTACCATCTGGTAGTGGGAACAAGAACTTAATGCCCTGGAGCAGATCACAAAGAAGTAAAAGTCTACATCATGCGTCTCAACTGCAACCATCCAGGCTCTCTCTTGAATAGCTGTAGGTACTCATCCTTTACTTAACAGAGATGGTGCAGTATATTTACTCAGTTCAGTAAATTAGCTGGCTAGCTATTTAATGACTACATAATTACTGAGTGTTAAGACCATTTTTAATTCATTTTTTTTTTACATTAAGTCTTCTCAAGGGAAATTGAAGAGTTATTGCATGGGTGCTTGTCAGTAAAGAACACAACTAAGTTGCTATTATGTGAAAAGAAGCAGAGAAATTATACGGACTATCTGTAACAGTTTTTCATGTGATTTGTAATTGACAATCATCTATATTGGCTGATTAGGTTTCTTAAAACCTGTACACATTTGAATTCAAATATGCAGCAAATATTTATGGAGAAATATTATATGCTGCCAGAGATTCTTGACAAGCTCTTACTTCATGTATTTGAAACTTTTTATCATATCTGCATTAGAATACGGAAGCATCTTAGTTGACAAGTCCCTTTACAGAATGCTGCTTACCTACCACCTAAAAACCACAGTAAACTTTCAGAAGATTTTAGCAGCCCAAATCCCCTCAGATTACTGTTAACTCTGAGCATGTTCCTCCTTCTTGAGAGCCAAAGCTGTTCCTACTAGTCTACTTGTTTCTTTCTATGTACTGCACACTGGCTATGATCAGGAGAAAAATGGGACTAACACCATGTCTAGCTACAATGAATTACCATAGTAATCCTCTTACACACTATCTCATCCAGAAGTGAAAGGAGAAGAAAGAAGCCTTCAGAGTTTGAATTCATAATTGCTGAGAAGATGCCAGTTTGAAAAATAACAGACGGACATGGTGGTCTGGAGTGTGGCCTGTGAGAGACCTGATGAAGCAGTCAGAGGCAGCAGACACAGAGCGACCTCCAAATTGCTGTGTCATCTGTCACTAGCAGCAACAGAGTGAAAGTAACACTTTCAAAAGCATATTTATATGATTTCAGAGCTGCCAGGCTGGTAGATGAGATCTGGCATATTTGATTTAGCAGCTGAAGATTGTAATACACCACAGTGATCTATTTTCTACTCAGTTCAAAGCTAACTCCTCTAAAACAGCCTTATACACATAGATCCAAGTTCTGTATTTCATAAAAAAATTCCAATAAATGAAGATATAGGCACATGTCCTCAAAGTATCTGTGTACATTGAGTAACTAAGACTTGTTCCCTGTCATTCAGTTCAGAGTTCTCAAAGGTGTTTTAGTGTTGACCTTCAGAAAATGGAAAAGGAATAGGAAGAAAAAGAAAAGAAGAAGAAGAAAGAAAAAGAGAAGAAAAAGAAGGAAAATGAAAAGGAAAAGGGAAAGAAAAAGGAAAAGAAAGAGAAAAATGAAAATAAATAAAAATAACTAGAAAGGAAGAAAAAGAAATAAAGGAATTGAGATATTCTATTGGTCACAGTGGCTGGCAAGCCTACCTGTGGCAGGAGGTTTGCAACTTGATGATCCTTGAGCTCCTTTCCAACCCAAGCCATTCTACGATTCTATGATATAATAAAAAGTTCTGCAATTTTAGGAATCGGAACTGTAGCATCCTCTGAATTTGGTATTGATTTCATTTTATTCTAAGCAAGGTGGCTGAAATTCAAAACGTAGCCTGAGAGAAAGAAGCTATAAGCTCAGACCTGAGGGAGTGGACATTTCTCACTTTTTAACACAACACTGTCTGTCACCACAAAGAGTTCAATGACAGAGCTAAATCATTCCTGATATATGCCAAACATAGAATCATAGAATCATAGGATCATAGAATTGCACATTTGGATTTCTGTTGAGACTTCAAGGAATTAAGAAATGAAAGAAATTCTACAGGTACTAGCAAAGATACACAAAGTGTTGTGCAGTATCAGACTTCAGTACCTGTATATGTCTTATGTTCCAGTTTGACTGTTTAATTTCTCTCAAGGTGATAAACAATATAGTTGTTAAAAAACAAAACAAAACAAAATAAAACAAAAAGAAAAGCTTAAAAAGAAATGATGAAAGAAAAAAAGATAAAAAGAAGAAAAGGAAAAGAAAAATAAAAGAAAAAAAAAGGGAGGAAAAAAAAAGTGCATTACCAGTTTGTGGGGGGGAGGGGAGTAGGTTTTTTTTTTTTTTTTTTCCTGCCTCTGCTTGTGAATGTAAAGCAACAGTAATATATTAACTCACCTCCCACATTTAGAAGATAAACAGAAGGAAGGAAATGGGTCTTGAAAGATCCATTCAAGTTGCACCTTAGATTAGACATAAGGAAAAACTTTTTCTCTCAGAGTGTGGTCAGGCACTGGAATGGCCTGCCCAGGGAGGTGGTGGAGTCGCTGTCCCCAGCAGTGTTCAAGAGGCGTCTGGATGAGGAACTACGAGATATGGTTTAGTGGCTTGTGGTAGCAAGGGTAATGGGAGGACAGTTGGACTAGATGATCTTATAGGTCCTTTCCAACCTTGAGATTCTATGATTCTATGATTCTATGAACTTCAAAGAGACTTTAATTAGGAGGAAACTTCCACTGAAGATGAAGAGCTATGAGGTATGGTTTAATAGCTGTGGTAGTGATGGTGATGGGAGGATGGCTGAAATAGATGATCTTGTAGGTCCTTTCCAACCTTGTGATTCTGTGATTCTATGATTCAGGATAGCGTCCAGTGTCACAGATTTAATTTTCATTAATTTTCTTTGTAAAGTTTCAGATCCTGACAGACCCTGACACTGCAGATAATGTTGCAAGATATATACAACTTGAGTGAGGAACCACTAAGAATACATCGTAAATATGGACTCAATTATATGAAAATTTGGGTTTATCTTCCGTTACAAATACCTCAACACAAAACAGGGGGGTTGGAAATAACTGACAATCTCAGCTACATAGAAATTCAATCAAGACATCATAAAAGACTTCTCAAGTTTAAAGTTTCTGCAGAATTATTAAGTTCTAAGCAATGCTTAATAGACACTTCTTATTTGTTTTCTGTTTTTTGAATATTTACTATATGTTCATGTTTTTCTCTGACACACAAGGCATATATTTAGTATTTATTGTTACTTATATTTAGTTACACATATTTAGTATTATTGTTACTTATAGTTGACATAAGTAATATGTTTCTTCATATATAGTATGTTTCTTAGTCATTTTTTTCCTATTATATGAGACTGCATTTTGAATTTTGTTAGGTTTTAGTTTCTAAAGCATTTCTTTTCTCTTCAAAACTGAACTAAGCTTCTGTTATACCAGTGATAGTAGCACCAGCCTGACCTATCAAGCTCAACTTCAGTCAGGGTTTTCAATTCACAGTGAAAAAGTGGAAAAAATGAATGGATCATGAAATGAGTTATATACATTCTAAACCAGAGAAAAACATAAACTCTCCCTTTTCTCCACCCCAATAAACAAACAAACAAATAAATAAATAAAATCTAAAAGACAAGGATAGGACAAGCACTAATTATTAGTCTAAAAAAAAATCCTGAAAGTAAATGCACAAAAAGTTTATGAAAAACAAGCAAATAAATAAACAAAAACCCAACAACTTAAAAATCTGGGCTAGAACTCCAATAACGAACACTTAAATTGGTCAGGTCATACACTCAGGAGTACGTAAGAAAATCATTTAGAAAGATATTTAATGAATATATCAGGGCCACGAGTACACTAGTTAACCTTAACAGCACTTACCAGCCCCACCTGGGAACTCCATACATATTCAAGGGTTCAGGATCTGTATTTAAGCTCACTCCTAGGAATTTACTACTTTCCTGAGCTGTGCTGGAGTTCATCTCTATCTGTCTCGGGATCTGATTAGAGGCCCTGGGTCTAAAGTTTAAGCTGTGGGCTGGCTTGACCTCTTTCTCACTCCACATGATTTCACTGTGAGCTGTGGATTTACTTCATGGCTTGATCTTGAACTTGCCTTATCACTGTCGTATTCCCTTATGTTCCATGCTCTTGGTTGTCTATGGCTACCACTTCAGGGTTGATCCTGATAGTCTTGCTTGAGTAATGTGGGATTGGGACCTGCCCAGGGAGGTCCTACTGCCCTTCCTTCCCTTAGCTACCCAGCTCTTTGAAAGTATACAACCCGTTCTGTTTACTGACAGGATAGATGTCCAGGTAGAGAAAGGTTTGTCACAAACCTAATTAATTCAAATTTCTTTCTCTCCCTCTCTCTCTCTTTTTTTTTTTTTTTTTTAATTTGTGTCAGACTGAACTCCTGAAACTTATGTCAATAAGAGATATTCTAAGAAACTGAAAGGCTGATGTACCTGGGATTCCAGACTCTCGTAGGCATGAAAGTTATGTTTAGAGTATGCTACAGTGCCACATCAGAGATGAACTTGGTCATGTTACTCTGAGGGAATTATTTCTGGTGCACTGTATGAATGTTTTAATATTACACTGCAAAATTGAGAGCACTTTTTCCTTCAGCCAAGTAGAGATGTTAAAGTTGAAACCACCCAGAATTTCAACCATTTAGTTACTTGTCAATAAACATTCTTGAAAATAAAATGAATACGAAAGTCTGTGCATGTCATGTGAGTGATCCCAAATGGTTGTACTAGAAATGCCGATAGGTATCATTAAAGATGAACAGCTGATATTTGGTAGGAGGAGGCTCCCTAGTTTCCTTACATACACATTAAACAAACAAACAAACAAACAAACAAACAAAAAAAGATGCATAAATTCCTAATTGTGAGTGTATAACAAGCAAAAGCAAGTCTTGGCAACTCTCAAAGGGTTCTAAAGTCCTGTATTTCTCCATCCATCTTTTCCTTACAAGATCACAGCTTGAGCACATTTTAAAGTAGAAGAATGATTTGAATGGATACCTGCTATTTGGAATCAAAGAGGGTAAGAAATCTGAACTTGTAACACTTGTCTCTAACTTAAAGAGTTGAATTTCAGTTTCTCACCTACAATCAGGAATATTCTCTGACATTTGGACATGAAGAAATCCCTGTTTATTGTTTTCAACTTTATTCTTTGCTCATTCATCTAACAGGAGGAGGTCAGACTGTTTCAGTCTGGGAGTCTGAGGAGGCAAAGACAGTATATCATGTAATTTTGAGACCGATGCCTCAGTCTTCACTGGAAACATCTTCTTCACACATCCCTTGAGTAGATAGATCAGAAGATGGGGACTGGGGAACATTGTCTCTCCCACTATATGTGGAGATATATGTTCTTGACAACGTGAGGAACCTGAACATCACTAAGTCTACAGGTCCCATTTTTAAGAATCATAGAAAGGATGACCCAAGGAATTACCAACCTGTTAGCCTGTCTGAGACTGGGAAGGAATGAATTGCTGCAAAGCATCATGAGACAGTCAACAACAATTTGAGAACAGTTTTACATTCAAAAGCATTTCTTTGGAACTGTTTGCTTTTGAATAGAAAGGCCCAGGAATGTTTTTTGGATGGAGACTTGGCCTGGGAGCAAATGTTTCCAGCTTGATACAGGAGACTAGGTGATGATACTATTGTATCCTGTGTGAAGGCGAGATGTCTGGAAAGAAGCTGCTGTCTCCTTGCTTCCTCTTACCTCTGCTGATTTAAATTTTCGAGGCCTGGAATACAGTAACAAAAGGGCTCCTGCTGAGATCCTTGAAGCCAGAAACTGTCACTTCAAAAAGCAGTCTCAGTCACTTTGGACTATAAGTAAGAGAACATGTACATTCGTCACTAGTTGTCAACTAACCACCACAACCTTGGATGAACCATCACTACTGATGATCAGCACCAAGACATCATTGGATTGAAGAGTGGTGAACTGCTTTGCTTTGCTTTGTTTATATATCCATGTCTGCCTATCTTGCACCATTTTCTCTGTTTTTGTTTGTTTGTTTGTTTGTTTGTTTGTTTTGTTTTGTGTGTTTTGTTTTTTAATCTTCTTTTTTCTCTTTTACTCCCCATAGTAGTCGTTGACTAATATTGTCTTATCTCTAATGGTTATTAGTTGTTATTAGAAAATTAGCCAATTTTACCTTCAAGTAGATTATTACTTGTTGTTAGAATGCTCTCATGCTCTCAATAAATTCATTTGTATTACTCCTTCAAGTCTAGGATGACTCCATTGTGGTAGTGACCCCTGCTGGCTAGGAGAAGCATGACTCAGGAGATAGATTTACCTTCCTTGAAAACCACTGAGTGGGATGAGACAAAGCCTCAACTCAGTGCCAGGGAAGATCATGGAGCAGATCCTCCTGGAATTTATGCTAAGACATATGGAAGAGAGAGAGGTGATATGGAATAACCAGTATGGTTTCACCAGCAGCAGATCCTGAATGACCAATCTTGTCATATTTTATGATGGCATAACTGTGTCAGTGGGCAAAGGAAGAGCCACTGATGTCATCTGTCTGGACTTCAGTAAGGCCTTTAACAGGATCCCCCATAACTGAATGGAAAGATATGGATTTGATAGGTGGACTGTTTGATGGATGAGGAACTGGTTGCAAGATTTTACCCGTAGAATGGTGGTCAGTGGCTCAGTGTCTGGATGGAGACTGGTGACAAGTGGTGTCCCTCAGGGGTCAGTACTAGGACTGATATTCTTCAGTATCTTCATCAATGACATTGACATGGGTATTGAGTGCATCTTCAACAAGTTTGCAGATGACAAGTTGACACTTGATGATGACAAGATGAAGCTGTGTGGTGCAGTTGGCATGACTGAATGATGGGATGTCATTCAGAGTGACCTAGACAGGCTCAAGCAGCAGGCCCAGGAGAACCTCATGAAGTTCAACAAAACCAAGTGCAAGGCCTTGCACCTGAGTTGCAGCAATCCCCATTATCAGTACAAGCCAGGGGATGAAATAATTGAGCACAGCCATGTTGAAAAGGATTTGGGGTACTGGTGTATGGGAAGCTGGACATCAGCCAGCAAAGTGTCCTCACAGCTGAGAAGGCCAATCATATCCTGGACTGCATCAAAGGAATTGAGTGAGGTCAGCAGGTGAGGGTGGCAATCCCACCCTTCTACTCTGCACTGATGAGATCTCACCTGGAAGATTGTACCCAGATGTGGAGTCTTCAGTACAGGACAGACATAGATCTGTTGGAGAGCATCCAGAGGAGGGGCACAGAAATGATCCAAGGGATGGAACACCAACCCTGTGAGGACAGGTGGAGAGCTGGAGCTGTTCAGACTGAAGAAGAGAAGGCTCCAGAGAGACCTGAATTGGTGAGCACCAGGTCCAGTAATGCCTAACTTCTGGTCAATTTGTCTGATACCTGCACCAGGAAGTTATCCTCCATACACTCCAGGACTCTTCTGGATTGCTTGCAGCCCACCATGTTGCTTTCCCAGCAGACATCTGTGTGATTGGCATCCCCCATCAGGATGAGAGCCTGCAAGTGCAATGCTTCTTGTAGCTGAAATAAGAAGGCTTTATCCACAGGCTCCCTTTGATAAGGCAGCCTGTAGTAGAGCCTGACTACCAGATGTTCTTTGTTGATCCCATCCCTGACTTTAACCTACAAGCACTTGATCTGATCATGGCTGTTTCTCACATGCAGAAGGTAAACACAAAAATTTTAATCTCATTTTCCAAAATAGCAATAGCTAGTTTTGCAGCATAAATAACATAAATAACGGGGAGAGGAAAAGTAACTAAAATGGATAGTTACATATGGTAATTTTTATAAGTATGTTGTAAAGCAAAGAACAGAATCAAAGTGAAATGTTTCATGGTTTACTAGTTGATTGCTTTCTTTTGTATGAAGGTAACCAATTGTTTCCTCAAGTTCAAGGTTCACAAGCATAGACATCTCTTCTCCAATCAGTGTAATCAGAAATTAGCAAGCCACTAGTTAGTCCTGTGTCTAGCTGAAAAGTGAACTATTCAAAATAATAATGTCTCTCTGAGAGAAGTAAAACATTGGATAACTAACTTTAAAATATAGAAGTAAACTCAATTATTGTGCATAAATAATTATGTAGGACACTTTGATAATCACTGTATTATGGAAGTTATGTAGGAAGCAGTGTGAATCAAATCTTTGACTCACAGAGACCACTAGGGAATTGTGTACTCTGTTAACTCTTTTTGATAGATTCTGATAATTTGTGATTTTAGCCATCATGTTACTGAATGGACTGTAGCTGTTATATATCGTACATACTTAGGGAAAAAAGAATTGAGTTCATTCTTTCAATCTAATAATTACATGCTTACTGACTTCAGAATTTACTGTTTTTAACTGAACTGGACTCCAATTTTGAGTTAATGTTTCTATTTTTTTTTTCCTTCATGTGCTGCCTGCATCTGTACATTATTTTTTCCCCTATGGAAAACAGCTCATAAAAGCTCTAGCAAAATGCAGACTTCTACAGAACAACACAAAGCCAGAGTTGTAGTATTTCAAGACAAACAAGCAACTCCTCTAGTATTACGTTTGTTACTGTGTTCTAGAAAAGAAAGAATTTGTTTTGACAAGAAAGAACAAATTTAGAGGACAGTCAAGCGTATTAAACCATTTTTTCTTAAGGCATTTCATGTTTCCAGCTGATGTGTTTGTATGAATCTGTACTATATCAGTACCTGTAGTTTTGACAGACATTTCTATGATTGCCTGATAAGGCATGGCCTTTACTCAACACTCACCGTAATATCTTTTCCTCAGTGACTTCTTTTAACACAGTGCAATGAAGGATACATTAAATTACCATAATGTAATTTTTGAAGCACTAAAGCCATTAATAATTACTTCTCACCTCAGATTCACACTTAAACCTCATTTTCAGTGGGTGACCTATTGGTAGATGACTAAAGAATACTTTCTGAAAGGAAAATATCATTTCTATATATCAGACTGTTGTTTATTTTTAATGTCTTTCTGTTGAAGAAATTCATAAAACCTTTCAAGAAAAGCATTTTTTTCTTCTCACAAGGTGTGCTTTTTTTTTTTTTTTTTTTTTTTTTTTTTTTTTTAAATCTTAAATACCTATCAGTATAACAATTTGTTTGTTTGTTTTTCTGGAAATGCACTCCACATCCTTACTACAAGAGAAATCCAATCTTGAAGTGTAGCTTTAGTTCCAAATAGTTATGAGGTAAAACTTCAGTAGCTAATAAGATCCTGCAAATATCAGTGGACAGCTGTACCATGATTTGATTCGCAGTAATGCCACCACGAGACATTTTCATCGCAGGATTGTTACTACTGACAGCCAATTTTGCCTTGTCTGAAATAGAAATGTGTTTCTGCTGCTGTGCCTAGAAGTTGAATTTCATGGAGTAATGATAGCTGTGTTACACTCCATCACTTCATATGTGTGGAGTTAACTCATTAATATTTTCTGTAAAATAGTTTTAATGCAGATGAAACCTTACCAGGAATAAAGTTGAAATTGAATTTGCCTTTCTACTACCTACTCTTTCCTCCCATGCTGTGCTCATCTTCTAATGTGTCTAGTCTTCCTTCAACAGAAGTGAAGGTTGTCATAGAGTCTGCACCAATGCAGGGGCCTGCTCTGGGGATGTTCCTCACTGGTGTGTGAGAGCACCTTCTTCATCAGTCCTGAGATCTGGCTGGGCTGCTGCCTTCTAGCTCACAGCAGTGTTATCAGTGCTTCTAGCCACAAATCCCAAATGCATCAGCATATGGGATGCTATGAACAAAGATAACTCCATCCCAGACAGAGCCAGTACAACACTAAATGGCAAAAATCATATTAACTGGCTTATAGTTGTGATGAACAATTAAGTAAAGGGAAAGAAAGGAAAAAAAATATGTTTCTTACAACATTAAATTTTACACAGTGCTAATCAGTAGAAATACATTCATTTTATTTTGTTTTTCTTTCATAAGTTCTGATTTCTCAGAAAGATTTCTTCTTACAAGGACCATTTCCTAAACATTAGGAAGTATTTGCTTTTATTAAATTTTGTCTTTCCTATTGCTTTAACCAAGTTGAGAAAGAGTTCAGGCAAAAATAAATAGTGAATCACATAAAAAGGTTATTTTCATAGAAAGAAAGCAAATAGTGAGAAAATCAATTATATTCTAATATCTTCAAAGTTCAAAGCACTCAAAATAAATATTACTTGCAACTATTTTCTGTAATTGAAATTATTCTATGCAATGAAACTGATAGGACAGAATCAAAGAAATTAAAAGATTGAATCTCAAGCTGCAATCATATGTAGTAGCTCAGAAACTGATGAAAAAATTATTTCCAAATATTAAAGACAAGAGAGAATTCACACAGCCAGAGCATGCAGGGAGGGTGCAAGACCACTTTCTTCTCATCTAGGAATAGCAAGGAGTAGCACCGTATTGAAACAAAAAGTGTAACTTGTTTTGTTTGTTTGTTTTCTAAATAGAAACACAAGTTTTTAGGTGATCCTTTCAAGTGCTACCTGTTCAATAGCAATTCATCAGTATCAATGCACACAGGGAATTGCTTTGTCAGGCAAAAGTAAAAGGTTTTAGAATATTGTGAAGACAATATTAAATCATATGATAGAGATCAGCTTGTGTCATATAGGGTAATTATTGTGATATGAGTTTAGATTACTGGATGTTTATTGTGTAAGATCACTTTAAACTCTGGTATGAACTTATATACAGTGAGTTACATAAAAGTGGAGACAGGTCATCAAATGTGTCAATTAGTCCATAGATTAATAGAGAGGCATTCATTTCTCATTCAAATTACTGATTTCTAATATCAGACAACACACAAGATCATTTTATCACCAGGTTAGTGTCTTTCCTTAACATCTTATTAACTTTCTGATCTGCAAAACACTGGTCAGACCAAATGTTTGACTTCAGCTTCATAGCTGAAATTGTCAAGCAATAAATGTAGTTACTTGGTTTTCTGTCTGTCTTCTGTTTCAAAAACCACATTTCAAAGTCAAGCAGTTCTCAGTAGGGTTATATCATGTGATGCTAACCCACAGAACTAATGTTGAATGAGATTATTAAATACAAAAATTTGTATGTGAATGTTTCTTTTCTTTTCTTTTCTTTTCTTTTCTTTTCTTTTCTTTTCTTTTCTTTTCTTTTCTTTTCTTTTCTTTTCTTTTCTTTTCCTTTCCTTTCCTTTCCTTTCCTTTCCTTTCCTTTCCTTTCCTTTCCTTTCCTTTCCTTTCCTTTCCTTTCCTTTCCTTTCCTTTCCTTTCCTTTCCTTTCCTTTCCTTTCCTTTCCTTTCCTTTCCTTTCCTTTCCTTTCCTTTCCTTTCCTTTCCTTTCCTTTCCTTTCCTTTCCTTTCCTTTCCTTTCCTTTCCTTTCCTTTCCTTTCCTTTCCTTTCCTTTCCTTTCCTTTCCTTTCCTTTCCTTTCCTTTCCTTTCCTTTCCTTTCCTTTCCTTTCCTTTCCTTTCCTTTCCTTTCCTTTCCTTTCCTTTCCTTTCCTTTCCTCTTCTCTTCTCTTCTCTTCTCTTCTCTTCTCTTCTCTTCTCTTCTCTTCTCTTCTCTTCTCTTCTCTTCTCTTCTCTTCTCTTCTCTTCTCTTCTCTTCTCTTCTCTTCTCTTCTCTTCTCTTCTCTTCTCTTCTCTTCTCTTCTCTTCTCTTCTCTTCTCTTCTCTTCTCTTCTCTTCTCTCTTCTCTCTTCTTCTCTCTTCTTCTCTCTTCTTTTCCTTTCTTTTCCTTCCTTTTCTTTCCTTTTCTTTCCTTTTCTTTCCTTTTCTTTCCTTTTCTTTCCTTTTCTTTCCTTTTCTTTCCTTTTCTTTCCTTTTCTTTCCTTTTCTTTCCTTTTCTTTTCTTTTCTTTTCTTTTCTTTTCTTTTCTTTTCTTTTCTTTTCTTTTCTTTTCTTTTCTTTTCTTTTCTTTTCTTTTCTTTTCTTTTCTTTTCTTTTCAGGATCTTCACAAAACAAAGGCCAGCTAGTATTTCTAGTGGACAGATCTATTTATTCAAAATTGATAACACATATCAACACTATATAACTCAGCATTTTCAAGCATTTTCTTGAAGTATTTTTGTTTTTACTGAATCTCATTTCACCCTGTTTTGTTTTTGTATGTCTGTTTTGTTTGATTGTTTACTTGCTTCTTTAAAAGTGGTGACAGTTTTTTTCTTACTAACTCTTTGCTCTAAATAATAGAATAACAAAGGGAAGTTAAATTGGGAAAAATAGAGAAAGTTAAAAATCATTACGAAGGTTGGATTTCATTTAAATTGTGCTTTTCTATCTGAAATTTGCTTAAAGAGATCAAAAGTCCTTTAGCATAAGTAGGATGTGACTCTAATCAAACCACTGGGATTCTAACAGTACATTCTTTCTAAACTGAAATTTAGGTAAACATTTAGTTTTATTTTGAAGTAAAAGGAAATTGCAATGACACAATTGCTTTTGTTGGCTTGATGCTGAGAGATGTATAATTTTTCTTTTCAACAGATGCACACTGGCATGTTCACCATCTGAACACAGTGGCATTGGCATTAATGCTGTGAAGTGGAACAAACACCTTAATCCAATGATGCTGAGAAAAGTTTATTTATGTAGGTCAATTTTTTGAATGTTGGCATCTGTAATTTAGACATTTTAATATGTAATGAAAATAGGAGAGAAGATTTAGCAGTGTTTAACATACAAAATCATGCATAATCGTGAAAGGAAGGCATATCTGTTGAAAATGTTTATTATAGATCTACTTCATTGTATTCTCTCCCATTGGTTTAGTGGCTTTAATAACAGCTTAATGCTAGAGCCTGTCTTTATTTATAACTAGCCTCCTTATGCAAACTTGTTAAGCACTTACTGAAACCTGGACACCGCAATGCACCCACAAGTACTTGCACTTGTCTGTGGTGAGGAGGGCAGGCAAATTCATCATTGCACATCTTCTGGGAATACAGTTGCTCCTCCCTCCTTCATCTTGGCTAGTCTATCTGTACAACACCCTTCCCATTATCTAACACTGCACTTTTGGAGAAGGTGCTTGCCTGTTATGGATGTCTTCTTTCTTTTCTCTTTATAAGAGAAAAATAATCATAATAATAATTAAAAAAAAATGCTTTGTTTAAAAGGATAAACTAGGCATTGTACTACTGGGTAAAGACTTTCAAATCAGTGGCAAAAATCTTTGATCCTCTGATGGTGGCTGTACATTCCTGAAATCTTTTGCTCAATTATAACATTTTTCACTGTGTAACAGGCTGTGGTGAGGTGTGCCTTGGCCAGTTTTAAGAGCAGTAGGCTAAATCCCACTACAGATGGAGACTGGAAAAGAGCTATTAATCAAATAGCCAATTAGCAATCTCTCTTGATAGCAGGCTTCAACACTGTGAAACAGCACATATCAGCTGTAATTATACCAAGGCTGATCATCTTCTTCGGAAAGTTGCACATAGCCGCAGAAGTCTTACCACCCAGCCTTCCTCTTCATACCACACCTTACCATCCATCCTTCTGGGATGAATTTAACAGCGTCACTGTGTCTTAGAAATATGTGCTCACTTGAAATTAAACCCATAAAGACAAGCTTAAATGTGAGTATACGCAGCAGATCTTGTTAAACAGAAAATAAAGTTTGTTTGCTTGGTTGCTTGTCTTTCACATAATGTTAGAAGAAAATTTATGTTCTGAGAGGGAAAAGAGAAACAGAAGCCTTGGAAAGAGATATGCAAATTAAAATATGAGGCAGAGGGTGAGAATGGTATAATTATAATGGTTTATCTCTATGAGTAACTATGAGTAATAGAAAATGAAACTTTGTTGCACCCAAAGAAAGAAAGGTACTCAACTAATTCACCTTTGGCAATCAGTGGTAACAAGAGAGAGGCTGGCTGTATGGCTTCTGAACAAGGGAGGCAAGAAGCAGCTCTAAGTTCTCCCTTGGGCTTCAAGAGTTCTCTTTGCCAAAGGGAGCGAAAGAGATGCTGTGAATCAGCAGGCCCCCTCTGTGCATTCTCTTTGCCACAATACTATGTTTAGCTTTGTCCCTCCTTTTTTCACTACCTGTGTCTCACAGGTGACTGTAGGTGACTATATCTATCAGACATAAATTGCCAACAACCAACAGATTATTCTATACCTCTTATGGTATATGTTATATGGTATATGGTATATGTTATATATATGGTATATGTTTGATAGTGCCACACAGTTTCCATATGTCAAACTGTTCTAGTATTCATTCACTAAGATTTTGCAATTTTGTTATGACTAATAGGAAACAGATTTTTTTTTTTCAAAACCATCACTTTTTTTTTTTTTTTGCAGAAATACTTAATAGACTAGATCTTCTAAACAAAAGGAAGAAGACAGATGATTTATTTCACTGCATCATTCATGTTTTTTTTTTTTTTTTTTTTTTTTTTTTTTCCTTCAAAACTAGTGAACTGGTATTCAGTTTAAATATTCTTTTTACTTTTGGAAAGAAAACTCAATGATCAATCATTTTTTTATATAATAATCAAATTAAGAAGTAGAAGTCATAGTGTGAGTTTAAGTGTAGAATTTCACATAGTCACCTAAAGAAAAGATAGTTATAAGGAAGTCGTGATTTATATCAAAATACTATGATAAAAATTTCTGTTTCACCATGAGGATACTCTAACTGAGAACCATGGTCTTGATCCAAAGCCACATGAACCTATTAATTGTGCTTCTCTTGAGTTCTAAATAGTAATACAAATAAGTCCATATTTATTTTAGTAGCGTAGGTAATATGAATTGGTTTTGAACTTCAAATATATTCACTGAAGTCCTAAAAAATAAATAATTCTGGTATTAGGAGCTACTGATTGTATAAGTATGTAAAATAATTTTAAACCGTACAAAGGATGATGCAAAGCCAAGTTATTAGGTGTCACTTTCCCACGGGGAATACTTGTTAACCTTGAAAAAATAGCCTCACAGTTCTTAAAAGGATAACAGGAATCCCTCAACCATCCTGAAAAAAAAGTACTAAGAGCAGTTTTCTGTTTTTAAAATTAATATTAATTGTTCATTTGACCTTAAAGTCTTCCTGGATTTTTTAAGCCTATAAGCAACTTACTTTCTATTTTTTCAGTCAGTGAGAAGAAAAGTAATTATTGTCAGAAATAGTAAACTCATATTAATCACAATTACAAGCAGTAATGTCTGATTATAATTTTTAATCAATCATTTTATTCCATGTTTCATTCACTAATGTTGGGACCACTAGAGTGGACAGCCATCTGTGCCTCTGCAAAATTAGAAATATGATGAATTATAGCTACTGGTAGTTTGAGGCTGTCCCATGAATACGAATCATTAGAAGTATGACAATTTTAACATACTGCCAAATAAATAAATAAAATAGTAAGAGTTGCATTTTCACCTTTTCTTATCCTGGAAAAATTGTACCTAGACAAGGATCTGCACTTCACTCATCAGCTTTTTGTAATGATTTATAGTGAATGAGAAGACAAAGTTTTAACTTTTTATTTACTTGGCACACATCTTTTTTTGTTATAGTCTGTGCTAAAGTCTAAAGATCACCTATTTTGCCCTTATTTAAGCTGATCACTATCTAGAGTACATATATTAACTTCCGGGACTCTCAGATAACATCTCTTTCAAGTATTACGTTCAGTGGAGGTACTCCATACTCATGACTAGTATATTTGAGAGCAAAAACAGATCCCTCAGGAATAGCTGTGTTACCTGATTTGCCAAAATCATAAATTTTGGCCAGTAAGAGAATAAAATTGTAACTTGTTTGAAATTAAAAATAAAACATGACAAATTCCTTGTAAAGTTGGTAACAACATATGCACTTTAAATGTATCAAAACATGGATTTTCTAGATATACTTATATGATCAAAGTCAGTAATGCGGAATTTTATTCTTATGCTAAATAGCTTCTTTGTTTGTTTGTTTGTTTGTTTTTGCCAGGGAAAGTTATTCACACTTCATAAAAATAAAAATAAATAAAAGTAATAAATAAGAAAGAAAAAAACCCTTAAAAAACAACCATAACAACAAGTAGGAAAAAAAAAAAAAAAGACTTTTATCTTAATAATTCTACATAAAAGGTGTGTTCATCATTATGTTTATGCCTATTTTATATGTCAGCCATGTATGTGTTATTCCCAAGAATAAAAGAATAACTGAGGATGGAAAGGACCTCAGGAGATTCCCAGTCTAAGCACATGCTCAAAGCACAATCAGCTGTAGGTTCAGACATGATTGTTCAAAGCTTTATGCTTCCATGAATGGCAAAAGGTTGCACGCTCCTCCGGGCAGCTTGTATCACTGCCTGAAAAAGAGGAAAAAAAAAACCAAAAACATTTATTTTGAAATATTTCTTTAATGATTCTTATTTATTCGACATTTTAAGAAACAAAGTAACAGAGATAACATTTTAGTTCTTAGTATGACTTGCATATTATATTGGCCTTGTTTTCCTGAAGCATCTTATAGCAACTCCATGGTAAGCATAAAGAGTCACAATATATGTGTGCTGTGAGAATACATAAAAGGAGCAACAAAACAGTAAAAGAGCCTAAACCTTTGCCATCAGTGTTTTTAAAGCCTTGCCTGCTGCTATGAAGAAAGACATTTTATTTGCAGGCTGTGTCATATTTCACTATAATGAGCACCAAAAAAAAATGCAAATATGTATTGATTTTATACAGAGGTCAGTGCAAATGACAAGCAATCTGTGAAAAAGTTAGCAGTCCCAAGTAAGAAAAGTAATTGGAAAGATGACTATAACCTTTCTTTAATGAATAGCTATAATAAATGACTTCCACAGTGTTCTTGTGACCCTGTCAAGTTAGCAAGGTGGTCTTCCCTCAGTCACTTGTATGTTTCGATCCCTTTTGTAATCACAATCTCACAGCAGTAGAAAATAGCATCATTCATTAATTGATTGCTGATTATTTGCACATGTAATGGGAAATAAGCATTCAGGCTCATCTTCCTCTGATCTAAAGGGTTACTGGGAACAAAAATGTGAAACATTTATCATTCTTATGTCTTCAGTGTTGTTTGTATTTACTTTTGGAATTGTTCCTTGAATCATTCACTTATCAGTGTCACAGTAGGCTAGTGATCAAGATACAGCTTTTTAGCAACTGGCTCTGATGCATGAAACACATGAAAGACATCCTCACAAAACTAGCACTGGTGTTTGGAATGTCATTAAAACCATAATTCAGTGAAAATATATACTTATTAAAACATACTTGTGTGCATGAATTTGAGGTTTTGCTTCCTATCACAAGTATCTCGTATGAAGGAAAACCACTGATTAGTAAATACTAATTGGCATGTAATATTCTGAGACCCTCTGTGATCTCTGTGACTCAAAATTCTTTGCTGGGTATGGAACAGGAAGTTTCTTATTCCTGTGAGAAGAAATCCAACAGCTATTTTAACACTTCACTGAAGAGTAAGTATAAAGGAGGCAAAAGCCACATTCAATTTACTTTTAAGCAGTACATACACTGAGGTAGTATCTGAGAGGAGCCTGTGAGTTACCACTTCTGATGGATGAATTTAGCTATCATGATTTCCAAAGCAGTACTAGTCTATGGATGAATATGTAGGAACTTTCATAAACAGATTTCTTGACAATGTCTCCTAGGCATGATTACAGTTAATGTCCCTCATAAGTTTTTATGGCAGTTCTTTTTCTTGGCATTAATAATGCTCTGAAAATACTCAACACTATAGCAGTGTTGGATTAGCTGAACAAACAGAAAACACCTGAGAAATTCCTTTTTTTTTTTAAATAATAATAAAAAAACCCAAAATATGTTTCCATTGAATATTCATTTTGAGCCATGATTTATGTAGCAACACTATAAAATTTCAAAAATGTCTTACAGAATATAAAAGTGGTACAACAGCTTCTAAATCTGAGGTCATATCTCTGCTTGAATCCAAAATCAATACATTTTGTGGATTATATCTTCATACCTGTAGTTCTCAAAATACTAAAAATGATTGGACTGTTACCCTTGAAAACTTGCTTAATAATTGTCAGTGAGTACTGGAGGAAATCTTCAATTTCATTTATCGTTCTGAAAATAACTTCAACATACAGATTTTCAAAAACCTATACTATATGTACATACTGTTTTTCTTTAAATAAAACTTTATATTGATCACTATCTACTACTCTATTTTTTGATATTATTCTGATACAGTTTGTATCTGTAATCAACACTTACAAATATTTACTTTTCAGGTGACAATGCATGTAAAAGATTTCTGCTACTTAGAGACAAAATTTCAGATGATCAACTTCTGAGATTAAATTTAATTTGGAGATAAACTGAAGTGCCATTCCTGTAGAGAAATTAATTCAGATTCAAATAGTTCTCCCTTTAGTTCGCTCTAGCTTTCAAGATGGGACAGAGAATTCTAAATCAAATTCTAGATTTGTATAAGGAAGAAACTGTGTAGACTTTAAGTGTAATATCTCCCCACTTCCAAATTTTTTATTAAAAAATTACATACAGGAAGATGAATTGAAAAATATGTTTCTCCTCAAGCCGGATCCTCAGTCAAATAACGACTAAAATGCTGAGTCAAGTAGACATATTTATTGTAGGCTGTGAAAATGACCTGTAATAATGGCTCTTCAAAATACAACTGTTAAATACTGTAAACATCAGGGGACTGAGAATCTAGGCTACCACTCATCATACGGGTAGAGTCCAAAAGCCCATTGAAGATGTAGTGTTTGTGTTCAAAGAGCTGCCAAAATGTAATTAAAATTGGATACTTTTATGTAGAGCGTTTGAAAAAAAAAATAATCATAAAAGAAAAGGGAATGCAATTTATCACACTAAAATAAGTATGCTGAAGATACGTCGGCTGCATTTTTTTATTATTATTTTTAATAGTAAAGAACATAGGAGATGTGGGTGGAAACAGGCAGAGAAGAAACAGAAGAAAAAGTGTAATAACATTATCTCATTTTTCTTCACATATTCTGATACTGGGAACTTAGGAATACATCCAGAAATATTCCATCACCCAGGCCATTTTGAAAATCTTGAATAGTTTACAGTTTTGTTTATTCACTGTGGTCAGAAAGACAGTACATAACTGCAGTATGTCCCCAGCCAAATAGAAATTATTTCCATTGTCATAACAATTGCATTTTGAAGATAAAAGTTAAGACATATTTGCCTAATATTACACAGCTTGATCTTTGATTTCTGGAAAAGAAGGTTTAAGGTCATCCAAGCCTCGACAGAGGCATTATCATTTTTGTCCTCTAATTATGTTATTCGTGCCATTAGTGTTGGCAGTCAACAAAAAGCTGCCTAGTTGAAGTCTAGCCTAGTCTCTGCCTATAATAAGGAGTAAAGACTTCCATATAGCATTTCATTTAAGCCAGTGATAGGAAGGATATATTTCTGTTGTAACACATCTTTGTCCAGAAACTACAGGTCTTTGGAGTGGTTGATTGGAGTTCCTGAAATAGGCAAAGTAATGAAAAAAGCCCAACTAAAGTATTTAGAAAAAGTCCATGAGAAACATATTGCTATTCTACACTTTTAAAATACACCAGTTACCTGGTTTGAAGAAAATAATAATAATAAAGTTAAAAAGAATGCAGCAGCATTCCTTTGTGGGTTTGTTGTTTTTTTGTTTGTTTGTTTTGTTTTGTTTTTTCTTTAGCAGAAAACTTCATATGTGCAATGGCATTATCAGAATCATTGTATTTGTATCAATCTGGAGTTTGTGCTTTTTTTTTTTTTCCTACTAGAATCAGAGGTAGGACTATTGCTGTCTTTTAACAAGAATAATGATCAATACTTTTCCAACAAAAACTCCCAAGAATCAGCAGCAAAGACCAAGCTATTAATTAAATCTGCCAAGCTTTCTGACCCTGGTCCAACTAACCAACAACCCTAAACAAATGCGCAAGCTTGGACTGTTCTGTCTTTCTGTCTTTCTCTCTCTCTCCATGATTTACATGACTTCCTACCTTCATCTAGATGTAGATCATCCAGATCTTCTTCAGTCATCTAAATAGTCAAATACTGAAAGTTTCTTACAGTCTAAGCACAGTGTACCCTAAAAAAAATAATTAACAAAATGCAAATGTATTTTGGTTGTATATAGTTTACCATTTAGAAGTCCAAGATAACCTTTGCAAAAGATCAAACATGAATCAATTGCTGAATATTTACTTTGCTTGAAGTGATAAAAAAGTCATGGTATGCTTTTGTTCTGGCAATATTTCCTCTCACAGCAGCAATCCCTCTCTGATTGGCACTAGTGATTAAAGAATGGACAGCGTGATAAAGCCATTGGATTTTTCCAGAGCACCTATCATTAATTACTCTGACAATGCTAGTTCTATTACTAGTGGCAATGATGACAACTTTAAAGTTCCTGCCTATAGCCAGCATACTTGTAGACTACCCAAGATGTTTAAAGAAAAGTTTCTTTTGTTGAAGAGGAACAAATTAGCAAGACTGATGTATAGTTCTCCTTGGTAGCACTGAAAGTTGGCAGAATAACTAGGAGAGAAAGAAGACAATAGGAGCAGATTACAGATGCAGCAACGGCAACAATATTTTAAGCAATTACTCCACTGAGCTGTCAGTGCATGACAGGAGATGCATGACAGAGAATCCCTGTTAATCTTAGTACACTGAATGACAGCCTCGACATTCTTTTTTGAAGTTTCTAAAGAAAAAAAAAAAAGAAAAGGAAAGTAGTGATGATCTAGGACATGTGGCTTTCCAACAAACATAAACATTTATGTGCATAAATATGCATTAAATGAAACTAAATCAGTATATTGCATAATGAATTTGTCTTGTTTTAATGAAAATATGATCACAGTAAAATCCATCTTCTTGTCTATAATCTGTTCAATTTGTGGTGAAGTGCTTTGATATAAGAAAGCCTATATTTGACCACTAAAAAATAAACTGAAATAGAGGATAAAAGATGTTATCTCCTTTTTGGATGTTACGAGAAACCTATCCTTTTTCTGGGAGGGAAAATTTCATAGAGAATATGTTCACATAAAAACATACAGAGAAGTTTTAAAATCTGAGAAATGATCCAAGAGATCCAAAGGATTGGGTTTTCTCCTGCAAAGCTGAAAGAACTGGGGCTGTTCAGCCTGGAGTAGAGAAGGTTTGAGGAAGACCTGAGAGTGAACTTTCAGCATCTAAAGGTTATGACAGAACTAAGAGAAATGGATTCAAACTAAAAGAGGAGAGATTTTGATCGGATATAAGGAAAAAGCTTTTTACAATAAGAGTGGTGAGGCAGTGGAACACGTTGCCCAGAGAGGTGGTGGATGCCCCATCCCTGGAAACATTCAAGGTCAGGCTGGATTAGGCACTGAGCAACCTGATCTAGCTGTGTGTTCATTACAGAGGAGTTGGACTAGATGACCTTTAAAGGTCCCTTCCAACTCAAATGATTCTATGATTCCATCATTACATCAGATTTAAATATAATGGCCTGTCTAATGTGTGGGGATGTTTTGTTGGTTTCACCTGGTTCTGTTTAGTTTTATTGCATATATGGCCATACATGAAGTATCACTAGTTCTCACAGAGAATATGCAGAGCTATCAAACTTTTTGTACTTATTCTGTATGGAAGATTTGTACATATGAAGAAAGGTCTGTGACCTCCGTTGCACATGTACAACTTCCACAACACCTTTGTGGTTAAATTACATCATATTTACCTATCACTCATTGGAAGATACATATCATTGATTCACGAAGCTTCTAATACTGTTCTTCTATTTTGTAATGCATAACTATCTCATGTAAAACAAACAGTCTTTATATATTGCTGTCAAACCATGCTGAATACTCCTCAGTCTATAATAAGAAAATATTTTTTTCCAAAAGCTTTAAGTACATTGATTTTTAATGTCACTGAATATCCTTGGGTTTTGTACTGTCAGAAGTAAAAACAGAATGCAATTCACTTTGTGAGAGGTTTTCTGCAATTTGTTTTTTTCCAGTCTAGCCAGTCTTGTTTCATCAAAAGCAGTCACAATCTTATCTTACATAACATCTTCAGCTTCCAGAAATACATATATTTTATAAATATTTTTATACGTTTATAAACTAAACCATTCTACTTCATCAAAAAGTAACAGATACTTTGTAGAGCATAGTGCATTTAGCTATAAAGAAGGTAGCTGAAATATATGAAGTGCTTATTTCCCTCTGCTGACTAAAAACTAGAGTAAGTTGACTAGCTTAGAAACAGGATCTGAGCTTGATTGGATTTATTTTGCTTTTTCAGCAAAATACAGGACAGTTCTACTTGTCTTTGGATTTTAATACTGCAGTATGCAATATCCAGTGTATTGACATGCTAAAGGGAAGTAATGTTTGGATGTCATTGCTTGTGGGTTGTTTTGCTATTTTATGCTTCTTTAATAGATCAACAAAGAATGACAGTAAACTACTGAAAGAAAGGAGTAATTTGATACCTATATTTAATAACAAAAACACTCTCCTTAAACCTGCCAGAGGGCAGCGTACCTGGTAGTATCTGTTCTGAGATGGTTGGTTGGTTGAACCACATGAACACAAAAATATTGTTAATTTGAAGATCTGTAGTAATGACTGTACATGGGTCCATTTCAGAGGACAACAAGGATAGAGGGGGTGGTTGTTTTTTTTTTTTTTTTTTTTTTTTTTTTTTAAATTATTTTCCCCATGGAGAAATGAATCTTCATTGAAAGAATGTACACAGAAAATTCTTATCAAATTACTGCAGGAACACATAAGTAAGTTTTTATCTTCCTGTCTTTCTGGTAAGATTATCCCAGAAAAGTTCCACCAATCCAGTAGCACTGCTCTTACACTCTTAAAGTCAGTAGATTACGTTAATTGAAATATTTCTGTTCACAGAAAATGTCAGTAGATCTGCTATAATTCCCCCAGTATGCACATTTAAGTAGCAGCTTTTATCAAGGAAGCTCTTGATTTCAGTATTTTTTTTTTTTAAGAGAAAGATCTGTATAAATAAGGCTTTCACCAAAGCACATATTCATCCAGTGAAAGATTAGAAAAGAGTGTTTCAGTAAGACATGTCCAAGGCCAGAGACTGTCTTTCTGAACACTGCAGATAAGCAAGGAATAAAACAAATGAAACAGAGCAATACTAGAATATTTATCATGATTTTTAAAATAATATGTAAAACATGAAAAAAAGTAGAACTCTGAAGTAAAAGGAGGAAATATCATTGTAAACATTATAAGCTTAATCTAGTTTTTTAGAAAAGTTTATTATATACTTGTGAGAAACACGCTCAGGATGAAAAATTTCTAATCAGGCAAAGATCTCTGTGACGAGCGGTTTATTCATTATTGCAATAATGGGTGTACACTCCCTGCTGACAAGGGAGAAATTGTGCAACTAGTCAGTAAAATCCATCGTTACATACCCTGGGTCCAACACAGGTAAAGCCTCTCCTGGCACTCATTGGTTGAGTGTCTCAGGCTCACAGTCTTCCAACGCTGTTGCTACATTACGCTTCCGTAGGTACATTTATACTTCCATAGCTATGGTTACACTTCCATAGGTACGTTTACACTTCCATAACTATGGTTACACTTCTATACGATGTCTGTTACCAACCCATTGTCTTTGGGAATGTTCTGGACTTTTTATAGCAATAAGAGGACAATATTTTCACTCATTCTGTCTCTCCTTTACCCTAGCGCCTGTGCCAATTCTACCTAGGTCGGAACACCTCAGTCTCAACTTTACTCTGTTCCAGAGTTTTCTTTGTAAAAGGTTACTTATCCTATACTATATACAGAAAATACTGGAAATATCCACTGCAAAAACACAATCTACCTCTCACATACTGAACACACTAGTACTCTGGATTGGAGAAATAGAAGTGGAGATAGAACAGTAAATTTTCTACTTTCATCTATGTTACATAACCAGGAAAAAAGGAAGAAAACCATATCTCTCATTCTTCCTGCTTTTTTAGTTATTAAATGTGGTAGAGTAACAATCCCAAAAGCATGCTCTTAGCTCCTCTGAAAACATGCAATGTCAAATGCACTGTTAATCTGGATACATTCCTGATATCTGGCCCAAGACTGATGTTATTCAAATCTGGAAATATATGGAAAATGTGAGTAAGACAATAGAGAGAGACCGCTGAGGATCAGCACCTGACAATAAACTTGTTTACTTTTCTGTTCTTTGATTAGCCTGAAAAGTCATAAAATATTTTTAGCATTTCGTGAAGTTTGAGGATGCTGATAAAGCAGCAATAAAGTGGTAGTAGAGTATAGCACTAAAACTGTAGTACTAAGGGTAGAATAGAAAGACACATCTAGGATTATTAAGGATTCAGCGTCCCCAGGTCTCCCTGCAGCAAGCTTGAAATTTCTCAACGAGCACTAGGTACTGAAAGTAAAGTCCTATTCCATATTGATAAGCCATTAATTTCATTTTTGCTTCATAGAAAAAGCATGAGTAAACAAGATAAAAACTTTGAGTGAGCTGCATAAAAATGCTACATGATGTACTAATGGAGCAAGTTGAGCAATATCATGGCTGGAAAGTGCTGAGAAACTGAGGTAGTTTGAATTATGCTGATGTGTCTATTCCATTTTCCGAGCAGAATATGAGTAGCATAATTAGATTGGTTTTAGCGCTGCATCCGAGGGGCGTTCATTCCTTGTGTCCTTTTTTACAGCAAATATATGGGAGTGATATCCTCTGATACTAATGCTATCACTGGATGAAACTTTGACATGCTTTCAGCCTGAATACAACTTCTGTCACCTAAAATCAGTCAAAATGCCTAAATACTCATAATGAGCTATCCAATCAGTTAAAGGTATTGGTCTCCATATTCCTTCCACAGATCTCAGACAATACTTTATATTTTCATTCTATTTTATTTCCAGTACCAGTGTATTATAATGTTTAGTTTACAGATTACCCAATTCTCACTTACCACAGAACAAAAAACACCTTCAAAAAAACAATTTTAAATCAAATACATGTGCTCTGCTGCTAGAACTCTACTGTGAAACCCCTATTTAAAAAAAATAAAATATTTTTTTTAAAAAAGGGCTTAGTCTTGAAAAACAACAGGATTGATTTAGGTGCTTGAAGGTCTGTGTTGAGGATAATTTGAGATGTTATAGTGTGTAACACATAGTTCCAAGATGACAACCCAGAAAGTTGCAGGTTTTCCAATGGTCCCAAGTTGACTTTCAAGGATTCAACTTAAAGGTAAGATATCTAATCTACAGTATTGGCTTGTAGGTGTCTGCAAAAGAGCTAGATGATGAGAGATCTACTCAAGCTAACCAACAATCTGAAAAGCTACACAAGTGACAAGCCATTATGGTATGGGATAGTTATCTACATCTTGTGCTCCTTGAGAAACCCTAGAGTACCTGAGATAGTTACATGTAAAGTAGAATACAGAACAAATGGAAGACTCATTCCCATCTCAAGTGACAATGGTCAGACAAGCCAGGTACATTCTGATATTATGACTGGCATTAGACGATGATGTTTACCCAACAAATGGTGTTCTGGAATTCTACTTTAGTGACATCTGACTCATTTGATTTGCTCCACTGATTGTATTTACTAGATGTAGTACAATTGTGAGAACTTGCAAACTTGCATGTAGGTATCTGCATGAAGACAAAAGTACAGGTTTCTTTTGCTTGAGCTGAATCAATTCCAGAAGGATGTTAAACCACTTTTAATACTGATGTATTACTATTTAAATTTGACAGATGCTTGTCACTTCTCTGTTAAGAGCTTAGTCACTAAGTAATTGGATCAAGTATGCCTGAGAAATTTACTTAACTGGTGAACTTTTACTTAAAACAAAACTAAGTTCAGTTACATTTTTTACTGGATAGGCAGGTCAGATGATGTGCACTAAAAATATGGAATGATTTTTTCTATGGAAAAAGTAATCAGAATAAAAATTGGTTGCATAATTCAAGGAATAATGGGCTAAGATTTTAGGATACCTTTCAAGTTTTACCACAACTACTATAGATTATAACTGCTGTCTCTCTTCAACAAGTCAGTTTCATAAAATGAAACCATTTTCAGCCTGGGGAATGATAACACACAATATGATGAGTATCTGAATTTTTGAAGAGCCATCCATTTTTATTGTGATGTAGGTAAAAATGCTTGACTAGTACTCCTTTACAGATGACATGTGTTGAGAGCAGTATTTCTTTCCAAAGAAACAGAAAGTCACCATGTGAGAAAACTCTCAACTTTCAGATACTCTATTCCAAACAAACCACTGAAAGTGATTCCAGAAATAATTTATAAATCCTTAACAGATACACAGTGTATTAACTTTTGTATATATATATATTACATCTTTTCAGGATTTGCAGACTTCAGTATTTTGATTGCATTACTAACTATTTAGATTACATTGCTAAGAAACTTATTTTGACAACCAACATAGTGAAAAAGTAAGTTCTGTTCCAGCCACAATCTAGAAGAAAACCTGTCAAGGCCAGCATCAAATACTTACAGTAAAAAAAATGGTCTCTGCCAATAAATTCTGCTGCTATGACCCTGCCTGTTTCAAAATTCTGTGACTGATGAGGAAATCACACAAAGTAAACACCAGTGAAGCTTTTGAGGATATAAAAATACCTTCTCCAAAAGAAGATACAACTCAAAACAAAAATAAATGTGCATTACACAGTAGCGCTTTCCAGTCTTTTGCACAGCTAACTTGAACAATTTGTTGCTATGTTAAGCTTCTCAGTTAATTCCAAATGCTCTTTTTTTTCCTTTTCTTTTCTTTTTTTTCTTTTCTTTTTTCTTTTTCTGTGCACCTCCAGATATTAAATTACAGATTAGGATCCAAGTTCCTGAAGCCTTGAAGCACTATTTCCCACTGTATAATGCTCCTGTAGGTCAGCTACATAGTTTTGGGCATACAATGGGTATTTTGATAAAAGATTGCCCAAAACTAGTCTGTATAAAAAGTTAGAATATGGTAAATGGCTGAAAGGCAGGAAGATGAAATGTTACAGATGCCCACAAGACATATCTTTAGCTGTCATGTTTGTTCTGCAGTGGGGAATCTTGCAGCAAGAGATGATCTGCCCTAGAGAAGATGAATCAATGTCTGTGATTAAAAGATGTGAAACACAAAAGGCAGCAGAGCAATGTGTGTGACCAAGACACCTGTGGTCACAGCAAAAAGCTAATTTCCCAAAGGTGTGAAAGTTGACTACTTGTAAACTGAGCTGAAGAGAGGCTATCATTTACAATGAAGTATTTTCATCATCAAAACAAAATTTAGGCTGTAGACCTCTGGTTTAATTTGCAAAGAGCACTCACCATAAATTTACAGTACTGTGATATCATATTAAGGCAGAAATATGCAAATGATTTGGGGTTTCATTAAAGTTCATCTTAAAATAGTGTAGCCTAATGTACCTCTGCTGGAATCAAATTTGAAAAGAAATGAATCTATGAATGGCAAAATCTGCTACAGAACTTATATTGATATTGCAGCTGTTATGTAGAATGATCCTAATTTGATATATTTTAATGTTTCATATATATTTACAGCTTTAAGATTTTCCCTAGCTTTGCAAGCTGGGATGTAATATGAAGCAAGTTTACAACATTGTTTATTGGTATCTTGACATTTAATGCAGTACTGGGGTTTTGATTGTTGTTGACCACATTCTAAGAATTCCTGAAAAACTATAAAATGTACATATGGATTTGGGAAGTATGAAGATATTGAGAGTTGAGATGTGTTCAGTTTATGTAGCAGGTACATTCCTTCCCATTAGAACTGCAGCATCTCAACATCTTGTATACTGGCACAAATAGAGGTAGGAAATTTCATACCAACAGATATTGTGATGAAGATAATACTATAAGTAATACATCATTCTTGGAATACTGGAACTATCAACTTCAAACACTGAATGAAAAAGAACACGAGCTCTTTCAGAATAGTAGTGTATCATGATCAAATTGAAAAACACTAGGCAACATATAAAGCATAAATTCATATACATAAATTACAGTTATCCAGGCAGCTATATTTTTTTTTCTTCTAGATTCTCGGTGTTTGATTTCACAATGTTTTTTTTGTTTGTTTGTTTGTTTTCAAAAGTATATTTGGTGTGCAAATTTATGTAAGTCAATTATATCTGATACTAACATTAATGTTTCCTGTCTCTGTTCATGTATAGATCATTTATAGGTCATTTACCATACACAATGTCAGAGTTCTGATGAAGGTAGGATTCCTGTCTTCTATACAAGATCCTTGTAAAACTTCTTCAAGAATCTAATCCCATAAAATAACTTCTGGTAATTAGCAAGCCCCTGAACTAGTTGTTTGACCTTTTTGCAATTAAAATTGGTAACCATTTTCCTAGGAAGAGGAAATCCTTGATTCCACCTCATCTTATTTCCCAAAAGTATGCAGTGCCTCCAGAAGCAGAGTGTGTACACAGCTCAATTATAGGGCATCAGATGTGAAAGCAATAAGACTAAATTTATGTAAATTTGCTGATGTAGTTTCTGTGCCTCCTACAGAGAAATAAAAATGATGCTGTTTATTCTTAGAGCTGAAAGTGTTACCAGCTCCACTTAAAATATCTTGGAACTTTCTACAATTGATGGATTGCCTGTTCATAGAAATATATTTTTTTCTAGACAGGTACTTCAGAACTTTCCACAGAAATGCCAAAGCTCTGTTTCTGTCCTAATGTTACAATGGTTAAGCACGGGGTCATATAGGCTATGACAGTTTGCTAAGAGCTACTGTTCTGAAATTTTTACATGAGTTGCATTTAGTGGGAGGGAGCTGAAACTGCAAGAAGACTTGGGTATCACATCACTGTACACTGCAGAGCCTGATCATTTTTGCTTAGAGGAATCCCAGAGTCTGGAGTTCTGCAAACAGGCTCTCTAGACAGTGCCTGAGGAAAGACAGGCAGCTCAAAGATAAATCTATGCTGCAGTAACTGGTGTTATTGCAACTTATGTAAACAGTTAGAAGTTAGCTTTAGAGAAGCTTGAGCACATACAAGACTGTAGGCATGGCAGCACAGACGTCAGGGGTTGCTTCTGCATTGTGAATTTAAATACTATTGGATAAAATGAATAAATAATGTTAGGAACACAAATTAGAACCAAAATCTCTCTTCCCGGAATGTTACTTGATATCTGAGCCATAAAATCATGCTCCCATTTGCTCCTTCATTCACTCTCTGCCCCTTGAAATTTGCATTCTGCTACACTTATGTGTAACATGAACAAAAGTGTACTCACCTTTTTTCCATACTGATATCACATATTCTGCTGAGAGGTAGGAGAAATGTGGGGCAGTTCATGACATGTAGAGATTTTTCACTTCCTGAACAAGTATTTTAAAAATTAGATAATTGAATCCTGTACATATATAAAAGGTGAATGCTCACTTAACTCTTCCAGCTATGTGTAGAAAAATAAGTTGTATTTGGTTTTGTATAACTTACACATATACTTGACTAATGTTGTCAGTAAAACACCTAAGTCCAGAAGAGTACTCCTTTTCTGCTACTTCTAAACATACTGTTATCTCCCATTATTGATTATATTATGATTTATGAAAATCTTCACACAAAACTGAAAAAAAAGAATTATTTCCTGAAGTGAATGCTAGTGACAGCAGGAAAATTTCATTATAATCAAGTCTACATAATCTGCTATGAGTTAATTTAATGTAGCCCTATTTAGTGTTCTGTTTCAAATCCCTCTCTCACGTTGCCAAGCAGGATTTAGTAATTACATTTGCAAGCAAAATTATTGATATGAAATGACTAAGAATTAGAAATAGCAGGTATTGATCTACTCAAATGCATGGGTGGATCTGGGCCTATCCTTCTGAATCTAGGCTTCTGGAAAGGGAAAATCGTAGTAAAGTTTCAACAGCTAGACAAGGGAGCAAAGTGCATGAATGTTGTCCCTCCTATCAGTCCTGTTTTAGTTCTCCAGACAAGAATAACAGAAGCCTTAGGCTACTGCTCATGCTCTTTGTGCAAGGGTTCATGTCAGTGTGTTCAGGCTGTTTCAGGAACATATTCTTGCACAGGCTGAAGGAGTTAGCTGGCTTGTCACAGAGTAACTTCAGCACAGAACAAATGGAAGCAGACAGTGACAATTTGCATCTTGCAATACACAGCAAGATCTGCTGCCCCGTGTCCATGACAAAGCTACAGTCATGCCAAAGGCAAACAGCGCTTCCAAGTAAGGGATGTTCTTTGCAATCCTGACAGGCAACATACAAGAAAGTTGAGGTCACTGACAGGTAGCCTAGCAAAAATTAAAGTAACTTACAAAATTTACAACAAACAGAACTCTTTTCCTACAATCACTTTGTAAAACTGGGCCAAGCTATTCATACTTTAGTCACTTAAAGGTACAGAAATCATAGAGCTGTGCTGTGGATATGCTGGGCTAACAAACTTTTAGCCATATACTTGGACATATATTGGAAGAAAATATTAAACTCTATAACCTCTATAAAAATCCATTTTGTTCCATGTTTCAATTTAAAAGATTACCCTTTAAGATTATGTTTGAAGTCATCAGTTATATACCATGTTACATTTATTGTCTGAGAGACACATACAAGCTAACAGTCTTCTGTCTATCCACTATAGCCATAAGTAATTTCAGTAACAATATCCATTGATTTTCTCCTTCACAATCACCCTTTGCAGGGTTTTTTTTTTTTTTTTTTTTAATCTTTTTTTCAGGGATGATCAGACAATCCTGTTTTTAAACTTTATTTTTATTCTACAGTGTTCTAGTAAGAGAAAAAAAAGTAACAGAGTTAACACTTTTAAAAAGTTTCACTTCTATCTTATAGTTGCAGGAAAGAAAAAACAGTTTTTTTGTTTGTTTGTTTTTAATCAATCAAGTGTCTAGTAGATTGTTGAATAGAAGCTGAAAAAGCAACCTTTTAGTAAAATTGTCAATAAATATTAGTGAATACCATGTTACTGGTTCAAGGAAAATCTTGGTCTTTAGTGATATTAAGATAAATAATATCCTTTGCTTACTATTACAATTTCACTTTGTGAATTTGTTCAAGCAAATTATTATATTGATTAATACAATGAATCAGTGTGAACTGAAGAGGTAATTATCAACTGTAGAAGACATGAAGGAAGGACATGTCCTGTTAGTCAGAGATTCAGTGCAGGTGGTCACCCTTATTTAGGTTAAACAAGTATCTCCAGAGGTCATAACATTTCCTGAACTATGAAAGAAATCTTACCAGTGAGATGAAGAATCAATCTCTCATATGATCTGAGATTCAATCTACAACTTGACATAGAATTCAAGGTAGAACAGAGTCAAAAAGGCAAAACAAACAGACAAGACAACTGCAAAAAGAAGATAGTATTAAAAGACTAAACTCATGCTGTTGTAATCTGGGAAGTTGTCACCAAGATGCATTTTTCATATTGTCTACAATTTCAATTGCTTCCAATTTCTCTTTTCTAAAAGTAGAAGTCATACAGAAACAAGTGTAGGAAGCTGTATTGGTGAATATTTTGTGCTGGGTGTCTAATTAATTTGAGTACATTTGACTAGTACGTTTATGCAGAACACATAGAATAATGAGCCAAACATTAGAACTTTCTAAGTTCAAGTTGTTGAATAGTTTCCTACGCCATGCTGTCAATATTGAGTTTTCATTAGGTTTTGCAGGAGACAACTCAGAATTAAATCAAATAAAAATAGGCTGACCTCCTACTGCTCACACTAGCCTTCACTTTTGTTTCTGAACAGTGGGAGAAAATCCATTCTGAGCATTTGGCTTTGCAATGGCTTGTTATATTATTTCATCTGTGCAACTACTATTTGAACAGAGAACTCTCTTGTCAAAACCAGGATGAAAGCACTTAAAATTGTCCATGGGAAACCTAATGAAAATTTACAGCCACCTCAACTTGGTCACAGAGATCTGCATGTTTACACAACATGAAAGGTGTTCTAAAGCCAAGCTTCTACATTTGTCAATCCAGTATATATGTCCAGAAAGATTTTTACTTCTCCTTTGAGGTCAGGCAAAAACAAGTTTGTGTGCAAAAAAGTCTACAGAAAATTCTCATAATTGCAATCACACTGGTTCAAAGTTTACAACACTTCACAGGGTGTCAATTGTTTTTCTAGAAATCTTGTAGCCTTGTAAGGGCTGCTAGAAGCTTCCTGTTGTTTTATTGCCTTATTGAAATAAGCAAAAGTCTGAACTGATCTCCATAAATTTGACATTCATATAAGATTTAATAAAATAAATAATATATCTCAGCTCAGCTCACCTTTCCTGTCATGTCCACTTTGGATACTCACTATGTCTTTAAATTCAATAACCATGCAGAATGCTGTAGGTGTCCTAGGACATTTACTTTGGTTACTTTTTTTCTCTGTTTTGTTGTTGTTGTTGTTGTTTTGGTTTTTTTGTTTGTTTTTTTGTTTTTGTTTTCCACAAAACAAAACTCAGAGACTCAGAAACTACTTTCTTGACTATAGTTTTCTCTACTCTCTTGTTAGAGACACTTTCCAAACCTTAACTAGCCCATACAGATCTAAAGTCATACTATCCCAAGCAAAAGCTATATTGCATACAAATAAAGCCCCTCGGCTAGACAAATATGTATATAATGTCAGAAAGTTAGTATTTCTTAGTTAATTTTACTGATAGCTCAAAGGTGTACGTCAAGTAGAACATAAACTACAGGATATGTTAGGGCATATTAAATAAGATAAATGTTGGCAGATTGGGTCTACTGAGATGCTAGGCCAATTTCTCCAAGCTGTCCATAAAAGTATGGGACTATGGTGCTTAATTAATTCCCAGAGTCCATGTTAACTTATATTTGTGAGGTACAGAGTGTTTTTTGCATGATCTAGAGATTCCAGTTAGGGTCCTTAGAACTAAGTGTTGTCTACAAATAGTGGAGAATTTGTCATATCGTTACAGTTTTTTTCACTTTGTCCCTTCCATTTCTCCTCTATTATGCTGTCTTTCCTCACACCAGAGGTTTCTTCCCTTAAATGCTAACATAGCTTATTTGCTCCTCCAACAGCATCAAAGGGTGAAGCTCATCACTAAACTAAGCCATCAGTACTGGTCAGGCAAGAACGGAGATATGATATTTATCTTATTTGATATTAGAGAGAATGGACAAGAAGATTCAATGTATCAGGGACTACTGCCTTGGTCTAGCATTTATGGAGATACTCTTCTGTTACAGACTCACAGAAGATACTTCTTCCAGTACCTTCTGAGTAATCCTGTTGTTTCATGGCCTTTGTCTGCTTCTTGGTTTAAAGTCAGCAAAGTCAGCAAAAGCAGAGTGATCATTGATGCCTCCAAAGTTTTTTTTTTTTCTTTCTGTATTCCTGACAATATGTGATGCAAAATTTCCAAATTTTCCTATTGAAACAGCTGCTACTTTTTAATGAAGTGGCATCACACTTAAAATGAAGTCAAGTGATATAAGAGAGCACCCAGCTTCATTTATATGCAGGAAGCATGAATCCAAGGCAAAGCTACTAACATTTTATAATGGATTTTGAATAGAAAATGGCAAAAGCTATAGAATTTAGTAGCGTATTATGGGAAGATATTATGATGAGACATGTTCCAATAAATCTTCTGCTGGGGTTGGCTAGAAGTAACAAGTCTCTGGTATACAGCATAGCATGCCTCTTTCCTGCAGATAGTTCACGGCCAGGATGTGCACAATATCAAAAGCCAAAGCTAGCATCACACAGCCCTTGTGACCATCAAGTAAACTTGATCAAAAAACTACAACTGAAATCAGTATTTATACATTTTTCTACAGTTTCTTTATTTTTATATCTCATTTTTAAACGGCAATTTGTTCTAAATCCCTTTGTAGCACAATTATTATTTTTTAGCCTCTTTAAGTGCATTTCAAGAAAGTTTTTCTACTTTTCTCTCTTAGATATATGCTGTCTAAGAAGTTACAAACAAAGACACCACAATAGTAGCCATATTAGATTAGATCAGATGTCATCTAGACTAATATTTTCTTTCCAACAGCATCTGGTAACTGATGTCTATAGAAGAGTGAGAACAAAGGAAGTACTCATCACAGTAGCACCTAAGATTCTTCTAACATAGAACTATTTGCAGCAGTTATTTCCTGCACTTGCTGTTCAGTTTCCCCATGAATCCACATATACATCTAGGATACATAGTACACTGTAGGTAGGAGTTCTATAGGACTGCTACCTGGTGCAGTTTTTTCTTTTTAGCTTAGTTCCTACTAGCCTTTCACATTAGGAGACAATTATATGTTAGCAGAAAATGATTTATGGCAAGATTCACATCAGAAAGATGTGAAGAAGTTCATAATGAGCATTTCAAGATTTCCCTATATAAAATAACAGCTATAATTCAGAAATGTATAAAATCAGTAACTATAATTCTATAATTATAACGCTATTAAATATAAATCAGTAACTAGAATTGCTATTTTTTTCTGTATAAACAAAATGAGTTGCAGATTTATTTTCTTAAAAATCTTTATAATGTTTATCTCTAAGAAGAATAAAGGAAGAAAAACTTACACATACCACAGAGATTTCTACATTATTGCATTTCAGAAATACAATGGATTGAAAGTATTATGTTACCTGTGATGGATAATTCTGCTCTAACTCAAGGTAAACATAACGTATGAAGGTAAATATAAAAGTTATTCATATGCACAAACACGAAGCAGTTGATAGTAATTACTTGAGCACCGTTCCTCATTTGTTTACAGAATGGTAATGAAGAAAATATGGTGTGTTAAGAAGTATGAATGATTGCTTTGAAATTACATTTCTGTCAAAAGATTTATAAAGAAGTAGACATATGCTCAAGTTCATCATGCTTTCTGAATTCTATTACAAAGTTAGTAGATGCAGCAAATGCAGTACATACCATATTAGTACTGTTTTCTCCCACAGAGAAATGGCAATAACACTCTTGTTTTCAGCATATCCCTTCTTACACAACCAGCTCTTAAAATCTTGGGTGAAAAGATCATTTGCAAAAATTTACATGGAAGAAATGCGTAGCTTGAGTTATAACTTAACCTATACATCTCCCAAAACCAACCAACCAATAATAGAAAAAACAAAGCAAAGTATTAAGTTAAATTGTTTTGAACCTGAAGCAATCATTCAACTACAGTCAAATGACACTGACTTGCTGCATCTACTTTTACTAAGTCCTGCTCTTCCTGATTTTGGAACACAAGTAATTTTAAATTTAAAATGTTAGTAGGTAGAAGTAGCCATTGAAATAAGAAAAGGAAATAAAGGAATAGAGATAAGGGTAAAAGTTCTTTATAGAAGATAATGAAATGTTTTAGACTACTGTATCCTGGAGTCCTGGAGAAAAGTAGTTACAAAATATGTGCTCACAAAACATCAAAAAGATTAAGGGAACTTCTAGCAAACTTGACTTATATTTGAGTACAATAAGGTGGCAAACAGTTATTGTAAAGACCAGCATGATCGGCCTGTCATGTTGCAAGCAGTTCTGTCTTGGAGATGAAGGTTCTAAAGGAACTGCTCTGAGTTCTTTCCCAGTGACCTTTCTATGAACCATAAGCTGGATAGTTATCCACTGGACATATCTGTGATACCAACTAGAAACCAAAAATGAGAATATTATTGGAATCACTATACACATACCAAAATCTGAACAAAGATACACAGAGAGTCCTCCTAGGCTGTTTGCAGAATAGCTGTGATGCATTCTCAGTCTCCAGGCCAGGCAACATATAAGATAATTTGACTTTACATCAGTAAAAATTCCACCAAGTACAATGGTTATGAACAATTCTGCTTATCCAGCTCCATTTCTTTCTTCTTCCGCTCCCGCCATGCCTGCTTCAATTTTTTTCATCTTTCCTTATTGTCTCCAGCCTTTCTATGAAGAGCAGACTTTTACTCCTGTTGTTATGCAACAATAGAATCTTGGCTATTCTAGCTATCCCATCCTGAAATTTTCTGTGCCTCTCAGTGTAAACAGTAGCAGATATAAAAAACTGTTCAGTCCCTCTCATCTTGCAGTAGTAAGTGGAAAACATTATTTACATGGAGTACTAATAACCTCTCTCTTCTTCATCAGAAAATACATTGCCCAATCCATGCACTCAAGATTTCATCTAATCTTAACACCCAGTAAAACAGCTTTGCCAGAATGGACGCACAGTTTCTACCTGAACTGACTATAGCTGGGATGGAGTTATTTTTCTTCATAGAAGCCTTTATGATACCCATCCAATATCTATAATAAAGCAGAGGAAGTAATGACCCCTCTCTCCACATTCCCTTTTAACATGAAAGAGCAATACTTCAGCCTGTTTCTATAACAAAGTCTCATTGCCTTACCCTGTAGTCCACTTTCACTCCACTGTAGGCATATGACTTTGGATCATGTAAGGATACCTAGAACTTACACTTTATTATACGACGATGAAAGAATGGAAAACTTCCTAAAGGGGAAACACTTTGGAGAAAACAACATTATGACAATAATATTTTATTGGTACAAAGTTGTCTTTTTCCTCTTGAAAGCTATAAGAAGACTTTGCTAGTCTCATAAAAGGCTAGTAATAAAAAAGAAGTAAAATCTGAAAACTGCAGCAACAATAGTCCTGCATAGGAGCAGCACACAGCACTCAAATTTAGATGCCAAAGCGCTCTCGGGTAACCTTGAAAAGTGTACCAAAAGCTAGTCATGAAAAGTTGGCTTTGAAAACCACAGGTTTTCTTTTTCATTTTAGAGTAGGACATGAGCTTGGGACAGGTTAGAGAAGCACATTGCTTGGAACTGTGCAAACTCAAATATTAAATTGCCTTGTCAAGAAATATAAAAATAATCTGCTTCAGGTCTGTACCATTTGGGAGGCATGATAATAATTCATTTTTATCTGGATTGTGGGTCAGCATAACTGGGGAAGGAATATCACTTCTACATCTCCACACTGACCAAATTCAAGCATATATTTCCTGTCAGTTCAATCACTTTATCTTAAGATAATCATCCTTTTACATGTTCTTCTAAGACCTCTGATACTGAATACTTTTAAAGAATTGATATGAAGCTAACTAAACTACAGTCTTGCCTCAGAATAAGCATTTTACATGTCAGGGCAATGTGACTATTTTTGACTATTTGTAAACCAGATGCATACTAAGAAAGAAAAAAAAAAAAGAGAGAGAGAGAGAGAGAGAATTACTATTTAGCATTCAGAATAGTTACAATTACTAATTAGAAACAATTGTTAGAAGGAAATGAAAGTTGAATATCATGGGGATAGAGTTGCTATAACCACATATATCAGACTGCATTTGTGAAGAGCTAGTGAAGTCCAATGACTTCCATCATGTTAAAACTAACTCAAATGAATACCCAAGGAAATACTGTAGGGAAAATTCTGTATTAGCATAAAGAAATAGACAAATGGGCAAGTTTGAACTGCAATTTATAATCTTCTCTGCAGAAATCTAGCAAATTAAATTGCATATTTATTTCATGGCACTATAAATGTTACTAGAACTAGAAATCTCCAAGGTAAACAGTAAATAATCTACTATATACCACACTTAAAAAAAAAAAAAAAGAGGGGAAGAGGGAGGAACATTTGTCAAAATAAAAAAAGCACTCCAGGTGGAGATCATTAGTAGGAGTTACAGTCTCATGCTAGAAATATGTTTTCAGCATAGAATAAATGAACAGGCTAGTCACATTCTGGGTGACATGCTGAAAGCTGTGCAAGTTATTCTATGTAACCTTCTTCAAAGTATTGTTGATTAAGTTAAAATTGGATTTCTGTTCAAACTGATTATCTTACATGATAGAAAAATGCACAGTCCAGAAACAAATGTAGATTTTTTTTGGAAAATTAAACTGTAATGTGGGGCTATCCACTGAGGTAAAAAATATATAGCTGTATATAGTTGTATCTGTAGATAACAACTGTGATATGAATGCTACTGCAACTGGCTTCCAGTGAGGACTTACAAGAAACATGCACACAAAGAACAGATACTTCCTTTGAAATATTGGAAAGGATAATTGATTTCCACAGCACACTTTTCATAAACAAGTACTGTACTTGAAACTGAAGAAGTAGTTCAATTGTAAAAGTCTTTACCACTGAATAACAAAGTAAAAGAGTGTGTGTATGGTCATTTTTAGGAAAGAGAGAAACTTAAAAGCTGTAAGCAATTTGAGTAACCTTCATTCTATATAATTCAGAGCATTTCAGTTTCATTTATTTATTTATTTTAATGAAAGACTGTCAATTATTTTAGAGACATAAGCTTTGTTTTCAGTCCAGGTTAAAATTCCTATAAAAGTGATTTGTTTCTTTCTGAAATTAAAATGTTCATGGGAATCAGGTGCAAAAAAATGCAGGGTGGACTTTCATCAGTTCAACAATGTAGTTAAGAGGTAAAGTAGAATAAGTGATTAGGAACTCAGATATACTTAATTGCTACTTATGAACAATTTAAAAATCTACACTATATTTATGATGTAATAGAACATTCCAAGGATTTTGACTATAGACGTGATTGACTGAAAGCAGTCTACAGATGGACACTTTACTATCTGTCTTGGTTTGAATTATTTTGTCTCTTCTTTTTCCTGCAGTGGTCTCCTCCCTACATGCAGTGATGGGGTAGACTGCAGCTGAAATTTGGCCTCCTGACTCAATACAAAAAAAAAAAAAAAAAAAAAAAAAAGAAAGAAAAAAGAAGTATAGCAGCCAAAAAACAGTGGTAGAGCAAAACCATGAAGTTTGCACTCCTTGTGAAATAGCCTCAATATACAAAAGGAGTGGCCAAAGCAAGGATGTTGTTTCCAACATAAAGTTGCAAGGTATCGGGAGATTTCATTTTGGCAGGACAGCTACCAAGCAAGATTCTAGACAAATCTTGCAGTCCTTGGGCAGGGTTAGAATACCTATCAAAAAATTTATAATCTTAATTGTATACTCAGTGGCTAGGTAGATGATCTTCTTTTAGGTATAATGTCTCTACACATCTTTTAATGTTTTTAGAAGTTATGAGTGCCTTCAGCTATTAATGCAGAGTTTATTGTAAGAACAGCTGTCACTCTTACTCTCTTCAGACATCTGTCTGCAGAACAACCTATCATGATGCAATACAAACACACACAGAAAAAAAAGGCCTCCAGTGTGTTACACAAAGGGAAGAAAATAGGTGTTGGAAAGTGAACCATGTTCTGGATGCTTCCTAAGTTTTACAGAACAATTATCTTTTGCAGCAGCAGAATAAATTTAATTCTGTAATAATATCGTGTAGCTCAGTGATAATGTAAGACAGAATCATAGAATCATAGAATCACAGAATCATAGAATCACAGAATGGCCTGGGTTGAAAAGGACCACAGTGATCATCTAGTTTCAACCCTCCTGCTATGTGCAGGGTCACCAACCGCTAGACCAGGCTGCCCAGACCAAATCCAGCCTGGCCTTGAATGCTTCCAGGGGTGGGACATCCACAACCTCCTCAGGCAACATGTTCCAATGCGTCATCACCCTCTGAGTGAAAAACATCCTCCTAATATCTAACCTAAACCTCCCCTGTCTCAGTTTAAAACCATTCCCCCTTGTCCTATAGCTATCCACCATTGTAAACAGCAATTTCCTCTCCTCTCGTATGTTTTCATACTACAAAAGTCTGTATGATATGTAAAAGTAATGCCTACATCCTACAATATGTTGATATTAACATTCTCTTGCAATTTTTGCATATAACTATATAGATAGGTAATAATAAATAAATAGTTGTTATGCCATTTTTGTGCCAAAAAAAAAAAAAAGGAAAAGAATGAATAAATAATATAATAATACATGAATATAGTAGCAAGATATGATCAAAATTAAAAGCCAGAAAAAGATAATATTTATCAACATTCATATAATAAATTAACCTAGTAAGTCAGATGAGTTCTAGATGCTGAAAATGACAGGGAAGAATACAGGTTCTATCATATTCCCTATGAAGGTATGCTACAGGAACAAAAGGTACTATATGATAGAAGTTGAAAGAAAATAATTGAATCTGCTAATATCAGAGTGCAGTGCTACAAAAGCTACATGCCTGGAAAAAGTGAGAAATCTCTAAGACACTTCAGCTGCAACTTACTTGATTAAGGCTTTTTAGAATTGATACCAGGGTATATAAAACCTCAATAGCTCTGAATGGAGTTAAAGACAAAAGCTAAAAGGGAAAACATAAAGGTAATAATTTCAGGTTAAAATTTAATAGACAATGAAAATTGAAGCTTATTCTCCTGCTATAAACAAGACAAAGTAGATATTTGATGGAGCATAATGGGCTAGAATTAATACTGATGTAATTTGACATAGCTGCTCTGTATTTGAACTGTTATGCTTATTTACAAACTATAAGGATTTTTTACTACAAGCTGCTTTACAGACATACAAAACATTGGAAATGACAAACAGGTGTCATGAAGCACGACTGAGGGGAGTGCAACAATACATTTATATAAATATAAAAGTTATAAATTAAGAATAAAAAGGTGATTTGTCACCTTTTTTTACTGACTCTGCTTTGTGCTAAGATTATGAAAGGACCCTAAATCTCACATTTAAAAAACTGGAAATGTTTTGGGTAAAGCTAGAGAGGGAGATCAAAAGACAGACATGAGTTAAAGTACCACCCGTGGCAAAAGCAATCAACATTTCAGTTCTAACAAATTCTGTTATGAAAGAAAAGCGAATTCTTAAGATCAACCAGAAGAAAAAACATATGAAGAGAGATACATAGCCATATCAATTGAATTATTTTCTGCTAATTTCCCTATTCTTTTAAAAAGGGAACAGCTATCGGCAAAGCCTTAATAATTAACTGAAATATCTTAAGAGGAAACTCATGTGGATGAGAGCCTTGTTGTAGGGGAGGCAGTTGAAATGATATCATTGCTTTCAGCATTGTCATGTTTCAGCAAGAAGATCTCGTTAACTTACAAATGTCTCCTACCTTCTACATCTTGAGTGCTGTTCCAGAATTTCAGTTACTGTCTGCAAGTCTTATCAGCTTTGTCAGACTACTTTTAGATTCAGGAATTTTATTAACTCACCAACTGCACTGGAGTTTTCTACGCTTTTCCTAAACTAGTAATACAACCCAAACTCTTCACATCCATGGGAACTCTCATTTCCTATAAATGGAAAAAGAGTGGCTGTATTTCAAATAAATCTTAAAGAAAACATGGAAATAATAAAGATGTACTGCATTTTTTTTTCACCTGTTCACACTGAATGTAAATTGCTTTAAACCATCAGAAGATCCATGTATAGGAATAAAAAAGACTTCAGTAATTTTTAGTATGGATACTTATCTGCATTGTAGCAAGAATATTTTAATTTTTTATGCTTTAGTATCAAAAATAACAACTCAAAATAGACTATGATAAATATAAAAGTGTCAAATGGATGTAGAAATAAAAATATTGCGCTCTTCCAAATTGACAACTGCAATTTTAAAAATGAAAATTCCAAAATGGAATTTGTGTAGCAAGACCTCTCTCATTTATGATAAATTATACCATCCAAACTGCTTGACAGTTGTTATTTTTCTAAGAGACAAACTTTTTATGTAACCACAGAAGACAGAAGTATTATTATTATTCTACGTAGACTTCATCTCCAATTATTAATTTTTTTACAGTTTTTGGACAAATTATATTTCATAAGTTAACTTACTTTGTTTTTCCTATACTTTCAAGGGTTTTCTCCCATTTATCTCAGGCTATCTTAAGCACATTGTAAAACTTTGCAGAATATCAAACAAATGAAAAGTACAATATTGGAACAGATCTGATATGTCCACAAATGTGGATCATTAAACTATGCATAAATTATTTTTCTGGCATTCTTAATTGCCTCACATCTGTACTGTGTGATTGTTTACCTTTAGGAAAGGGTTTCATGGGAGATCATCAACTGGCAAGGCTCAAGCTGATCTCTAGTGGATTACAAGAACACAATAAACAGAACCCAGGCAAACTCAGCAATATGCAGTTGTTAGTCTGTTTAATACTATTTCTCAAATTTGCTGTTTTTGTTAATTTATCAAGGGTTTTGAAACACCTGGTCTGCTATTGTTGTGGTTTAACCTGGCAGGAAGCTGAACACAGCCATTCACTCTCCTTCACAAAGAACTTTCCCCTACCTATGGCAGTGAAATGGGAGAGCAAATCGAGGAAAAAGCTAGTAGTTTGAGATGAAGATATTTCAATAGGAAAAAAAAAAGAAAGAAAGAAAGAAAGAAAGAAAGAAAGAAAGAAAGAAAGAAAGAAAGAAAGAAAGAAAGAAAGAAAGAAAGAAAGAAAGAAAGAAAGAAAGAAAGAAAGAAAGAAAGAAAGAAAGAATACACAAAACAAGTGATGTACACTGCAGCTCTTGCCACGACTCAACTGATACTCAGCTAGGCCCAGAGCAGCAGCAGCCCTCCAGCCAGCTTTCCCAAGTTTTACTGGTAAGCATGATGTCCTAAGGTATGGAATATACTTCTGCACATTGTGGTCAGCAGTACTGTAGCACCAGCTCCTTGTGCAATGCCAGCCTTCCCTCCTGCAGGGCAAAATGAGAAGGCAAAAAGTGCGTGACTTAGTGTATGCGCTGCCTAGTACTGCTCAATAACAAAAATGTTGGAGTGCTGTCATTTTCATCCTAAATCCAAAACACAGCACTGTATCAGTCACTATAAAGAAAATTAATTAACTCAGTCCCAGTCAAAACCAGGACAGTTCTAAAGCATAAAAAGTTTTATTAGAATGTAGATCACACTATGCCTTTATTAGAATGTAGATCACACTATGCCTTTAGATACATATCCTAAATTTAAAATGATAGCAATGCTCTTAGTACTCTCAAAATCTTAATGTGAAAATAAAGGGGATATAATCAATATATTAAGCTAAGAAACTATTAGTAGTTCAGATAGAAACTTATCAGTCCAGACTACTTGATTAATATAGAAATATCTCATTAATAAAACAGTTTAAATTATTGAATACAAGCTTTCTACTACATTCTTCTGTTTCCTGGTGTTGTGCTTGCCCTTCCAATATTCCCCTGGGTTCCAGAGTAAATGGTCCTAGTCTTCTTCAAGAAGCAAATTAGTCAGCATTCTGGGTCATTCAATGAGGACAAAATTGAGCTCATGGCATGATTACCTCTTTGGTCTTAGGTGACTTCAATTTACATTTACATGTATGTTGCCTTCTCATAATTTCCCAGCTAAAATTCGGAAGTGGCCCATCAGTCTTCCCCAGGCTTAATTCAAACAAAAATCTACTGTTTTTTTACACACTGACTCTCAGTTTTCCAAACCACTCCCACTGTCTAACTCAGAAAGGCAAATCAAAAATAAGTGCTAAATTGAGCTCATAACTCTATCCAAAGTGAACCCAGATGGGTCCTCAAACACTGCAATGTCAGGTTGATTCAAATAAGATAAAATCAGATTTAGAGGTCTACAGTCCTCTTATCATGTTTGGCATCAACAGAGAAAACATTTTTTAATAAAAATATCCACATCTACAAGACCAATGGATATGTTCAGTCAAGTCACAGCTCTTCTGTTCAGGAAACATGGTAAATGCCGGTTCAAGGAAGGTGTAAGTCTTGACCTTCTCTCTGGCCTGGTTCCCTTTCTCTGCTACTTTAAAGCCATGTCATAGTGGGCTAAAAGCCTTTGAGAGATTTGTCAAGAACTTTACTGATCAAGAACTTTCTAAAAATGCATCTATTTTAAAGGGTAGTCTGAAAAGCATTTGATGAAACTGATACCAGGTCTGTCACACAAAATCAATAATATAAATCATGTAACACTGGAGTGGCTGCAATAATAGATGAAATAGTTAAGTGCTGTAAGTGGCATAAAATATGGTCTCTGAGGAAAACTGTGAGCACTTTAAATACAGGATGACCTAACATATTTCTGCTTGAGGAGTTGGGGAGTGGAACAAAGAGGGTTGACTTAGAAATTATTATTTTTTATTTCTAATGGTACACTTAAAATAAATAAACAAATACATATAAATGTTTCTCAAAACAAATTTAATCAAAAATCTAGAGGATTTATTTTTATTCAGGTACAGATTATTTAAGTTAAATAATCCTACTTAGCAGAGGAATTATTTGGGATGAAAGCAGTCTGTTCAATGCAGAATACATAATACTTACTGACAAAACATAAATAGAAAAGCAGAAAAAATGGGAGAACATTTTCTTTGGCGAATGCTTTTCCACACAGTTTAGAGCACCTGAACACTGTCATCCAGATCAATATAGGCAGACAGTGCTACATTTAGAGAGAGCTGCAAGTGATTCTGATTTTTGTGTGAAGAGTGGAAATTATGAATAAGCTTATTTTACTTTCATACAACTGAATTCCAGATAGATGGATGTCTTCTGGGACTTAGCTATTACAAGGCATGAAAAAGAAATAATGACATTTAGGCTATGCTATAAATTTGAGCAACCGCTCCAAATTAAATAAAATGCTTTCTGTAAACAGTGTGAATACTGTAAAGTTCAGGAGGGACGGAAGAGAAACAAGCTCTATTTATCCTCAGTTTCACCTCAGAATGTGATCTAAAACAACTATACATGAAAATATATTCCTCTCCATGAACATGAGCAATAAAACTCATACTCAACTCATAAAAATGCAGTTACACTGAACTTCTCTCCAGAAAAGATGTTAAGCATTACATGCAATAATGAGTCAATTCTCACATAATTTCTCAAAGATGTACAGTATTTATTATCCCGTTTCCTTTTCTGTTCCCCTAACAGTATTTTAGCTACAAAGCCATTGGGTTTTTCAAGATCTGTATTATTAGTCCTTAATATTATAAATTTAATAAGGGTTGTTGTTGTTGTTGTTGTTGTTTTAGTCTGTTTGTTTTCATGTGCAATTTGGGGCTGTGAATGATAGTATGTAAATGTATTCCTAATGCATGGGTTTTCAAATAGTGGTTTGAATTTACAAACCTGTGCTTAGATAAATAAGGATACTACATTCTTCATACCTGAAACATATCTGCAACTGATAATTAGGAATCTCTCAAAACAGATAAGCAGAGTTATGTATGTTTTAAGCCTAATATTTTGGCCCACAAAGCCACTCTTTACTCCAGTTATATGATGAAGTAGTGACTTAGCATGTTAACTTAATGAATTCAAGTTCAGCTCCTTTTCTGAGAAAAAGTTCTTTCAAATCTTGAAAGAATTTGTCCTATTATTGATTAAAGTCCATAAAATAGATGAGACTTTAAACACTTCCTATCAAAGTTATATTATGTTTAAAATTCATGAGTCAGATAGAACCTAGATGAAAATCTAAGATTTATGGTTTATATCTCTGGGCTGAACAACAAAATTTATAATTCTTACTTTATAGAGTCAAGTAGCGTGCAGAGACATGTGTGACATAGGATCAGAACTTGCATTTAAACTGCCTCTTCTCATGTGAATGAGTACCCAAGGCGTACAAAACTAAAGAGATTCAAGTTTTTTTGCTTTATACTAACCACATCATCTTCAGAAGAAAACATCAAAAATGAGATAACAGGGAACAGTGAACTATCACCTAACAAATCATTACTTAAAAAGTAGAAGTGAAAACTCTTTTATTAGATATTTTCTGAAAGAAAGAATTGATCCTTGCTTTCTGGGGTGAAGAAAAGTATGGGAACACAACTTTAATCACTTTTCAGTTACTAAAGGACAAGGGGGAATGGTTTTAAACTGAGACAGGGGAGGTTTAGGTTAGATATTAGGAGGATGTTTTCCACACAGAGGGTGGTGATGCACTGGAACTGGTTGCCCAAGGAGGTCGTGGATGCCCCATCCCTGGAAGCATTCAAGGCCAGTCTGGATGTGGCTCTGGGCAGCCTGGTCTAGTGGTTGGTGACCCTGCACAAAGCAGAGGGGTTGAAACTAGATGATCACTGTGGTCCCTTTAAATCCAGGCCATTCTATGATTCTACGATATGATTCAGAATGAGAGCATTCATTTAAGTGTATCAAATAGAAACCTTTGACTAAATTCCCATAACATTTTATAAATTGCATTAGACAAATAACAATTTCAACAGGAACTTACTATTAAAACAAATACTTTTCAAGATCTAGACCATGATGATTAAAAAACTCTCAGGGTATTATAATATTTATTCTTGTTTCTTATCAGTAGTTTCCTTAATGCTTTTATTAAATTAACAGAAAAACAACAATTTTATCTTACAGGTTAAGATTGATCGTAAATAAACAGTGGCCTTTTACCTGTCTCTTTTTCAGAACGATACCAGTTTCCTGATCCAGTACTCCTTTATACTGGCAGTTGTTCATAATCAACTTTTCCTCATTTGATGGATTTTTAAGTTAGCATGTATTCCACATGAATTTGAAGCAAAATATGATTGTATTAGAAAAAAAAAAATCTGTTATGTCCTTATGTACTATATAAATGTTAGCCCAGCTTCATCTTATCTGAGGTAAGGTGCCATCTGAAAAATTCCTCTGTTTGACTACAGCTACATATATGTGTGTGTACATATTTAAGTCTTGTATCATTTTTGTAAATAAGGTGGGATTTTTGCTCCTCAGGCTTTGTTGTAGGGTGCCCAAACAGAATGCTACTTAGCTGACTTTGAAAGCCTTCAAGATTCAGGACACTCAGAAAATAGCAAAGGACAAGATTACTTGTTCTCTCATAAATACTGTGCAGTCCATGGAAGAAACACCAATGTAATGGTTTATCTCTTTTCCTATTTTCTTTTACTTTGTAACTTATTGCATCTTGAAAATTTCAACTTCATCCTCCACTGATCTCTTATTCTGCAGTGTTCAAAATCTTTTTAGAAATGTGGTTAGCATTTCTTAATACACCTATCTCTTTCAATTTTCTTTTTCTTTTCTAATATCCTCTTTATCTGTTTTACTATTTTTCATTATTCTTCTCAGATTCTGTTCCATCTTTCTCTGCATTTATTATATTCTTTATGTCTTTCTTAACATTCTTTTCAGAGTCTGCATTTCACGATTCTCCTTTTCATTTCATAGCTCTTAAAGAAAGATTTACCTAGCAATTTTAGAGAATGCTTATGTCTATTAACTTGATGCACATATGACACTAAATTTTCCAAAATAATCATGTAAACTTTTTATAAACACTAACATTTTCTTATTAATTATTCCTTCCTTAATACAATTACATTTCTATGTAAATATTTCCTTCAGACATGATCTGTTTGAAATCAAACATTCATTTCGTTAGTTATTCATGTCTAACTGTAAACAATTTCAACAAATACTAATCCAGTGACAAGAGAACAATTTATCGTTTCAACTGTTGTTTTATAGACTACATTCACTATGACAGTGGTAACATTTACTTTTGTCAGTTTTCTGGTTTCCAGAGCTTATCACCTCAGCCTTTCCTCCTTCTTCTAAAATTCCTGGTGTTAATATATCCATCGTTCATTTCTTCATTTCATACTATGTCTATTCCAATAAATGTCTATACTCCTAAAATTGGTTGTAACCTAAACTGCATTTTCTCTATAAACCATCAGTACTTATGTGAAGATATCATAGTCTTCTTCATATTTTATACTGCTCAATTCATAATTCACCTCCATTTCTCATTTGTAAGTATGTCTGTTCTTTCTATGTTGCATTTCATAAAATTCTCCATCATTCTGTCCATGTAACAGTTCTGCCTTTAGATCTTTAATGGACCAAAGTATAGCACTTTAAATTCTTTTTTCTATACATTATGAGTATCTTTCTTAGATTTCTGTAGCTAAGAGAGGTCCCTCTCTCACTACAGCTGTCAATGCAACTTTTAAACCCTCCTGCAAATACTTGTGCCAAGTCTTATTCTGAATGATTATGTTCATTTATTGCATCTGTATTTTTATTAAAAAAAAAATGATCGGAGTTTTTGTTCTCCCCCAATTAGAGTCCTTGATGACTCGAATCTGATCTGTATCTCTCCAATTCTGAAGACTTACACATATGCTTAATCATATATACAATATGGATATTCTCACTGAAACTAATGTATAAATCATGCCAAAGGCTTTGCAGGATCAACAGCATAATTTTTACATCAGATGAAAGCCCTTCATGTATTCTTGTCTGCTACATAATACATTGTTTACCTTTTTTGCTAGTGATCTGATCTAAATGCAAATAAGCTTTCCAGCAGAATTATTTTAACGCTTCCATAATTGAAAATCACTGAGAGGCAACTAAGAGACATGGAAGTGTGAAGGCTAGTTTGACTTAGATGATGATCATTCATTGCTCCTTCTACTGAGTTGCACTGCTTGTTTAGAATGTGCTCATTATGTAATTATATGAATTAAACCAGGGTAGTACACTTTTATTCATGAGTTGGCATACGTGTTGTGGAGAATGTATGCGTGATGGTATGTGAGTCAGTCTGAGTTCCTTCACAATAAGCTTTGTGTTTGTAGCCAGTATGAGAACACAAGGGAAAGGTTTAGATCTGGAGTTCTGGTTGAGAAGAAAGGACACTGTTCAAAGTGCTAGTTCAGAAATTTTTACCCAGTTTTGAAGTGATAGATACTTCCACAAGGCTGTACATGTGGGCAAAAAACATAAGAGCTGCTCTGAAAATACTGCTTCCTAATTTTAATGTTGGCCCACAATATCAAAGGCAGATGTTGGTGGTACAGTAGTAGAGGTCGAACTTTTCCACCAATAATCTGTTACATTATGCTGCTTGATATGGAGGTGCATATCAAGCAAAGGTATGGAACTGAATTCCTCCATGTCAAAAAAACTGCATTCATCAGCATCCATCAACACTTTCTGAATGTTTATGGAGACATAGCAGGGATGGGAGCAGAGTGAGGCAGTGAGTGATGCATTTGAGCAGCAATGGCAATGACAGTGGGTCACTTCCACTGGTGCAAATTTTTATGAGCTTGACATTCAGACTCTTGTTCACCACTGGTGAAAATGAATAGGTAATGGTGATGACTACATTAAAAAGACTGCTTTGTAGCTGAGAGTTTGCTATATCAGCAACTGCTATTGTGCTCTTTGTGTCTGTTGTAGTTTCTATGGAAATAAATAGGAGGCATTACTTTCAGAGCAATTACATATTAAATTCTTAATGTTATTTTAGGTGGCTTCCCAAACCAATAGCAAATAAAGAAGTACAGAAAGGGTCCGAATGTGGAAGGAGAGAAAGGAAAAGACTGGAGGCTGGTTTTACTTTATCATCCTCTCCAGTGCTAGTATCTCATTCCTTTAAGTGAACCATAGAATCATAGAATCACCAAGGTTGGAAAAGACCCACAGGATCATCCAGTCCAACCATCCACCCATCACCAATGCTTCTCACTAAACCATGTCCCTCAACAGAACATCAAAACATTTCTTGAACACCTCCAGGGTTGGTGACTCCACCACCTCCCTGGGCAGCCCATTCCAGTGCCTGACTCTTTCAGAGAAGTAGTATTTCCTAACGTCCAGCCTGAACCTCCCCTGGCGCTGCTTGAAGCCATTCCCCCTAGTCCTATCACTAGTTACACGAGAGAAGAGGCCGACCCTCAGCTCGCTACAACCTCCCTTCAGGTAGCTGTGGAGAGCAATAAGGTCTCCCCTGAGCCTCCTCTTCTCCAGACTGAACGATCCCAGCTCTTTCAGCCACTCCTCATAAGGCCTGTACTCCAGACCCCTCACCACCTTTGTTGCCCTTCTCTGAACACGCTCCAGGGCCTCGATGTCTTTTTTACAGTGAGGGGCCCAAAACTGGACACAGTACTCAAGGTGCGGCCTCACCAGTGCTGAGTACAGGGGGATAATTCCCTGTTCCTGCTGGCAACGCTGTTTCTGATGCAAGCCAGGATGCCATTGGCCTTCTTGGCCACCTGGGCACGCTACTGGCTCATGTTCAGTCAAGCATCAACCAATACCCCCCAGGTCCATTTCCTCTACACTGTCTTTCAGCCACTCTGCCCAAAGCCTGTAGCATTGCCTGGGGTTGTTGGCCTTAACCTTCAAAGAGTGTAATTCAGTTTTGCAAGAGTTGAGAAACCTGTAAGTTGGCATTTTCATGTGTTGTTGTAAGAGAAAATAACAGAAGACTTGGTCTAGAATGTATGTGAGTGATAGAATGATATGATCATAGAATGGCCAAGGTTGGAAAACACCTGAAAGATCATCTAGTTCCAATATTCTAACATAGTCATGGTTGCTAACCATGAGATCAGGGTGTCCAGGGCTCTATCCAAACTGGCTGTGGATGTCCAGGAGCAGGACATCCACAGCCTATCTGGCCAGCCAGTTCCAGTGCCTTATCACACTCTGAGTAAAGAATTTCCTCCTAACATCTAATCTAAATCTCCCCTCTTTTTGTTTAAAGTCATTCACTTTTGTCCTATCACTACCAAACCATGTAAAATGTCAGTCTCCTTCCTGCTTATAAGCTCCCTTTAAGTACTGGAAGGCTGCAGTGTGGTCTCTCTGGGGCCTTCTCTTCTCCAAGCAAAACAAACCCATCTCCCTCAGCCTTTCTTCATAGGAGAGATGCTCCAGTCCTTTTATCATCTCTGTGGTCCTCCTCTGAACCCACTCCAACAGCTCCATGTCTTTATTGTGTTGGAGAAGATGCTTCAGGACTTCTCTGTATCCCATAGCATGTCCTGTATCTTAAAGGATCAGGTCAGTGCTCATATAATCAAAGCATATAAGCCCAAAGAACATCTAAATTATCTGAGATTGAAAAAATGAGTTAGCCATATATTGCTCAAATTTGCCAACTATAGAGAAAGTACAAATAACTCATTTAGCCTAAGCACCTAATTTTTGGATTGCAAAAGCTGGATGAAATGAATGCATCGAGCAAAACTAAAAAATCTTTGTGAATATCTTGTTTCTTCATGTTCATTTACAAGTGAGATAGGGGGAAAATGGGAAAAATTGGGGGAGGCAATAGTTACTGATAAATGACAGCAAACTCTAGGACCAACATTGGCTAGAAAATAAATCATAAGCAAAAGTAGATACCTTACATTTAATTTTCCTTTTTCCTCATCTATACACACTTCAAAAAATCATAGATCTAAAATGCACTTCAAAGCAATCAAACTTTTTGTAAAACTTCCTGTGACAGTCATATCTGTTGGGGTATAGTGCTATTCTGACTAAGTCTGGGTAGTTTTTCTTCAGAGAGTGCTTATGCCCAGCAAGCTCACCTCCATCAGAAAACAGTTTACACACAAAACAGTGAAACTCTTAAAGAGGCAAAGAGTGGCAGGAAATACTTTCACACGATGTCAAATGTACTTTTTTTTTTTTTGTACAAAAAGCCTACCTAGAATCAAGCATCCACAAACACTGTTTTTATTTTCCTCGTCCTACATGCTATATCTCTGAAACCACACTATTTCAACTGTCTAGTCTGTTTACTTATTGATTTTTAATTCTGCCGTTACAGATTTGCCAGTTATCACATAGAACAGAAATAGCAATACTAATACTTTGTCTAAAGTCTACTGTGAATGTGGCCTATGTCCGAATTTTCTACGTATACTTATTCTCCTTTCAAACAGAAAGAAACAAAAAAGAAATGATGTTATTTAATCCATAATATTTTGTTTCTTCCATTATAGGAAATTTTGAAAGATTGTGTCCCATATGGAAATACCATTTTAAATCTCTACCCTCAACCGATACTTCAAGTACTTAGCCTCATTAACACTATACAAATGCCTCTTGGCTTCAGAAGATAAAACAATAAAATAAAAAAAATAAAATAAAATTGTTTTTGGAACCAAATGTATTTTAAAGAATATTACATCAAATACAATTACTGATGTAATTTTTAAAGAAAATTACATCAAATACATGAGGCCTGTTTGATTAGTTAGCTAGTCCAAGAGCACTTCATGAAAAATCAGATTGCAAATTTTAGCCCCTTTTTAGTGCAAGTAGTTCTCCAGGAATTCAGCACAGTCTAAAATCCTAATGAGGTCTTGCTCTTCTTCCCTTGTAATCCTTTAAAAGCAACTACTCTTGATGATTCAGGATGTCAGCATTTCCAAATTTAAGCATTAAACATATCAGGAAGACAGGCTGTTCATAGGTTTATTAACCTCTGCTCTGAAACTAACAAGGCCAGATACCTTTGTTGACTTAAAAACAAGACTAGGTTTATTAATCTATTGTATAGACAAAGATTAATTGGTGAATTGTGCTGAATCCTCTTGGAAGGCAACATAAATTGATTTATTTAGGAATATATCAATATTTTGTGAGTGCTCTGTCTTATCTATGATAAGTCTATGCCAGGACAAAGAAAAAGTGTCAGTAGCTCCTGTCTACATACACGTTTACTTAAATTATGTAAGTAGTGCAATCTACTATAACAGCTTAATAAAATATGGGATATTTGGGAGATATGGTTTTCCAAAATTAATTTAACTCATCCCTGAATTTGAAATTTTAAAAAAAGTCATTGCAATTCAACTGAAATCATGGATTGTATGTAATTCTAGAGTGATCAGCAACAGTATTTGAACAAGCAACTTAAACTGGTTAAAATAAAACAGTTAAATGAAAAGGAAAATGAATTCAGACAGAAAAGGCAAATGTGGATGCTGAACAGTATTTGTAAGAGTGGTGTCTTCTGTTGTACCATGAAAAGAACATCTTCCCTATCAAAAACATTTTCAGTTGCAATTGTAAAAGAAAAGCAAAGTAAACCACCTTACCCTGGGGTGTGGTAAGGACAAAGCCAAATGAGTGATTTGGTGATAAGGATGCAAGATAGAAAATAGTGATGCACAGTACTATTGCAGTATTTAAAATCAGTTTATACCCTTTGAGTTTTATTCATCCATAGATACGCTATTACAAAAGAGATGATACACAAGGAAAAGACTGAAAGTGTTTAAGAGTTTAACATGATAATGACACTTAAAAGTTGAGAAGGTGCATTCTATTTGAACAGTAGCATGTGAGCATGTGATGAAAATTAAAACAGAATATTTATTATTGATCAAAGGACTGTACTTCACAAAAAGAACAGGCAGCTTTCTATTATTCAAAGTCATCACTGTGACAGTATGCTCTTTCAGGCTACCAGTTCCCTCATTTGGCCTGCCCATTAGCCCAGGGACTTGCTCAGGACTGATGACACTGGCTTGCTAAATACTATGAGTCAATCATCTTACCCCATGAATAGTGTGCAGTCCATGAGCCTCTTGAACTCTAATCCCCATAAGGCAGCCACCTGTAATCTCTCCAATTCCTTCTAAATACTGTGAAGCTTGAGTGACTATAGTCTCAGTGCAAATTATGTGGAATAATTATTGGAGATGACTTATTGGCATGTCTCTCTCTTAAGAGAAGTTACAGCGTTGAGGAAGTCTCTCAAGTAGAATGTGGTGAACGTGAAAGGAGTCTGTTCCATGATAGCTCCCTAAACAAAATAAGACCTGCAAATCTTAGATTGTTAGCACCAGGGGAATTTGGTATGCTGACTATTAAGGGTGCAGCAGGGAGAGTGGAGAGGAATGTAAACATTGTCAGGCTGATTAACTTTGGAATGGTCATGCTGAGTCAGAAACTTCTAAATTTTCTGTTGCACCAATCCTAAAAAAGAGTCATTCAAGCTGCACTAGAAAGAAAGAAAAGAGTACAAAAAAAACCAAAACAAACAAACAAAAAAAAAACACAAGAGAGAATATACTAGAGAGAAGATATAGTTGCACTGGTTTCTGGGACAAGCCAACAGACTTCGCCTCTCTTTTCCCCTGCAACAGGGACATCTATTGGATAAGATTTGCGCACTCAATTATACTGACTGCCTCCTGAGGAAGCTTAGAAATCTCCATTGAGTTATTCCATAATGTAATATATATGTGGTTGGTTGGATTATTCACATTATTGGTACTTGCACATAGTCTGCAAACAGTGTGTTTACCACTGACAGTACAAAAGAATCCATAATTGGTTGCATCAATAAAGAGCACTATTCATTAAGGAAGCCATGAGAGATCTTACTTGGCAGGGCCAAACACCTTAAGGGTGGCCATAAGAACCCATTTAAACAGAATTAGACAAAGATACTTCACACTACGGATGAATTCATGATTGTGAGAGTATACTGAGAGATTGTTTCTAGTAGTTTATTTTTAATGTTAATTATTGTAGAAAAATAAATCAGAATCAGGATCATTTTTTATTATTTCCAAAGTACTTTAAATCTGCTATAGTTTCTATTTTTACCACTACTCTTTCTACAAGCAATCATTAAGTGTTCATAAAGACGCACTGCTTACAATTTGGTAATATCACTTTCACAAGGAAACAATACCCAAACTACAAATATTTTCAGGAGGAAAGAAAAGTTCACTCTATTGTAACACTCATTTATATTCATTAGTATCACTTAACTTCTAACCAATAGTGTTACACACTCGCTAAAAGGGGACACAGCAAATATGTGACACAGTGAGATTCTTTGTAAAATTAACATCTTAAAAATCTAATTAAAATACAACAAATAGTTATTTGTCCAGTTTACGAAATGCAACATATAAATTAGTATAGAAAAGTCTCACTAATGCACTTTAAATTGTACAGAAGACATACTAATCTTTAGCCCTTCTTTTGGTCAGTAGAGGTATTTTGCTCCAGTAGAAGCACGGGATATCACAGGGAATCCTTAGTGTCCCAAGGCCTTCACTAGGGAGGGTATGATATTCAAGAAGGCAGGCAGTTCCTTCTAAGTTTTGGGGTCTACTTCGTATTTTTGAGATGTATTGAGATGTGTTTCCTCACTCCAGGCTGCTGCCTCCTGTCTGCTCCCTGCAGATTGAGCATGGCCCAATAGCCTACCCCAAGTTCAGCCCCCAGAGGCTCCTGCTTGCTGGGAAGCAACTCTCAGGCTTTGTCAGGCCCCTCCCAGGAGGCGCTGACATTGCTTAGCTCAGGCAGGCAGGCAGCAGCACTTGGCCTCAAGGCAGGTGCTGAAGTCAACTCGGCCCATCTTTGGCCTTGGGGGGAGCCTTGAGCCTGAAGCTGTAGATGATGTTTGATTAATACAGGAGGAAGGAAAAAAAAAAAAAAAAATCGGGAAAGGTGTTTACTAACCTAAGTGTAGTTAGAAATAAACACTTTTTTTTTCCCCCTTTTTTTCTTTTTTCTCCTTCTTTTTCCTTCATATTTATCCAGTGAAGTCCCTGGTTCAAGCACACATCAAATAATGTTCTTGACTGTGTGGGTAACAGATCTTACCTAGTGGCCCACAGCATTTAGTCCATGTACAGGATCCCCATGACATTTAACATTAGTTCCATGCACAGAGCACTCAGTTCACCTCACCTGAGGCACTTGCCTGAGGAGCATAAGAGAGAATGTGTTCTTGTTGTAATTTTCTCTTTACTTTTTATTAAACATTTATACAATTCCTATCCAATGCAGTGTGTCCTGATGTTACCTTAAATAAACTTGAGATTCTGAACAATTACGTATTACTGTGCTGATAGCAAAACACTCAACAATCTTTGACACACAAATGGATGTTTTTAAGCTTTTTATAAAATCAAAAAATAATAAATTACATGTAGTAGTATCTCAATCAGATTTAGATGGCTCAAACATGGAAGAAAGTATAAACTAAAACATAATAAAGAAATCCAAAATATCACCATGCAGCTACATATTTTAGATATTGAAACATTCCTTCTTCCATTTTTTTCCGCTTATTCTACCAAGCTATCTGGCATTTCATGAACAACATATAATTCTACATATTAAAAAAATGGTCTCAAACAAATTAAACTGTGAGCTTACAGTTTTTGGACTCAGTTACTTAACTTAACTGCTCCTAGATGTTTAATTTCATTAGGCTCTGAACTATATAATCAAAAACAAAAGCATTCTTCACTAAACTTACCTATTCACCCAAAGTTCTCTCTTCTGCTAAAGAAGACAGCTTACATCTGTACTGTTAGATAAAACAGGGGTAGGAGGTAGAGTCAGCATTGAACTGCTGATCACCCATATTGCTTAACTGTTTTTAAGCTCTCTGAGAAATTCTGAGCCATTCCAATTAGGCTTTCCAAGATATTGCCTGGGCATGATTTAGGTTTTAACATATGCTAGGGATCATTTGCCATAGACAGTAGAGAGAAGACTGCACCATCTGTCTTTTTTTTTCCCCTACATGGTATTCCAATACCAGCCCAGTTGGCTTTATATCTTCATATACCCACAACATGAGTTCAACCCACACACCAGGGCTGGCCACAGAAACTATCGGTTCATTACTGTGAAAACGTGTTCATAATAAATTGTAGCAGATCTCTTTGATTTCTTGACTTCCTTTGAACAGAACCATCTTCTTCACACACATAGAATTATAATTACCTATAATGGGTGTAGAGATACCATATGGGCCCTGGAGGAGCCTTGGGCCAAATACTGTACAGTGTGGATTTAGTGAGCCTCTGCCAGCTGTCCTCGTGGTTGGATAGTGGTCTCTGCTTAATTTTTTTTAATCAATAAGGCATAAGGCCAAAAAGGGTGATTTGGCCAGTCACTCTCTTTTCACAGTGGATATGTTGCAAACTTACATAACAATACATAAACATGTATATATGTATATATATACACATACAGAAAGATTTAGGTGTGCATATTGTAGATAAGGAATTAGAACTCACCAGATTGGGTATACTTAGAAGACTGACAAGTCAGACCAGTTTAGAATCTTAAAAAAAAAAAACAATAAAAAAAAAACAACAAACATGTTAGACTGACATTCTTTTACAACACATTTCATGTTTATAGGTAGTTTTTACTCACTATTAAATATCACCAACATACACTGATTCTTACACAACACTATTAATATATTTTTAAAACATGAATTAGCTGCAACACCATGGAATTGATGCTGTGTAGTTAGTCTGATGGATGTAGCCCTTGCTCTTCTCAATCATTGAGGTCACCAGGTCTGAAAATTTGTCTGCACAGCTACAATAACACAAAAACAGACATCTTCATTCTACCACTCTAATTCTCAAATCTGATCTTTTTATAAGATAAATTTCTAGAAATTTTCCGTTCCTGGCACTCATCCTCAGATGGCAACCATTCTCAGATTACATACCCAGCCTGGATGCCACTTCCCTAACCAGGGACATCTGGCTTATCCTGTCGTTCAGGTGGTTTTTGTGTGTGCTTCCTTTTGCTTCTGGTCTTAAAAGAGAAGCAATCTTTCCCCCACCCTCAATGTTGTGGGTGGTTGCTTTTTTTTTTCCTTCCCCTCCCCCCTGCTTCTTCCCCCCCTCCCCGATGAGTAGTAATTACTCATTAGTGAGTTTTTATGGTAACGGGGCTTTAAACTTGTTCCCATGTTTCCAAAGCCTTTGCACTTGCTACTTGTTCGAAGCATACATCGTAGAATATCTTCAGCATCTGATTTACAAAATAGATTCTTATAACAAGTTGGTAACAAGTTTAACAAATGAGGCCTGGGTCCTTGCGGGTTTTTGCACAAATAACATAGGACACAACTCCTATAAGTCCTTTTGCTAGCTACCAATAGTACTATTTTCTTTAGGCAACTGGCTACAAATGCAACTCTACTTCATTAGTGTGGTTATTTTGGGGCTCAAAACAAATTAATTTTAATGTTTGCTGGAGGTACTTCTACTTTTATGAGTGTGTGGTGCACTGAAATTGGTAGTTGACAAGGTGCCCACCAAGCTGTTCTCTTTCTCCCCCATCAAGACAATGAGAGAAATTGCAGTGAAGAAGGATGTGCATTGAGATAAAGGCAGGAAGATCACTCACTGGTTATCACCATAAGAAAAACAGTCTTGGGAGGAAGATTAGTGCCATTTTTTGCCAACTAAGATTAGGATAGCGAGAATAAAAAACACTTCGCCACCACCCTTTTTTCTTCCCAAAGCTCAGCTTCACTCATTCACCCTCAACCTACCTCCACCCTAGGGAGGTTGGGGTCAGTTCAGTACGTTTTGTTTCCACTGCTCTTTTCTCCTTACACTTTTCCCCTGCTTCAGTGTGTGGTCACTTAGTGAAATAATATAGTCTTTGTGAGAACCCTTCTTTGTCTTCTGTCTCAAAGCTTGCTTCCTGAGGTATTTCTTGTGATAAGACTCTTAACTGATTTATGAAGGTGGCAAATGATCGATGCTACCGTGTGACAATCAACATCACTTTGACATTTGAAAGCACCTTCCTCCAGAGCTGCTTGCCTCCAGAAGAGAGTGCTCAGGAGTGGTTACTGGCAGAAGATCTGACCTAATAACCCCAGCTTGGTGTGGGAAAAAACTGGGGAACAATACCATCGTGCCCTGTGAAAAACAGGATGCAGATGGGCATCCCTGCTTCCTCTTATCTGCTGGCAAGGCCCGGAAGATGATAATAAAGGAATTTCTGCTGAGATCCCTCTTCCTTCCTATACGGACTCCTTGCTTCTATTTCCTATCTTTTCTGTCGCCCTTCTCCCCTTCCCCATCTCCCTGAACGACTAGGATTTGTAATAAACTGGTCGAACCAACATTTGAACCATTGTTTCTTAATCTCATACACATCAAAGAACCTCATCTCCCTCCAATAAATTGGAGCGAGACGGTCTTACACAAAGTGCTCCAGATCCAGGCCTTTTCATGAGCTGTAGTTTCAGTTTTTGTTTCTTGCCATGCTTTTTGAAATTTAATTCTTATAAACTGAACAACAACAACAACAAAATGACTAGCTCTCTGCTACACCATTAATTGTGCACTCTATTTTAGTTCTGATTTTGGTGGCATCATTTTAATCAAACAGTTGAGCAATTTGTGGTCTTTAATACTTTTTCAAACGTTAATTGCACTGCAACTCTTGGAGCAGAGAATATTCCTATGGTAATTCAAGAGCTTTATGTATGGGAAAATGCTGTCTTTCACTCTTTTAAATATTACGATACATATTCAACAAATATTTTGGAAGAGTCTAGTGACAGAAGTAATTTTTGTCCCAGCTTACTGGAAAACCATTTTATACTGTATAAAACTGTTAACTTTGTGATTTAAAATGAGTTAAGTTCAATTAGATGCCATGGATTGTCATCTCAGCCAGTATCATCCACATTTGATTATGTCAGACAACACAGAATGCTTTCCAACAAGCACTGGCTCATTGTGCATTTTTCAGTGAATTGACAAATGCTCATGACTTGACCATCACTAATTAAGGTAAATTCTGTGACTGCATGATCCTGTATTCTTCACATTACTATGTATTGGATTTTATACAATATAAATGCTATTATATTAAGTTTAAATTGAGCAGATGGTTTGAGAGCAGTATTTCACCAGATCTGAAGTTTATAAAAGTAATCAAATTCTGATTGATCACTGAGAATCAATCAGAGGATAAATCTGAGATCTTTATTTATATCTGTGTACCAACTTTTTATTTATTGTAGGGCTGAAGCTCTGAAAACTCCAAACAACAAAAACAATTGAAAGAAAAATGTCTGTTCTACTAGCTTTAATAATACCTATGAAGTGGTGACCTGTCATCAAGTCTGATGCCACTGTTTCTGTGTTACTTATCTTTTTGGATGCATTTTTATTAGTTAATTAACTTATCTTTTAATTGGTGAACACAACGAGGAAGTCATTGTCGTTCCTTCATGTTTAATCAGACATCAGGAAAGGAGTGAGGTGAACTAATTATAGTTTAATGAGAAAGAGACAGTAAGAAATGGACAGAAAAAAAATCCTAAAAAAATCATTAAATCCTTTCCTAATAGAATTGCTGTTCTGAGTAAACATTTTTTCTTAGTTAATCACTTAGTTTGGGTTTTTTTGTTCTAACTGTGGAAATGTTACTACTAAAAGACTCTTATTTCACTGTGGTTATCTACAATACAATTCAGGAATTGATTGTATCCATCAAACAGGGTTTTCCAGAAGAAGTTATTATAATAAAAACATTTTTCTCTGAAGCTTGCAATCAAAAATAGTACTTTTTTTTGTCAATATTAATTATTATTAAATTGCGAGTCTTGCTATATAAAAGATCCAGACTGACCCTTTGCCATTCATGTTTGATCATCAGGGTATTAAAGATCAGTGCTCTTCTATTAATTCTGTGTTTCTGAGATGGGAAATGTCAAGATAAATAGAGGGATATCTTTTACCAATTACTCTCATGGGCAAAATGGACTTGACTTTGGGAAAATTAGTTTATTGGCAATTAAAAAATCTTGGATTGAAAGAAAACAAAATATGAAATTTAAACTACTCCTTTCTACCCTCCTTTTTCCCAAGTTTCTTCTCTACCTTCCCCATCAAGCACAGAGCTTATGGGCTATGAGGAGGTTGTGGCCAGTCCACAACTGTTCATGTCTGATGCTTCTTCCTCCTCACACTTTACTTGTGCTCCAGAATCATTCTTCCTCTGGGCTGCAGTCCTTCAGCAAAAATCTGCTGCAACATGATGTCTGCCTAAGACTGAAATGTAGATACTTGTTCCAGTGTGGTCCTCTCCGTGGACTGCATAGGAATTTCTGCTTTGTGCCTGGAGCACCTCCTGCCTGTCCTTATTATCTACTTCTGTTTGCAGGTCTGTTTCTCACATTTTTTCATCATTCTTCACTGAATGTGCAGTATTTTGCCCTCTCTCAATTGCATTTCCCGGAGGCACTGCCATGCTGGCAGAGGGGCCCAGCCCTGCCACTGGGGGGGCCCTTGGAGCCAGCTAGAACCTGCAGTTTGGCATGAGGCAGCCTGGCCTCTCCTCACAGAGAAGCCCTGAAGCACCCTGTCTGCACCTAGTCAAGGACACCCTGTACAGTATGTATAAGGAAAGGCAGAAATTGCTTGGTTTTATGCTATCTTGAGAATAGTTATAGTAGAGTTATAATCTGTGTGCTGAATTTCTTTGGAACATGAGAGATACACTGGTGTTTATATGCTGATTTTTATCACAAACTCCTGTAATTCAGGAATATGCTTGAAAAAATATGTTGTTGTTTTTTTTTTTTTCCTTTGCTTAATTTGTGTCTCACTGGAATGACAGACTACATACACAAAACTATGATGAGATGTAGTTAGCAGCATTGGAACGAATCTAATGTACTAACTGGGTCAGTTGTTCTTCTGTACACCTTTGCTCTTTCTTTTTCATTTAGTTAATTTTCTATGTTTTCCTCATATTTCTACATTCTAAATAATACTTACTGAACTAAACATATTGAATTGAATACTATTTATGGAGTTGAATAGAATTGAATTCTACTTGCACAATTAAATTTTAGTAAACATTCTAAAGTCATAATAGGATTTCCAACCAAATTATGTGATAAAATATTTTATTTTGGATTGAAATAAATCAAACTGAACCTAAGAAACAGGTATAAATTTAACACATACATTTACTGTCTTCAGGAAAGTGATATCTTCCTACAGTGATTTAACTCAAGAAAGGATAGAGAACTTTCTGTTCTGTTTTGTTTTGTTTTGCTTTCCACTAGCTCAGAGGATCTGACAGAACAATATTTGAAGTTACTTTGTTTTCCCTGTACTGGTAGATTTTGTATATCCATGATGTCTGAAGAGTATCAGCAGGCTCACTGATAACAGTGTTGTTTTTTCTTCTCTTGCATCCCGTGACCACAATTTTTCATGTTCCTTCAGACACATTGGCTCTTCCTGCCCATCCTTTTGACTATCTGGATAAAATCCAGTCTTATAAACCTGGTCTTATACCTATAAAGCAGTATTATCTTGTCTTAGTCCACTAAGAAGCAGGGCCTTTTTTGCAAACATCCATCTTACTTCCATCATCCAGCCTGCTCCTAGAGAATAAGATTCCTTTGAACAAATTACATCTAAGATAAAGACCATTCTTTCACTTGGCAAGACAGCTTTGAGATAGAGAGAAGATGTTAGTTATCATATGAACTAGCATGACTGGCTACACAGCTTTGGTAAGAGGAAGCTCTCAATATTCCAAGAACACTGGTCATAGAAAAGTTAAGTCTTTCTAAACCTAACAGAGAGCTGCTTCTTGGAGTTCACTGGTACTTCATGAGTTTTTCCAAGGTATTTTTCCTTTACTTCATACTCTAAAAATGTTTCTAATGTATGAAATCACAATATAAAGTGGAAATAATGTAGATATGAATTAGCATGCTTCCTCCAAATCTTGTAGAGGTAGAAATATGACAATACTAACCCTAACATTAATTAAATGTGATGTTTTGCATTGGATAAGAAGTATAAGACTTGAACATGCTCAAAGGATATATCACATAGTCTATTTGAAAAAAAATAAAGTCAATTGTTATCTATTAACTTTAAATCCTTTTGCATCACCTTATTTAAGAACCATATGACATTGTTCCCAGTTATGCTAAACTAAAACAGACAACACTGTAATCTCTTGCTTCATTCACTAGTTGAGAGCTAGGTACACCAAATAGCATTTTCGCCTTCATGAACGTATTACAACAGTTTGAAAAAGTCACAAATGTTCCATGGCTTTCTGTTTTCTTTAGCTATAGAGTAGCACACTGTACCTTGTTCTCTATTGTAGGCTGGACAGTTTAGGTATTTATTTTGCTTAGGTGTCTTTGACAGAATCCATTTTCTAAAATAGATTTGTTCCCCATTGATGAACTGTCAAGAGGTTGCAATACTGAGGGGAAAACTGCACTGAAAATGCAACTTTTCACTCATTCGGAAGAAAAAAATCTAAACCAAAAACAAATCATATTTGGCATTAATATAAAGGAATTAATGAACTGAACTGTCATGGGAATGTATATTAATTTTTGGCTGCTGCAAGAAAGACTTTTTCATCAGTTACAGTACAGGAATATTTTTTCTTCTTCCCTGTATCTATAGTATTACCTATATTTACAGTGCAAAATAGCCATCAGAATATTGTTTTTTATTTTCCATTACTTTGCTTCTTGTGCAGTTATTCACAATTTCATAATAAGTGTAAAGTACAACCAGTGTAGTTTGGAAATATCTAATTTGATCTTTGCACTGAGATGGACAACAGTGAAGAGTCTACAGCTGTTTGTAATCACTGAAAGGTTTGACAGAAGGTAGACTCATGCATTAGCTTAATTCCATATGAAACATAGTGCGTCTGAAAAAGAAACATTCTTTTTTTTAGATCTGTAACTAGAAAAATATCTTTGTTCCTATAACTACATTTATAAACCAACTGCCTTTTACCAGAGTAATTTCTTCAACTTGAAAGTCCATCACTTAGGTAAGTAATCTTCAATCTATTTCTCAGAATTTGGATCTGTATTCTATTTTATCTCAAACTCTCAATTAAGAATTCTTGTCATATATGAATCCAAATATACTGTGATTCACATAAATATTCTAAAAATCCAGTGTAACTTACTCTGCCTAGTGAGAAACTCTCTTCATAATTATTTGTATAGGATAAAGCAGCCTCAGAATGGTTTCAGTTTTGAATCACATTAAAATATATTTGGAAAGTTTCTAAATAAATGAATTTAGACAAGCATTTGATAATGATGAGTATTATCACACAGAAATAGGTTCCTAGGATATGTGTCTACATTCTTAAAAAAAACTTGTACAGTCTTTATTTAGCCAGATTACAGACAAGAGTATGCCAAGAAAAACACATTTCTAGCAGTCAAGTAAAAAGGATATATGAAACTGTCTACTTCTGTATCTTCATCTTCCAAAGTCGATTTTGCTTTTCTTTTAGTCAGTTAATGAAAGCTGGCAATGTCTTTCACTTGTCAGCACCCCATCTGAGTTCTGAACCCAAACAATTCTTTTCTTCTCAGGAGCATAAAAGAAACAAGTCACCTTTGATTCCATGACAAAAATTAGAGTCATCACTCAACAATAGAAAAGAAATTAAGTACTGCAAATTGTAACATTCAGTGATGTTTATTTATTTATTTATTTATTTTAAGAAGAGCATAATTATATTCCTCTCATAATTAAATAAGCACTAGTTTTTATTAAAGATCGTACTTGTATAATGTATATTTTGCTGGAAAGCACTTTTAAAATTCATTTAGACAAAAATGTATTCGTACAATGTATTCATTTCTGTATTTTTCTTTTGGGATAGATGGGATTTTATTCTTGTCTCTAGCTAGTCTTTCAAAATTAACACGGGAGTGATAATCACCTCATTATAGAAACTACGATAGTATATCTATGATCAGTAGTGTAAACATTTTAATCCTATTGTGAGCAGTATTAAATGTCTATTCAAATTTGTAGAACAAAGAGATATCAAAATCTCCTACATATTATGATATGACAAGTCACATTCCTTTCTATTGTCTTTATAGAAAACTGAATAAAATCAATGAAGTGAATCGTGTTACTTTGTTTTACACAAGAATTTAAAAAACAAACAAAAAATACCCACACAAATTGATTTTTTAAACCAAATCACTTCTCAGCTTGTGAAAGACATTTTAAAGGAGATCTCCACTTACTGCTTAAAAACATGATATTATAATCAAAAGCATCACAATTAATTTTCTCATTTACCAGAATATAAAATAAGTATTTTTTTTTCTCATACTTCTAAAATGAAGACAAATAGTACGTGATTAACACTGGTGACTGAAACAGAATACTGAAAGAAAATAAGAATGCTATTTAGAGGTCAAAATTATAAGTTGAATTCAATGTCATGATTTTTGCTGGGGTGGAACTTATTTTCTTCACAGGTGCTTGTATAATGTTATGCTTTGGATTCTTGATGGAGATAGTGGTGATAAGACACTGATGTTATTAATTGTTGTCAAGCAGTGCTTACACAGAATCAGACTTTACTTCTCATGATGCCCTGTGATCAAGAAAGCTGGGTGTGTTAAAGAAGCTGGAGGTGTCAGAACCAGGACAGCTGACTCAAACTGGCCAGAGGATATCCCATACTATATGGCATCACCTAGAACAATGGAATAGGGTAAAAGGAGTAGGATAACAGAGGGTAAGGGAGTACTGTTTGAAGTGATGATTTTTGAATTCTCAGAAAACTATTATACATGATTCCTTGTTTTGCTTTTGCTTTACCTACTAGACTATCTTTATCTCAACCCATGAATTACTGCACTTTCTGATACTCTTCCTCATCCCACCCTGGAGAGCAAGCAAGTGGCTGTGTGGTGCTGAACTGCACCAACTGCACTTTTTTACTGTGAAGATGGTTAAACACTTGCACTGGTTGTCTAGTGATGTTGTGGAATCTTTGTCAGCCAAACTTCATTAGCTGACTCTGCTTGAGTAGTTAAATTGAACTATACAGCAAGAGACTGTTTTCAACCTAAAGCATTCTGTGACTGTGAATTTAAAATTGTAAATTCTCTAAAGTGTGTACACTACTGGGAAATATGAGGCTGAAATGCTGCAGTGTAAAAGTGCCATCTTTCACATATTCTGCTAACTTAGCAGATAATTCCTACCCAGAGTTGTTTACTGAAAAGTAGACACATTTTTTTTTTTTTTTGAGTAGATTTCTCCTCACTACGTGCACTTCACTCAGCCTATTTTAATAACCAAACTGTGTGAATTATCCCAATGAGATCTATCCACGGGTTCTGAGGGAACTGGCGGATGAAGTTGCCAAGCCGCTATCTATCATATTTAAAAGGTCATGGCAGTCTGGCAAAGTTCTCGCAGATTGGAAAAGATCATAGAGCAAATTCACCTTAAGGCCCTACTACGGCACATGGAAAATAAAGACAGGGTGATTGGTTGTAATTGACTTGGCTTCACCAAGGGCAAGTCGTGCCTGACCAACTTGGTGGCCTTTTATGATGGAGTTACGGCATCAGTGAATAAAGGAAGAGTAACTGACGTCATCTACCTGGACTTGTACAAAGCATTTGACACTGTCGTGCATGAAATTCTGGTTGCCAAATTGGAGAAAAATGGATTTGATGGAAGGACCACTTGCTGGATGAGGAATTGGCTGGATGGTCACACTCAGATAATTGCGGTCAGTGGCTCAATATCCAAGTAGAGGCCAGTAGCAAATGGACCTCCTAAGGGATCAGTGATGGAACCAGTACTACTTACCATCTTTGTAGGAGATGTGGAGACTGAGATTGAGTGTACCCTCAGCAAGTTTGAAGATGACACCAAAATGAGTGGTGCAGTTGACGCTCTAGAGGGAAGGATGCCATTCAGAGGGACCTGGAAAGGCTGGAGAGCTGGGCCTATGCCAGCTTCATGGAATTCAACAAGGCCAAGAGCAAAGTCCCACACCTAGGTTGGGGCAATCCCAGGTACAGATACAGGCTGGGCTTGAGAATAGCTTGAGAGTAGCCCTGAGAAGAATGAGTTGGGGGTGTCGGTGGATGAAAGACTCAACATGAGCCAGCAATGTGCACTGGCAGGTCAGAAAGCCAACTGTATCCTGGGTTACATTAAGAGAAGTGTGACCAGTAGGTCAAGGGATGTGATTCTGCCCCTCTACTCTGCTCTCGTGAGACCCCACCTGGAGAACTGCATCCAGTTCTGGGGCCCCCAACACAAGGAGGACATGGAGCTCTTGGAGTGGGTCCAGAGGAGGGCCATAAAGATGATCAGAGGGCTGGGGCACTTCTCAGACAAGGACAGGCTGAGAGAGATGAGGCTCCTTGGACTGGAGAAGAGAAGGCTATGGGGGGACCTTATTATGGCCCTCCAGGACCTTGAGGGGCCTACAGGAAAGCTGGAGAGGGACTTTTTATATGGGCAGGTAGTAACATGATGAGCAGAAATGGTTTTAAAGTGAAAGAAGGTAGATTTAGACTAGACATTAGGAAGAAATTCTTTACTGTGAGGATGGTGAGACACTGCCACAGGTTGCCCAGTGAGGTTGTGCATGCCTCCTCCCTGGAAGCACCCAAGGCCAAAGGCAATCTGTTAAAAATAAAATGTGTAATTCAGTAAAATCTCAGTAAAAAATATGTCCTCTTCACATAAGATCTGAAGTAACATATTTGTATCACTGAATCAGAATTGTCTGCAAAACAATTCTGAGTGCATTTTGAACAAAAACTTTACAATAGAGACATCTTTGTGGCCCAGCACTATATGGATTCATGTTGAACCAAGTGAGCAAATTGGAAATGAGCTTAGAATTTTGATACAAACATTGGGAAGAGTTAGCTACATAATACTTCAGAAAGCAGTCTGGTATGTAGTGGATCACAAGCTGAGTTTGTCTTATAAAAATTGTAACACCATACAGGGTTACATAAATAAGAGTACAGATGATATAGAACATGAAGAAAGACTTTGATGACTATAGTTCCAACACTGCCCTGTTCAATTATTGTATTCAGTCTGGATCAACTGGGTAAGTCATGTAGAAAGCCCTGGTAGCAAGCTAAAGAACACAACTACAGTGTTTGTATTTGTTCAGTCCAAGGAAGATACAATTCAGAGATTCCAAGAGATTATGACAGTCCACTGTGTAAAAATCTGCTTTGGAGTAAAAAGGCAATGGAGTATTCTGGAGGACTGGAAAATAAGTAATGGTCTTAAGTTACAATAAAGACTCACATGAGAGATTAACTAGATTGCTCAGAAAGATTTTAGAGATTTTAGAGCCATTTAAGACTTTTAAGAATGGTTTACCTAATGTCATGGTGGATCCAGATTTAGGCAGGAAGGAAGATAGTAAAAAATTATGAGAGAAAAACTATAACACTTCCATAATGTAACTTGGAAGATAAGTTTTCTAATACACTTTGAAAACACAGTTCCTGTGCTAAGAAGAAAGTATGCTCATTCTCATCCTGGGCTCAGATGTTACTAGCAAAGAAACACACACGCACACAAACAAACAAGCAACAAAACAAAATCCCAGTGAATTTTTGTTCACATCTACTCTCAGTTTTGTCTCATTAATATCTCTTTCTTAGTGTCTCTAAGTCTACGATCCAAGCACTCCTTTTTCACTCAGCTAGAAGTGGCTCACAACAACCATTAACAAGCTTGTCTGTCAACTTATTCTTGGCAGGTTTACTGCATTAGGAAATACCGAGTGTATTATTTTGTTACCAGATCTTTAGAAGGATACTAGAAAGTAATGAAAATATTGAAAGCTATGCAGGTATTTCCACACTCAGTATATCAGTGAAAGCCAGTAGCATGTAGTCCAGATGAGCAGAAGACCTGTGGCCTTCACAGTAAAAGTTTTAGTCAAGTGAATAAGTTTATTCAATCTGCAAAAGCCACCTTTTTGCTTCTTAAATTCAGGAATTCTTACTATGATTTCTTCTGGAGGAAATGGAGTTACTAATAATTGTTCAAAGTTCACATTAACACATTAAAAAGGTAAGTGATAAGGGAAGTCAGAAGGAACAAATATATTTTAATATCAAAGTACACTTGGATGAGGAGAACTGAAGCTTCTGTTTGCTACTGCTTACTTCAGATAGATGGATTTTAAAATAATATAATAATGAATGACATGAAGAAATAGATCTGAAATGTTTTCATTCCTGGTTTTGGAAAATAAAATCAGCAAAATATTCAAGAGGTGGATGTTTTTGAGGGTGTTATAGGGTGGCTGGACTACAGAATCCTAAAAATGACATTGATTACCACACAGTCTTACTGCTTTTAAGATTGTACTTAGACTGAAATTGAGTTTCAAAAATAGCAGCCTTTTTTAAAAGTCCTTGACTGTGGATCTTTGATATATGCATCTTGGGCTGCATCAAAAGAAGGGCAGCCAGCAAGACGAGGGAGGTGATTGTCCCCATCTACTCTGCCCTAAGGCCTCACCCGGAGTATTGCATCCACTTCTGAAGCCTCCAGCAGAAGAAAGATGCAAAGTTGTTGAAGCAGGACCATAGCAGTGCCACAAAGATGATCAGAGGGCTGGAGCACCTCTCAGATGAGTTAAGATTGAGGGACCTGATCTTATTCAGCCTGGAGAAGGCTCCAGGAAGACCTCATTTTGTCTTTCTAGTACTTGAAGAAAGACTAGCAGCAGGAGGAAGACTGACTTTTTACACAGTCTGATAGGGATAGGACAATAGGAAATGTTTTAAAACTAAAAGAGGAGAGATTTTGATTAGATATTAGGCAAGAATTATTTATTCAGAGGGTGATTAAGAAGTTGCCAGAGAAGCACTGACTCCCTGGATGTGTCCAAAGCCAAGCTGGATGGGGACCTTGGCAGCTTGATCTAGTTGGTGGCAACCCTGAACACTGCAGTGGCTTGGAACTGCAGTGGTCCCTTCCAACCTAAGCCATCCTATTATTCTATTAATGCATGATAAGTCATTTGTTCAGACTCTTTAAGAATGACACTGAAGGTTGGGCTGATCTGAAAATTAAAGTAAAAGAAACAGTATTTTTAATTTTTTTAGTGATGAGCATCCCTTTTAGCTCCTTTTACTATTTTTACATTCATTTAATCATGGAAAACAGCCTTATTAGGCTACTCAGATATAAATGTCTGTTGTACGGAGGTCTGTCATGCAAGGATGTAAGGCAATGCCACTGAAGATTGCTGTGATGAAAGCTGATTGTATTCTACTTCATTCAGTACTCAGGGAATTCTAAAACAGTGTGCTTATCTCTTGAACACATATTAGAAGCAAAAGAGTAGTTAGCAACTTTTGTCAGTACATTTTCTTGAAATGTCCACATTTTCTTCTTTCAATCCTACCTCCTCTGCTGCATGTCTCCCCTCCCTAAAATTCATAGTGAGAAGAAACAAATGAACAAATAAACAAAACATACAGAAAGGTTTGTGATTGCAAGCAATAGGAGAAGCATATCTCTCATAGTGTCTTGGCATGCCATCTGCTATCTGCTACAGCTGTGAATCTGCATGGCGAGATTTATTTCTATGGACCACAAGCCTTGTGCAGGAGAACTTGCAAGACTTCTCATGGGCCTCTCGCAGTCATGTACCTACCTCCCATCTGAGCATCTCTCCATCTAGGATCCCTTAACCCACTGGGGAAGAAATTAGCTTCACTGCTCTATACTACAAATTTATTCACTCAGTGTTTCTTTGAGCAGCCTGTGGCTGATTAAACATATGTTCAACTTCCTGCTCTGCCAGTTCACTTGCAGAAAAGTACTCCACAGCGATATCAGCAGGGGTGGCAACCTCTTTCTGGATGTCATTGATTATCAGTTCTATTCACAAAACCCCTTGTTAACAATTTTTTTGCCAGTACAGTATTTTAGGGTTCAGGTAGAATTGTAGAATCATAGAATTGCTCAGGTTTGAAAAGACCTTCAAGATCATCAAGTCCAACCGCAACCTAACCATACTGCCCTAATTCTAACAGCTCTTTGCTAAAACATGTCCCTGAGCAATCCAGATGGTTTTTAAATACATTCAGGGTTGGTGACTCAATCACTTCCCTGGGGAGCCTATTCCAGTGTTTAACCACCCTTTCTGTAAAGAAAGCCACAAAAGAAGTTTTTCCTGATATCTAACCTAAACCTCCCCTGGTCCAACTTGAGTCCATTTCCCCTCATCCTGTCACCTGTCACCAGTGAGAAGAGACCAGCCCCACTTTCGCTTTCATCACCTTTCAGGTATTTGAAGGGAACAATAAGGTCTCCCTCAGCCTCCTTTTCTCCAGACTCAACAGCCCCAGTTCCTTCAGTCACTCCTCATAGGTCATATTCTCCTAGCCCTTCACAAGCCTTGTTGCCCTAATTTGGACCTGCTTTAGCACTTCAGTGTCCTTTCTGAATTGAGGTGACCAAAACTGAATGCAATACTCGAGGTGAGGCCTTACCAGTGCCAAGTACAGGGGCAGGATTACCTCTCTAGTCTTGCTCACCACACCATTTCTGATACAAGCCAGACATGTTGACAGAATTCCCTATTAGTTTCTTAGTTTCTAAATAAATGTATACGTTCCTTCATGTTAATTAGAATCTTAGTTAGAAAATGTGTCAAT